>NC_138160.1:76535676-76955676 GCF_964165515.1 Mesoplodon bidens | reverse complement strand
TCAGAACTCAGATGGACATACTGCTTTTTTTCTACTTCAAATGTTTTTAAGAAGGAATTAAAAAATGGAATTTTAAAATGAGGATTACCTAATCATTGTGTTTTTAAAAGACCATGTCAGTACTGTATTCATTAATTTTTGCCCATGATAGATTATTAATGTAAATAACATTATTAAGTACACATGAAAGTAATTCTGTTGCTGCTGGCTGATACTAGATGAATACATTTCTATAATTTACAGTAGTAAATAATGAATTTGATGCTTAAACTTCTTAAGAGACAGAAAAACATGATTGTTAGGAAGCTAGTTTCCTGACTAAAAAGCACAGATTTGACAATTAAGGCATATGTTTTTAAACTAAAAACATTTTGTGTCTAAAAACAACTGATAGTTGGGGAGATCTTTTTCCTACCCTCTGCTTTCAGCACCATCCTGATACTCTGAAACCCAGCATGAGACGTTTGAAACTTTGAAAATGATAGTATTTTGTTTACCTAATTTCATCACTTCTTGTCATTCTATGAGAAGTTTCTCCCCAAGGTTTGAAGTCATAATGTGACATTTATTTTTACGCAGAGTAAGGCAGTTATCACATCCTGTTGGTTTGCAGGGGTATGACTTGTTGACTGTCTCATACTATAACTTATTTGCTATTATTGTGTCCTGTCTCTTTGAAGGAAAATTAAGTTGTGATTAATGTTGGCAAGTAATTGCGGGGTTTTTCCCCAAAACAAAGTCCTTTACCTCCATATTTCAGGTTCTTATGACATTTTTTCCTGAATATACATATTATAATGCAAAAACTTTAAGCCATTTTGAATTTTTATATGTTTTATATATACCAAAGGGTCACAGATGGTAGAAAGATTTGTTACCATGAGGTAGAGTAGCATTTTGTGATTACAAAATTAATCTGTCTCTAAATCTGTTTAAAGAGTTTTTGCCATCTAATGAGCAATATAAATTATTAATATTTTCATGTTCTTGGGGACATTCACAGCCATAATTTTACCAACACAGCTGTTTGACCTGGTGACATCATGTTTTGCATATTTTTGCATTTTAATGAGTTAGTCATTTAAAAGGTTACAAAGAAACCATAACTCATAAGTAATTAAATTATTTAGCAGAAGAAGTATGAGAAGATCTTCTGACATAGGTCACTGTGGGAAGGGGAATTCATAGCTGTACTCAGTTGCACCTGTTTGTTAGGAGGTAGATGTGTTTAAAAGATTTTCCCTTAGATTATGAAATGGTTTTACTTGTTAAAATATCTGGATGTATATACAGTGTGCATGTACACACAAACACACACACACACACACACACACATTCCTAAGAGGTACACTTTCCTTGTGATGGAGTAAGTTTAAATAATACTTGTAACACAAACCACAAACACAGCTGACTATTTATGATTACTCATCCTTGAAAGTCTAGCTATATTGGTTTTAGAAATATTTTATAATGCTTTTTTCTTTTTTTTTCTTTTCATATTCCTCTTCCTATTGAAGAATAACATGGCTTCATGTAGGCATTTTAGGAATTTGTACTTAATTATGATTTGGAATTTTCTACTGAGTGGAAATATCTTAAAATGAAAGGTGGCCATAAGTATAGCACTATACCTAGCATAGTGCTTGGTAGATAGTAGCTGCTTATTAAATACTTGTTGTATAAAATCAGTGTTTAAAGAATGATTGACTCAGTGAATACTTGGAATCTTTCATTATGTCCTCATGCTTGCAAGTGGACTTCGGAAACACAAGCAAAGCACTGATATATTCTTGAAAAAACAACAAAAATATTTTAGACATGCTATTTTAATTGAGGGAATAGAAGAGAAAGGTGACATATTTTAAGATAAAATGATTTATGTACCACAGTTCGTAAGCAGGTTTTAAGAGTAACTTAAAAACAATATGTTTGTACTGTATATGATTGGGTAAGAGTGATATTTTGAAAGACCATGTGCCTACCATCTATAGCTACAGTATTTACACAATTTTATAATGCTAATAAGTTAAGAGAACATTTAAGACTTTAAACCATAAAGGCATAGCTAGCATGCAGAACATACATTTCATAAGATAAATTTGTCCTTTCAAGTCGGCTTGGGAACATGTAATAAAGGAGGTGTGTCCGTAGGGTTCCCTGTATCCACTTAGGCATTTTGATCTGTCACTGACTGGGCAACAGTTGTAACTTGTTACTTCTTTTAGTTTAATGTATAAATATGTGGGTGTATGTTTGTGTCTTTTTATGAGAATGAGAAGCAAAGAATATAAAATATTTCATAATGCTGTAGTATTAAATCATATTTCTGCCATTTATAATGAATGGTAAATGTTTTTAGAATGCTATTGTACATTTACGGAATGCTTTGATAAATAAGATATTGATGATTAGAAAAGAAATTTGTGATATTTAAGCAACATAACGTTCTAAAGCCTAGGAAAAGTTAGAAACAGAGCAGGTGATAATGTGAGTAAGTGCAAAGTGAATGTTTTAAAATAAATAGCACTTGGTTGACCTGATGTCAGAACCGGAGACAAGGGTGTGTGTTTGTCAATATATCCTTCATGTTTTACAGACTCCTAAGGGAACAAGGGAAGATACAATTTCACCTTTTCTGTGCCAAAACATTTTAATTATATCTTCTTCCAGCTACAGCGGTTCAGTAACCAAGGAGCTGACATTGATGCATGTGTTGATAAAGCTGCAAACATTCAAAATGAGATTAACAAAGATTTTGAGCAAAGGGTGACAGCTAATTTTGCACAGTATTCTGCATCTAATTCAGGCCAGCGTTATAATAGAATATTTTATAACTGTTTTGTTATTCAAAAGGACTTTTATGATGCATTTGTGTTTGTGGATATCTTTGTAGCATACTCAAAAATTATCTATCCTATGGCTTAAAACTATTTGCATCTGTGTTATAATGCTGAAACAATATTAAAGGGAAAAAACCCCTCTTATAATAAGTTTTTTTTTGTAATTGTACTTTATCCTTGGAACTCTTTGCGTTTACCTTAATTTATCCCGGTACACTAGCTAGGGAAGATATAGAGATGACAAACATATATTTTCTAATATTCCTTAGTATGCACTAATACAATGACCGAGAAAAGTTATATTCAACTTATTTAATTAATAAAACTGTAGTTTCTTTATGTTCTTGAGCTTCTTTGAGCACATTTCGGTGTATTTCTTTTCTCTTCTATTCTCTACTTGAAAGCAGCAGACAGTCTTCTTTCACTTTTCTTTTTGTTTGTGAAATTTTCTTTTCTTTTTTTTTTTTATCCACTCTCTTCTCCATCTGCTTTCACTTTTGTTTGCTTGGGCCGTCTCTCATCCCAACTTGATAATGAGGAATGCAGTGTGACCCTGACCTCTATCAGCCCATGCATGACCTTCTGACTCTACCATATAACCTTTGACCTTCTCTTTGACAGGTTGATTAATTACCCTGTGTTATGATTTATGAGTAAGTGCTATGTAAAAATAATAGACAACAGGTGGTCCTCCGAAAACTTTTTGTGGCATGTTTTCTTTTACTGACTAACTTGATGAGCTATTTGAAGTTGGAAACTTACTGGGATAATCTATGTTGGTTCACATTATGGTATTTTTATACCATGGAACACAACATTAGAATTTAGGGAGCTACAAGTCAAAGCATGGTCATGACAAACATTTTACAAAATATTAGCAGGGTGCTGTTACCTAAATGCAATTGGGAAGAAGCACAAAACAGAATCAAGTGACATTTCAGGCGTTTCAGTCCCAGGTCACGTCTTGAGAAAATTGCTGAAATAATGGAGGGGGCATTTTTCAAGCAGAGCTGCAGCTCCAACAGCTATGTTTACTTTAACGCTTCACTAGTGACTTCTGATTGGTTGTCATGACCTCATCTCACTCTTGCACCTAGGATGTTGCAACAGTGACATATACATACCCTTCTTGAGAAAAAGATGAGAAGAAACACAACATACATCTTTCAGAAAAGATGAATGGACAGTGGTTTGTCCATTTCAACCATGGGTTGATGTAGTTTATAGATAAGACACTTTGGGTTTCATTTCCCTTGAGGATGAGCACCTATCTTCTTTCAAACCAAGCAGATAGAATGCTGAACGTGAAAAATAGGATTGATAAATCCTTGTAAAATGATCCCTTACGGAGCCTTGCCTGAAGACCAAAACAGATAGTTCCGTAGGTCAAAGGATTCTACTCTGGCCCCTGACCTCTTTGGTCACATGTGGCTTTGCAGTATTGGCAGGTTAATATGTAGAGCTGAGTACTTTCAGCTGATTTTTTATGTAGCCAACCACAAGAGATTTGAAAAGATGTAGAATTTGCTCCCATTTTCCGATTTCCTTATAATTGGTAATTAACAGGCAAATTAACTTGGATAAATCTTCAGTTTTGGCAAGGTTTCACTGGGGTCAAAAGTACATTCTGTTTCTGGCCAGGCATTTTATAATTTTATCTATTTGTAGAATCTTCTCCATAAGTACATTTCTGTACTGATTTAATTTCTTAAGCAAGATTTCCTCTTTGGTTCTTTGTGTTTGGCATCACCTGTCTGTTCTAGACCTCTGACCTAAGCCATCATTTGTTGATTGAATGATAAATGAACTATTATTTATTAGTAAGTGCATCTATAGACTTCAAAGTAAAGGAGACCCAGAGGCCTGTGTATTCTGTTTAAATCACAGCAAGCACTGTGATGAATAAAATGCTATGTCAAGAAATAAAATTTGGGGAGTTTCTGATTAAGATCCCATGGTTTATACCTTATAAACACAGGTTTAATAATGAAACTATAGTTATAGCTACAAAAGGGTAGAAAATAGGATGAGGTAAATTAAAGAGCTAAAGCTTACTTTTACCAATATCTGTCGTCTTGATCACCTTGATCTTCTATTAGACTGTGCAATCAAACATAAGAGTTAATTAACAACTTTATGTATGCTTTGTCTCTTGAAATGTTGGATATTGGAATTGATTTGGGTGAATCATTACAAAAGATGCCAGAAGTTTTATTTATTTAGTTGTAGAATGTTAGATAATCAGTTTGATCACTTTATCTTGGTAAAGATAACAGAACTTTCCATGTACATTTGAAATGACCTAAATTTTCATCTTAGGAGAAATTTAGCATGCTTAAGGAATAATTAAATTAAAAATACTTCAATATAAAATGTTTAATGTTCTAAGCATTAATTGTGGAGATCTCCTTTGGAGTGGCAGTGCACAGTTCTTTTATGATATTATATTTGATGCCCAGTTTTATAGAGTAGTTTTGTAAAACTTTATGGGTACATTTGTTAAAGGTTAAACTAGGATCTCTTCTTACTTATTTCTGTTTGTACTGATTGAGTTACTTGGGATAAAAGAATTGATTTTTAAAATGGTGTTTATTCTCTTTTTTTAAGATATAAATTGATATCATTCTATTTAAAACAGTTAAATTTAACTACTGGTTTGTGGTCTGCTTTGTTTACTCTGACTATTTACTTTGACTCCTTAGTTTACATATATTAATGTTAACATGGAAAAACTCTTTGTAGCTTTATTACGTAAAAGGATTTTTTGGACAATGTTCACATGTGGCAGAGAAAAAGAGGAAAAGATGAAGTTTTACTACATATTTTTAGGTGGGATAGTTAACTTTATTTTGTTGCTCCAGCTTTCTCCTACTCATAAAATGGTTATGAATGGTCTCTGTGAATATTGCATTAATTATCAGGAAAATTTTATTTGAAAAATGTGAGTTTTTTACAGAATAGTAATTGAATTTGAAACAGAGACATTTATTAAAATTAGCTCTCATTTCCACAGAAAATGTTCCTGAATATTTTTTGATTGTTATTCCATTAATTAAATTTGCAGATGAAATATCTAAATGATAAAATATTTTCTGAATAAATCAAATGTTTAAAGAGAAGCATTCATTGTTGAAATTTATATGATAAAACTTCTTTAATTGATTTATGTAGTCATGATTTAAAAATAGAATCATTTTTCATCTGTTGATGCCTTGGTGAAAAATTGACATTGTGTCTTTATAAAATTGGAGAAATGAGTCATGTAATTTTCAGTTACATAATCGATAACTTAGACAAATACTACTACTTTGATGATTTATGTGTTTCTGGTTTTTATACTTATTTAGATGGGACATGTCAAATTTCATAGTTCATTTAAAATCAAGTAGGCACAATAATGTCTCAATCTATGATTTGCAAAAATTGAAGTAAAAACTTCTGCTCAAATAAATCTGGCATTATGCAAATATTATTTCTAGTGATTAAATTATAAACTAGGGTGATAGTTTTCTCATTTTTGGTGACTATAAATTTTGTCTAAAGAATTTACCTTTATTTGGAGTTTATTCATTGTGCAAAGATGATGTTCATGTTCTATCAATTTATTAAAGTCCCACTTTGTTACCTTGCATTTGAAATTTTTCATATTATCATTAAAATGTAATATATCACTATTTTCATCTCTAAGAATTCTAAGATTCTGTTTTGGTCTTGCTAACCCTAACTCTTGTAAGTATGAAAGGCTGTGTGTGTGTGTGTGTGTGTGTGTAGAGTTCAGTTCACTCAGAGAAGGCAGGGAAGAAACATGACAGGAGACCACTTACTCATGGTACAGAATCTAGTAAGGAGGCAATTTTCTTTTTGGCCTATGGTGACCTTTTTTGACTATGTTCCTTACACCAGAGGCAGTGTACTGAATGCCTCTATTTCAGCCTGTTTAGCAGAGTGCAACAGTGTTCTTTAACTTACTTTTGGTGGGAGGGGAAGTTATAGCTGAAATTTGAGAAGGGCGTGAAAAGTTGTAAGAGGCACAAGGAAGAGGGGTAGGAACTTCCTTCAAATGTGATTTTAATAACTAGTCAAGTGTGTCCAACTGTAGAAAATCACCGAGTGACAATATGTCTACCTGACAGTGATCACAATGAATTACAAGACTTTTGAATAGCTATACAGATTAGAATAAAGCAGAACCAAATAAAATATCTTTTGTTGGTAAAACTTTGACTTACCAGCTAAGAAACTTAAAAAAAACCATCTTGTCTTGTGTTTTGTTAACGAACATTTAAATTAAAAAATTTGTAAAGTGCTTTATAAGCCTTTCATGAACAAGGTATGAAAGGTTTTATTTAAACACATATTGAGGAATATGTGGTATTTTGTTTATCAGTTTGGTATATATTATTATATAGTTTTCATATGTGTAAGACAACTATATCTTAATTAACAGCCCTATCACTAAAATCAAAACTTCAGTGATCTTGAAAATCTCCAAACTATATCATGGTTTTAGACAATAATATCAACTGATTAGGGGGGAAACTGAAACAGTCCCAACGAAGTTTGTATGTAGTTTGTGAAATCAACTATTAAAAAAGCCAACAATGTGTAGCAATGTAGCATATTTAAAAATAAGGACAATTGAGTCTATGCTAATATTGGCTTGTATTACTGCTCTCAGGTTTTTTTTTTTAATTATCATATGTTTGGTTTGGCAAAAAACAATTACATTTAAACCTGATGTAGAAGATTCTACAGTTACAGTTTTTGGAAAAGTATGTACTTTTTTTTTTTTTTTTTAGTAAGGATGAGAATTTTTTAAGCTTTATTTTTAAGAGCTCTTATTTTTTAAACATAATATAACACATGTTTTAAGTATGACCTTACAAGATTTTACCAGACAAAATAGGGTCACCCACAGTACAGAATTGAATAGAAAAGACAAGATATAAATAGCTTCAAAATTTTGTGTGGCTTGTTAGTGGTAATTGTTTATCCTCTATTTTCTCATGGTTAGATTATTCCATCAGTTACAATATAAATGCCAAAAGTTTCCTTAATTATAACTATAGAAAGGTTTGCCTTGCTAGAATTAAGTCAGACAGGAAAACATGTTTTTAAAACTTAAAAAAAAGTTTAATAGCTCAATAAGCTGTATTTTAAATTCTGGAACTTGTTTCCTGGTACTAGTTCTTAATAAAGAGAACATTTTATGGTAGCTGAAAAATAAAAGAAATTTCAGGATTAAAAACTTTGTTCCATACATTATAGTAAGACATTATTTTGTTTTGTGATTTGCGTGCCTTCCTGAAAGAAGAGAGGTGAAAAAAATCCAGTATGCACAGGTAGACATTCTGTGTTCCTGATAATAAAGACATGTAAATCTGTAGGCTGTTTACTCCTTGTTAATTGCTTATTTTTTTAAGTTCAAACAAATAAAAAATACTCATTATAGTGCAATTGTAAAGGAACAGAAATCCAGCAAAATGTGGTTGGAATTGTAAACTTCAATTTCAAAGAGGTTATTTTCTCAAAATATGTATTATAAATATTAATGTGGTTTGAAAGTGTATAATTTGATAATTTATTTGAATCATTTTGGGGGTTCTGGGAGATCTAGTACTTTTTTAATTTAAGCTTTATTATTTTAATGTGTTACAATTATCTTTTTGATCTTATAGACAGTCTATGCTTATTTCTACACACAATACAGGCAAATAATTTTAAATCAATTTCTGTTGGAGAAATTAAAACTATAATCTATTATAAAGGAATATTTTAGTGAATATGTAACTATATTAAATCACTGAGATTTTAAGAACGTTTTTATGAATTGTAATGATTTCTAATATTAAATTATGCTGCCTTTTTTGCTTTCAAAACAGGAAGGATATGGAGTAATAGTACTGAATCCCAATGAAAACTATATCGAAGTAGAAAAGCCGAAGATACATGTACAGTCATCTTCTGATAGTTCAGATGAACCAGCAGAAAAACGGGAAAGAAAAGATAAAGTCTCTAAAGAAACAAAGAAGCGACGTGATTTCTATGAGAAGTATCGTAACCCCCAAAGGGAAAAAGAAATGATGCAGTTGTATATCAGAGTAAGTAATAAGCAAGATCATTACTTTCCTTCATTATTTCATTTTCCTTTTTTTTTAAACCACAACAGCAACTAACATTTATTAAAAATCTTCCATGTGTTCAGACCTGTTCTAAGCAATTTTACATTCCTTTTCTTTATTTATAATTTATTTTTTTAATTATTTTGTTTATTTTTTTTTAAGTGTTAATTTTTAAATTTTTAAAGATTTATTTCCCAAGGGTGTTATTTGAAATGTTTTCTGTTTTTTATTCAAAGTAACATTCTTATTTCAGTGTGATATTTTATTTAAGTCTCAAAATCAATTAATAATGCACTGTACAAACATCAGTCTTCGTCTTGGGTGGTTATAGTTTTAATGCATTGTTTTCCTATGAGCAACCATCCATCCACAGTTTCTCAGCTTAACTTCTGAAGGCTGATGGAGGGAGGAAGAGTAATTAATATCTTAATAAATATTTAAGCTAGAATAGTTTAGGAATAGTGTAATGAGGGAACTCTGTCCTTTGCTCTTTTCTTATCCAGTGAACCTTTGCACTTTGTAATACTAGCAGCATGGGATCGTTATAGCAGTGCTGCCCAAGGAGTTCTAATTCTATAGGGGGCACAAACAATTTTATTTGCCCTTTGACACATTCTGCTTGATACACCACTGTGCATTACATATATGTGACAGATTCATGGAATTTTCAAAGCCCTTATTATGGGTGCTAGAAATATAATTTAATAGTACAGTATGTCCCAAATGCTATTGGGTAAGTAAAATAGTAAATTGATATGTTCTTCAAAAGTGAGCAATTCAGAACATTTAAATATAGACACTTTAACATTTTATAAATTATACTGTGAGATAGTAATAAAGTTTCAAATTATTCAACTTGAGCTATTTTTACATTTACTTTAAAACTCATTAGTAAAATATTTCATACCACCTTTGAGGCAAAATATGTAGCTTTCTAAGTTACTTTCTTTATTTTACTTCTAGTTCATGGCATAATTGCTATACTTTTGGGAGTTGTACTCCAAACATTCAAGACATTTGATTATAGGTCCGTCTGTTGAGTAAGTTAGGACAGTTAAGCAGCATATAAATTCTCAGGACCCCAAAAAATATATCCAGATCAAGACTACCTAAAGCATGTCATACAATGAGTCAAGCAAAAGTTAGGCAGATTACAATATTTAAATTTCTGAAAAGCATCTCACTATTTAATATATTGTTTGAAAAACAAAAACAATGATTAAATTTGGAATTCATAAGTAGCTTGCTCATGTAGTTATATTACTGCTTTTCTTCACCATGACTCATCAGGGTCCTGATGTCACCTTCTTCTCTTTCGGTTGTCCTGAGCTTCCTAATTAATGTGATCCAGTCTGTCAACCACCATCTTAAGATAGAATTTTAAAAAAATTCCCCCTTATATCTGGATTCCAAAAATGAATTGTATAAGTTTTTGAAATATACAAATCACTCGCAATATTCAGTTTCCTATGTGAAATGCAAACAAAAAGTGATTTTGCGTATTAATTTTTTACTTCTTAAACAGTTTCTTTTATTTGCCTATGATATGTACAGATTAAGCATCTATTTCTGACATCTGTCTTTTAAGTTTTATTTCTTTTCTATTTTCTCTTTATCATGTCACTATTGCTTTAATTTTTCTCTTTTGTTCTCTTGTATGTGTGCATTTTCTTTATTCTTTTTTCACGTCTGTTTTGTTTATTTCTGCATCTATTTTTTTCTTATACCAAGGGAAAAAAATCTTTTTATGTTGCTTCATTAAGATCTACCTTTCCCTTTGTCTTTTGTTCTTTGTTTTATCTCTTCTACACTCCTGCTATTTTTACTTCTTATCATGTCTTTTTGCCTCTTTTTATCTTGTCCCATTTCACTCATCTAGGTTTTCATTGAAAGCACTAAGAGACAAAAATAGACTCATGTAGGGCTTCCCTGGTGGTGCAGTGGTTGAGAGTCCGCCTGCTGATGCAGGGGACGCGGGTTCGTGCCCCAGTCTGGGGCACATGCCGTGGGGCGGCTGGACCCGTGAGCCGTGGCTGCTGAGCCTGCACGTCCGGAGCGTGTGCTCCGCAACAGGAGAGGCCACAACAGTGAGAGGCCTGCGTACCGCAAAAAAAAAAAAAAAATAGACTCATGTAGATAACACAGCTTTATACCTGATAGTCTTAGTTATGAATGTTATTTTTCTTAACAAACACCCTTTCTCTTAAAATCTTCCAGAATTGTGCAAAATAGCAGAGCTAAGCTGACACTCTTCAAACATACTTCTAGATAGTAAGGCATGATCCTGTAGTGGGAAAGAGAATAATGGTTCATCTTGTGTCAGGTGCCTTAATCCTTAGGTAATTTTGATCCACTCAAGAAGTGACTTCTAGTACTCTCCTTTCCTCTACATATCTCCAAATATGTATTTGTAATTTTCAGACACAGAGCATGTATGTGATGAGGATGAATTAACTTTTATTTATATACTTCTTAACCATTTACATTTTGAAATCAATCATCTATTCTTTGGAACAACCCCATGAGCTAGGTAAATCAAATAATTTCACCCTTATTTTATAGTTAAAGAAACTGATGCATAGATGGTACATTTTTGTCTAGGATCATATAACTACTAAATGATGGAACTAAGTGTTAAAACCAGTGCTTCTGATTACTGTAGATTCTTGCTCTCTTTCCTCTTTACCACATTGTTCTAACTGGTTGAAAATAAAATATGTATCTGAAATATGAAAATTAAACCAATTATAATAAAAGCATGATATGATACAGTAAACTACATTTGATGATTATATAGATTTTTGACCACTTATCATTTAATGGACACTAGTAAATGTCAGTAAACAATTTATTTATAGTTTGTTTATAATATATAAATAATAATGTTAACACATTGACCAGGGGATTTTTGCAGAAACTAATGCCTGTGGCCGCAATACATCTCCAGTCAAAAATGTGTTAAAAAATTTAATATGATCAATAATATTGATCCCATTTTACAGATGAGGAGACTAAGAGTCAATACTTAGTAAATTTCCCAAGGTCACATAGCTCTTAACATAAGGTCCATGGGGCAGGGGCTTAGTCTGTTTTTTTCATTGCTGTAACCCAGAGCCTAGAACAGAACCATAATAATAAATATTTGTAGAACAGAGCCTTCATAATAATTTTTTATTTGATAAATAAGATGGTAGAACCAGGATTAAAATCCCAAACTACTACTGCTTTTTCTAATATGTCTTGCATTATTAAAGCATACTACTTGATCTTCTGTGAGGAAACATTCAAGGAAACCAAAACGAAGAAAAATTACATTGTTAATCCCCTGCCCAATCCAGTAACTGAGAAGACATTCTGAAAATTAATGATAAAAAATCGGTTTGTCATGATTTATTTGATACCTTGATTGACCTATACATTTTCATCTGAATATATAAAGGTGAGATACCCTATTTTCTTTTTTAGCTATATAATCATGATGCTAAAATTATGGATGAAAATGGAAATATTTATGCCAACCTATTGCTATTTCTGTTTTACACACTTGCTCATAAGAGTACAGCCAGGCTATTGTACTTGCTCTACCCTGTATACACTTTGTGCTTTATGGGATCTGTAACTTTGCTTTTCTGTTCTTTCCCTTAATCCAGATTCTATCCATGTTGTAGTGCCCAGCTGAAATCCCACTCATCCATACCCATCATATTTAGTGACCTCTCCTTAGTAAGACTGTTGGGAGTTGTCATGATTAGTTAACTTGTATGGAATTTATCATGTTCTATCTTGAGCTATCTCTTCTGTCTCATAATATTATTATCAATTTATCTTTTACACCTTTCCACTATAGCCCTACAATCCTTTGAGCATGCTTTATAGATTTTGGAATTGCATATCAATCCTTGTGAATAAGCAGACAGGAGCCAGTTTTTACAGTAGTACAGTGCATACTGCGAGAAAGTCAGGAACTGATGCTAAATCTACTCACTAGGATCCAATCCCCTGGAAGGAGACCAAAGCAAAAAGACTAGGCCTTAGTCTAGAGATACCTAGATAATGTGACTTGCAGCATAGGAATGAGGGTTTTTCTGGTATCAAACTGTACCATAAGAAGACAAATATTCAGACTAAAGAAGAAGATCAGTAAAAGAACTTTATAGTATGTAGGTGAAATATAGGCAAAAGTGATTTGATACTTATCTATGTAATATTGTGTTAGAATTGCTTGAATATATCTTCCCTAAGAAACTTAGTTGTGGACTGTAGTGATAGGAAGTAAAATAGAGGGATTAGACTTAGAACATTAAAAAAAATAAAACTACTAGAAGTGGAGGGGGAAGGGAGATCATATGGCCACAGAAGGAAAAATCCAAATGTGGAGGAGACATTTAGAGAATAGGAATCTTGGCAGAGCCTGGCATTACACATTGAAGATACTCAAATATTTATGGATTGATTGCTTGTTGACATCCATCAAAAAACTTATTCCTTAACACGCAAGATATTTGGTGTCTAGTTTTCTGACTGATTTTTTTCAGCATTCCTGTGAATTTTTGCGATTGTTCAGAAACAGCCAGCTCTGATAAACTGAAGCTTTCTTTTAAAAAAAATCTGTTTTTGATGCTCTGACTTGGACTATGTCCAAAATATTGCTGAAGGCTAATAAGTATCCTTTCTTCTCCTCTGTACCTCTTCTTCTCCGTGCAAATGCCACAGGAAGTCATTTTTATCTAGTGATTTAGCAACCAAATTCAACTCATTTATATTTCAATCAATGATTGTTTAATCTCTGAAACCATTTTATTTTCCTAGAATATTCAAGTATATGACTTTTCTTTCTCTGGCATCCAGTAAATAGCCAAAATCTCCTGTGAAATTTTTGCAAATATCTAGTATACACCAGCAGAAATAAAGTAGAATCCAGGCCTAAAACTTTAAGATTAGCAAAGTATAGTTTTATTGTACTTACTAAATGAGTATAAATAGACGTGACTAACTATTGGATTGTGTAGCACATTTCTGATGCATTAGGAGCAGAGCTTGAGAGATCAAAATACTTCGTCTTTCATGTGGCAACTTTCCTTAACTATGAAATAATGTACTTTCTGGCATATATTATGGCTTATTAAGGGGATTGATTTGGTCTAGGCAATAAACATCATGTCAGACATGCCTGGCAGGAAAACCTGCTTAATATGTTTTGTAATAAGATGGAACTTTTTGTTCTCAGAAACATCTGCCAACTGAATTCAAGAGTGAAGACAGAAAATGTCATCAATTTAGTGGTAATCCTATAAATTTAGTTTCTTTTTGAGCAACACACATCAAGACACACAAAATTCCCAGTGTTAATCACCACTGGTATAGTACTTTGTAAAATGATGAAACAAAAACATTTTATTTTTATATAATGTGTTAATTAATTCATAATGAATTTTAATATTTCAACTGATAAAATTTTAACAAGCCTCTTGCCAACAGATCATTTTTTAAAGCATCTGTTTTTTAATGTGTTGGGTTGAGAACTGAGTCAAATGGCTAAATATGTACATATATTCTTTTTAAAAACATATTTCAACCCCCATAATAATAGATACACTATTTTTCCCCTTAGACCACCAGGGGCTGCTGCTGTTCATATTGAATTTTGTTTTCCTCAGAAACTGAAGACACCAATCACACTACATTTTTTCTTTCTTCCTTCTTTTTCCTTAGCCCAAAATCTTTTAAAATATAACTAGAAAGAAAAATGAATAGACTTAGCTAGTAACTAAGTAATCAATATAAGAATGTACTATTTTAAACATTTTCTGTATTCTAAGACATCTACATTTTTCCAAATAAACTTAAAACCTGTAGTCATTGAAGGCAGATTGTGATAATAACTCTTTTTATTTCCTATTTTTAGTGCCTGAATAACATTTAGAATCATATCCTTTGCAGAGAGGTGGTGTGGAGATGAGATTAGAAGTGCAAAGTCAGATAGACCTGAGCTTGAATCTCAGCTCTTCCACTTAATATAGCGTCACCTCAAACAAGTTAACTTCCTTATGCCTCAGTTTTTTGTCTGAAAAATGGAATGATAATAATATATATAAAGTGAACATAGTATCCGGCACATAGTCTTGGGACTTCTGGGCCAATAAATAACATCCTGTCTTCTCTCAAGTTCAGAATCAATTGAGAAAGAATCCGATTTCAAAATCCCCTTGCAAGTTTTGGTACCTTGTACCAAAAATAATACCCCTGTCTTACCCTCCTGGATTTGGAACCCAGTGAACACTATAACATAGGAATCAGACAGAAGGAGATCAAAATATCAGCTTTGCTAATTGATGTAGTTCAACTGGAAAATGTGGCTTAGATCTACGCTAAATTCATACTTCCTAGTGTATTTCCCCCTGAAATGAATTTTCACCTTTCCTCCAAACATCCAGTGTGTCTTTAACATGATAGAAAGCAAGCTGGAATGCATCCTTCCTGCAGCAGATCATTGTTATTACTACTTGCATTTTCTAAGAACTCAATACAGCAATATTAAAATATAATCATTAAATGTTCACTAAAGCATACGTTAGTTTCTTCATTTTAAGGTTTTCATTTAAAAGAGAAGCTCTGATCAAACCTAATTACAGAGAAGATTTCCATAAAATTGTAAAGCTTTGAAAGGGCCATAATTCTATTTCAAATCATCAGAAATTAATCTTTGTATTTTCATGTTTCATGTTACCAAAGCCTAGTAAACACAGTCGATTTTTTAATAAATATTTGATGAATGCATATTTGAATAAATACTTGCGAACATAAACCTACAAAGCAAAAGAGACAGACCCTTCACTATATAAATCTACTCTTTTTTTTTTTTTTTTGCGGTACGTGGGCCTCTCAGTGTTGTGGCCTCTCCCATTGCGGAGCACAGGCTCCGGACGCGCAGGCTCAGCGGCCATGGCTCACGGGCCCAGCTGCTCCACGGTATGTGGGATCTTCCCGGACCGGGGCCTGAACCTGTGTCCCCTGCATCGGCAGGCGGACTCTCAACCACTGCGCCACCAGGAAAGCCCTAAATCTACTCTTTTATATTGACTAGCATGAGGTTGAAAGAACTGTGAGACTATGTATATTATGTCTAAACAACACTAACACTCAGAAAATTAGTGCATTGTTCTCTAAATTCAACTAGCAGCCATTTTTAAGTCTACCAAGCATTCTTTGGATGTGGTTAAAAAACAGTCAAAATGAAGAATTAGAAATAAGTAAAATAATTAGATATTTAGATTTGTAACAGAAATTACAGAAAAGACCAAAGCTCCGCATTTAGGGGTTTAGATTGGCCACTGACAAATTTTAGTGGGGGGATTCTGCCATAAATATAAGGTAGTGGAAAGAATAAGAACTTTAGAATCAAAAAGGTGCATGCTGTAACCTTAATTCTCTCGCTTACAAGCTGTGACTTTAGGCAAGTCACCTCTCCTCTCTGAGTTTCAGTTTCTTCATCTGTAAAATAGGGATAATCATAGCTATTAGGCTGTTGTATGGAATGAATGAGGTAAATTAATGTGTATGAAAACAGCCAGTGGGATACCTACTATTCAGTATATCCCCTTTCCTTTCTCTTCCCTCCTTATTCCCTTTCCCTTAGGAAATATGGAGAGAATTACGGCCAGATGACATCTCTCCCAATTAGTTTACATTCAGTTGCTTCTCAAACCTTTTGGTCTCAGGACCCTTTTTCAAATGCTTAAACATTATTAAGGTCACTAAAGGGTTTTTGTTTATATGGGTTACATCTACTGATATTTTCCATAAAAAGAATTAAACCTGAGAAATTTTTAATATTTATTTTAAAATAACAATAATAAACCTATTTTTGATGACATAAATAACATATTTTTATGAGAAATAAGTATATTTTCCAAAACAAAAATCACATAGTGAGATGTGTGACATTTTTTAAAAGTCTCTTTAATGTTTGGCTTAATAAAAGACAGCTGAATTCCTACATGCATCTTGTGATATATTGTCTTTATTGACATTTATTAAGAAAATTTGGCTTCACACAGATATGCATTTGTATAAAGAAGGAGTGTTTTAAAAGTTTTTTTTTTTTTTTGTGGTATGTGGGCCTCTCACTGTTGTGGCCTCTCCCGTTGCGGAGCACAGGCTCGGGACGTGCAGGCTCAGCAGCCATGGTTCACAGGCCTAGCCGCTCCGCGGCATGTGGGATCTTCCCGGACCGGGGCCCGAACCCGTGTCCCCTGCATCGGCAGGCGGACTCTCAACCACTGCGCCCCCAGGGAAGCCCCTAAAAGGTTTTTCAGATAATTATATATACTCTTCTTTGATGCTATACCAACATTCAACAAGAGGTAATAGTTTCTTAAAGATTAGTTGCTGTAGGGCCTCCCTGGTGGCGCAGTGGTTGAGAGTCCGCCTGCCGATGCAGGGGATACGGGTTCGTGCCCCGGTCTGGGAGGATCCCGTGTGCCGCGGAGCGGCTGGGCCCGTGAGCCATGGCCGCTGGGCCTGCGCATCCGGAGCCTGTGCTCCGCAACGGGAGAGGCCACAACAGTGAGAGGCCCGCATACCGCAAAAAGAAAAAAAAAAAAAAGATTAGTTGCTGTGTGAATCTAAAACACATCAGTGAGCATTGCATACTCTGTTTTATGGAAATCCATTGGTCTTTGTTGTACTTTGAATGGATCTTTTACCCATGAATGACTTTATAACATCTTGTATTGGTCATTTAGAAAATATTGTTTCACTGAGCTATACAGATCTTCCAAATGTTGACATATTTTATTATGTAGTATCAAAAATTCCTATCTATTACTGTTCCTACCAATCTCATCCACAAAGCTTTTAAGAATTGAAAAACTATCAAGCTTATCAAGGAGTGTACAAGTTGCCCCAAATTTTAATTTTATCAAGAAAGCTCAATTTTTATTAGCGACAAATATTGTCAGTTGTTTTCCTTAAACTGTCAGGCTTTGTTCATTTCAAGAAAATGGCTTCCAAATGCCCAAATCTGAATCATAGTTTGTTTCTCAATCTTACAAGTAAAGATGGTGTTCCATTAAAAAAGTGGCTGCTTTAGCTCACAACTCAATTAATTGCACAACTAGTTTTTCTCCAGACAACCATCATAACATAATTTGGTTTGCAGGTGCTTTATGCGTTCCTTCTATTCATCACTCAGAATATTAAACAGACATATGCTCAGGGGTTGAGATTTAATAAAAGTAGTTTTTCTGCTTCATCAACATCTTTAAGCAAACTTTCTTTTTTTTCCCCTGAGTATATGGTAGTGAATAATACAATGACTACTAGAGTTTAGAACCGCTACAGTGATCTGTGCTAATTCACAACAGTTTTAATTCTCCATTGTTTTCAACTGTTAATGCAAATGCTAACACAGTGAAAAAGACAAATAATGTCTTAGTATTATTATGCAGACCCCCTGAAAGGGTCTGTGGAAACCCCAGAGGTTTGCTGACCACATTTCTAGAACCATTGGTCTACATCTCTTTTCTGGAGTAAGCATAGAATCAACAAAAGCAAGCAGTTTAGATTAGGATAAGAACCTTTTTTTTTTCAGTTCTTGTTTTAGGCAGTATAAAACTAGAACAATATAAGCAGCTATGTAACCTGAAATAGAGAAACTAGAACAGAGTAGGACTGGTTTATTAAGGCATTTGGTCCTATCCAGTTTGAACTTTTCTCATCTGGACTCAGCAAGCACTATGTCTAGACTGCTTCACCTGTTCTCTGCCCCGTGCCATCCCCTTTCATTGAAACTAACATGTCAAGTCCACAGTGACCAGGTCAGTGGAATTTGAGGATTTAGAATTTGTTTTCTACTGCTCTTCCCCAAAAATAAAAGACCCTGGAGAATCACATGCCCATTTGGGGTTTTAGCAACTACAGCTTTCATTCTCTTCTTTTCCCTAAAATGAGTGGCCTCTTGCTTCCCAGGAAAGCTCAAATATTTATCCCTGCTATCCAGCTGGGGTCTATTTTATTACCATATTCTACTTGTTCTTTACTGGTGCTATCTCTCTGTTACTGGTGCTGTCTTCCTGTTTTATATTTTCTTTACTTTGCATTAGAATGATTCTAGAGTAGTTAAGAACTGGGTTTCTGGTGTTTGGCAACATGTGTACTGGATTTTGCAAATAGTATTCACTCAGTAAATATTAGTTAGAAATATTGTATATAATATCCTTGATTTACAGTCCACTTGCACCTGTCATTGACTCTCTTTCCATTTGTGAAGCCATGCTCCTCTTAGCTCTCCAAATTGGGTTCCTCTTATTTCTTGTCTAAGAAAACATTTGACAGTAACTGTCTAAACTACAATTGGATTCCCCATGCTTCTGTTTGGCTTTGATCATGAATCACTTTGGTCATGTTCACAACTTCCACCCCCTTCTTGGGAAAAGGGGGCAATTTAAGACCCTCTGACCCCAACTCCTTCCCCCCTTGAGCATCCATTTGTATAGTTAGAAGTAGTTGTCATCATTTGTTTGTTCGTGTAATCCTCATAATTGTCTTATGTATTACCCTGACTTTACACATCCTTAAATGAGACTCAGAAATGTAAATAGACTTACTCATAGTTACATATCTAATAAGAGTAACTAAACCAAGGTTTGAGCCCCAGTCTGTCTGACTGCAAAGCCTCTGTTTTTCCCACTATACTACATTGCCAATAATGAACATTTCCTACAACGGATTCTCTAAGAATTCTCTGTATGTATGTGAAATATATATACATGAGTGAAAGGATAAATGGATCGTTCTTGGATTGCAGGCAATTGCTGTAATCAGAATAGTATTTCCCACATGCAACAGTTTATTCAAAGACCGTACTTAGAGGATTACAATGGTTAGATATATTGGGTGTAGAATTTGCGACCCACATTCTCTCCTTGAGAGTAAGACACCCTTACACATTTTTTTGTAACATCTTTATTGGACTATAATTGCTTTACAGTGTTGTGTTAGTTTCTGCTGTATAACAAAGTTAATCAGCTATATGCATATGTATATCCCCATATCCGCTCCCTCTTGCATCTCTCTCCCACCCTCCTTATCCCACCCATCTAGGTGGTCGAAAACCACTGAGCTGATCTCCCTGTGCTATGCAGCTGCTTCCCACTAGCTATCTATTTTACAATTGATAGTGTATATATGTCCATACCACTCACTCACTTCATCCCAGCTTACCCCTCCCCCTCCCTGTGTCCTCAAGTCCATTCTCTACATCTGTGTCTTTATTCCTGTCCTGCCCCTAGGTTCATCAGAACCTTTTTTCTTTCAGATTCCATATATGTGTGTTAGCATATGGTATTTGTTTTCCTCTTTCTCACTTACTTCACTCTGTATGACAGACTCTAGGTCCATCCACCTCACTACAAATAACTCTATTTCGTTTCTTTTTATGGCCGAGTAATATTACATTGTATATATGTGCCACATCTTCTTTATCCATTCATCTGTCGATAGACACTTAGGTTGCTTCCATGTCCTGGCTATTGTAAATAATGCTGCAGTGAACACTGTGGTACATGGCTCTTTTTGAATTATGGTTTTCTCAGGGTATATGCCTAGTAGTGTGATTGCTGGGTCATATGGTAGTTCTACTTTTAGTTTTCTAAAAAACCTCCAGACTGTTCTCCATAGTGGCTGTATCAATTTATATTCCCACCAACAGTGCAAGAGGGTTCCATTTTCTCCACACCCTCTCCAGCATTTATTGTTTGTAGATTTTTTGATGATGGCCATTCTGACCAGAGTGAGGTGATACCTCATTGTAGTTTTGATTTGCATTTCTCTAATGATTAGTGATGTTGAGCATCTTTTCATGTATTTGTTGGCAATCTGTATATCTTCTTTGGAGAAATGTCTCTTTAGTTCTTCTGCCCATTTTTGGATTAGGTTGTTTATGTTTTTAATATTGAGCTGTGTGAGCTGCTTGTGTATTTTAGAGATTAATCCTTTGTCAGTTGCTTCATTTGCAAATATTTTCTCCCATTCTGAGGGTTGTCTTTTCGTTTTAATGTTTCCTTTGCTGTGCAAAAGGTTTTAAGTTTCATTAGGTCCCATTTGTTTATTTTTGTTTTTATTTTCATTTCTCCAGGAGGTGGGTCAAAAAGGATCTGGCTGTGATTTATATCATAGAGTGTTCTGCCTATATTTTCCTCTAAGAGTTTTATAGTGTCTGACCTTACATTTAGGTCTTTAATCCATTTTGAGTTTATTTTTGTGTATGGTGTTAGGGAGTGTTCTAATTTCATTCTTTTATATGTAGCTCTCCAGTTTTCCCAGCACCACTTACTGAAGAGACTGTCTTTTCTCCATTGTATGTTCTTGCCTCCTTTATCAAAGATAAGGTGACCATATGTGCGTGGGTTTATCTCTGGGCTTTCTATCCAGTTCCATTGATCTATATTTCTGTTTTTGTGCCACTACCATACTGTCTTGATTACTGTATCTTTGTAGTATAGTCTGAAGTCTGGGAACCTGATTCCTCCAGCTATGTTTTTCTTTCTCAAGATTGCTTTGGCTATTTGGTGTCTTTTGTGTTTCCATACCAATTGTGAAATTTTTTGTTCTAGCTCTGTGAAAAATGCCTTTCGTAGTTTGATAGGGATTGCTTTGAATCTGTAGATTGCTTTGGGTAGTAGAGTCATTTTCACAATGTTGATTTTTCCAATCCAAGAACATAGTATATCTCTCCATCTGTTTGTATCATCTTTAATTTCTTTCATCAGTGTCTTATAGTTTTCTGAATACAGGTCTTTTGTCTCCTTAGGTAGGTTTATTCCTAGGTATTTTATTCTTTTTGTTGCAGTGGTAAATGGGAGTGTTTCCTTCCTTTCACTTTCAGATTTTTCATCATTAGTGTATAGGAATGCAGGAGATTTCTGTGCATTAATTTGTATCCTGCTACTTTACCAAATTCATTGATTAGCTCTAATAGTTTTCTGGTAGCATCTTTAGGATTCTCTATGTGTAGTATCATGTCATCTGTAAACAGTGACAGTTTTGCTTCTTCATTTCTAATTTGGATTCCTTTTATTTCTTTTTCTTCTCTAATTGCTGTGGCTAAAACTTCCAAACTATGTTGAATAATGGTGGTGAGAGTGGACAACCTTGTCTTGTTCCTGACCTTATTGGAAATGGTTTCATTTTTTGACCATTGAGAACAATGTGGCTGTGGGTTTGTCATATATGGCCTTCATTATGTTGAGGTAGGTTCCCTCTATGCCTGCTTTCTCAGAGTTTTTATCATAAATGAGTATTGAATTTTGTCAGAAGCTTTTTCTGCATCTATTGAAAGTATCATATTGTTTTTATCCCTAAATTTGTTAATATGATGTATCACATTGATTTGCATATGTTGAAGAATCCTTGCAACTCTGGGATAAACCCCACTTGATCATGGTGTATGATCCTTTTAATATGCTGTTGGATTCTGTTTGGTAGTATTTTGATGAGGATTTTTGCATCTGTATTCATAAGAGATACTGGCCTGTAGTTTTCTTTTTTTGGTGACATCTTTGTCTGGTTTTGGTATCAGAGTGATGGGTGCCTCGTAGAATAAGTTTGGGAGTTTTCCTCCCTCTGCTATATTTTTGAAGAGTTTGAGAAGGATAGGTGTTAGCCTTTCTCTAAAGGTTTAATAGAATTTGCCTGTGAAGCCATCTGGCCCTGGGCTTTTGTTGTTTGGAAGATTTTTAATCACAGTTTCAGTTTCAGTGCTTGTGATTGGTCTGTTTATATTTTCTATTTCTTCCTGGTTCAGTCTCGGAAGGTTGTACTTTTCTAAGAATTGGTCCATTTCTTCCAGGTTGTCCATTTTACTGGCATATAGTTGCTTGTAGTAATCTCTTATGATCCTTTGTATTCCTACAGTGTCAGTTGTTATTTCTCCTTTTTCATTTCTAATTCTGTTGATTTGAGTCTTCTCCCTTTTTTTCTTGATGAGTCTGGCCAATCGTTTCTCTATTTTGTTTATCTTCTCAAAAACTAGCTTGTAGTTTTATTGATCTTTGCTATAGTTTTCTTCATTTCTTTTTCATTTATTTCTGATCTGATCTTTATGATTTCTTTCCTTCTGCTAGCTTTGGGATCTTTTTGTTCTTCTTTCTCTAATTGCTTTAGGTGTAAGGTTAGGTTTTTTCTTTGAGATGTTTCTTGTTTCTTGAGGTAGGATTGTATTGCCATAAACTTCCCTCTTAGAACTGCTTTTGCTGCATCCCATAGGTTTTGGGTCGTCGTGTCTTCATTGTCATTTGTTTCCAGGTATTTTTTGTTTTCCTCTTGATTTCTTCAGTGATGTCTTCGTTATTTAGTGGTATATTCTTTAGCCTCCATGTATTTGTATTTTTCACAGATTTTTCCTGTAATTGATATCTAGACTCACAGTGTTGTGGTCGGAAAATATACTTGATACGATTTCAGTTTTCTTAAATTTACCAAGGCTTGATTTGTGATACAAGATATGATCTATCCTGGAGAATGTTCCATGAGCACTTGAGAAGAAAGTGTATTCTGTTGTTTTTGGATGGAATGTCCTATAAATATCAATTAGGTCCATCATTTTTTAATGTGACATTTAAAGCTTGTGTTTCCTTATTTATTTTCATTTTGGATGATCTGTCCATTGGTGAAAATGGGGTGTTAAAGTCCTCTACTATGATTGTGTTACTGTCAATTTCCCCTTTTATGGTTGTTAGCATTTGCCTTATGTATTGAGGTACTCCTATGTTGGGTGCATATATATTTACAATGTTATATCTTCTTCTTGGATTGATCCCTTGATCATTATGTAGTGTCCTTCTTTGTCTTTCTAATTGTCTTTATTTTAAAGTCTATTTTGTCTGATATGAGAATTGCTACTCCAGCTTTCTTTTGATTTCCATTTGCATGGAATATCTATCCCCTCACTTTCAGTCTGTGTGTGTTCCTAGGTCTGAAGTGGATCTCCTGTAGACAGCATATGTACGGATCTTATTTTTGTAACCATTCAGTGAGTTTGGTCTTTTGGTTGGAGGATTTAATCCATTTACATTTAAGGTAATTATCAATATGTATGTTCCTATTACCATTTTCTTAATTGTTTTGCTTTGTTTTTGTAGGTATTTTCCTTCTCTTGTGTTTCCTGCCTAGAGAAGTTTCTTTAGTATTTGTTGTAAAGCTAGTTTGGTGGTGCTAACTTCTCTTAATGTTTCATTATCTGTAAAGGTTTTAATTTCTCCATCCAATCTGAATGGGATCCTTGCTGGGTAGAGTAATCTTGGTTGTAGGGTTTTCCCTTTCATCATTTAAAATATGTCCTGCCACTCCCTTCTGGCCTGCAGAGTTTCTGCTGAAAGATCAGCTGTCAACCTTATGGGGATTCCCTTGTATGCTATTTGTTGCTTTTCCCTTGCTGCTTTTAATATTTTTTCCTTGTATTTAATTTTTGATAGTTTGATTAATATTTGTCTTGGCATGTTTCTCCTTGGATTTATCCTGTATGAGACTCTCTGCTCTTCCTGGACTTGATTAACTATTTCCTTTCCCATATTAGGGAAGTTTTCAACGATAATCTCTTCAAATATTTTCTCATACCCCTTGTTTTTCTCTTCTTCTGCTGGGACCCCTATAATTCAAATGTTGGTGCGTTTAATATTGTCCCAGAGGTCTCTGAGACTGTCCTCGATTCTTTTCGTTCTTTTTTCTTTATTCTGCTCCCTGGCAGTTATTTCCACCATTTTATCTTCCAGCTCCCTTATCTGTTTTTGTGCCTCAGTTATTCTGTTATTGATTCCTTCCAGAGTATTTTTAATTTTAGTAATTGTGTTGTTTATCAGTGTTTGTATGCTTTTTAGTTCTTCTAGATCCTTGTTATATGCTTCTTGTATTTTCTCCATTCTCTTTCTGAGATTTTTTGATCATGTTTACTGTCATTACTCTGAATTCTTTTTCAAGTAGCTTGCCTATTTCATCTTCATTTATTTGGTCCTGTAGGTTTTTTCCTTGCTCCTTCGTCTGTAACATATTTTTTTTGTCATTTCTTTTTTTTTTTTTGGTGGGTGGCGCTTTATTCCTATCTTACTGCTTATTAGGCCTGAGATGGCCAGCACTGGAGTTTGCAAGCAGTTAGATAGAGCCTGGTCTTGGTGTTGAGATGACGTCTGGGAGGCCTCACTCCAATTGATATTCCCTGGGGTCTGAGCTTCTCTGTTAGTCCAGCAGTTTGGACTCAGATCTCCCAGCACAGGAACTCAGGCCCAACCTCTGGCCTGGGAACCAAGATCCCACAAGCTTTGTGATGCGGTTAAGAAGGAAGGGAGGGAGGGAGGAAGGAAGGAAGGAAGGAAGGAAGCAGTACAATATCAAAGAATAAAAACAAAATAAAATTAGAAAGATTAAAAATTGTATTAGGAAAAATAAAACAATAATTGAGGGCTTCCCTGGTGGCGCAGTGGTTGAGAGTCTGCCTGCTGATGCAAGGGACACAGGTTTGTGCCCCGGTCCAGGAAGATCCCACATGCCGTGGAGTGGCTGGGCCCATGAGCCATGGCCGCTGAGCCTGTGCATCTGGAGCCTGTACTCCTCAGTGGGAGAGGCCACAGCAGTGAGAGGTCCACATAACGCAAAAAAGAAAAAAAAGAAACTATAATTGAAACAACTGCAACAAGGTAAAATAAAACCATGACAGAAAAAAAAGTGGCAGGGGGGGAACAAACCAAAAGGAGAGAACAATAGCAAAGTATAAAGAATAAAATAAAATTAGAAAAATAAAAGATTTTATTAGGAAAAATAAAAATGTAAAAGAATCAACAATAATGAATCAACAAGGTAAAATAGAACCCCAATCTAAAAGAGGAAAAATGAAAAGAAAAAAAAAAAAACCTTGGCTATGGAGGCAGAGTTTAGGCAGGGTGTGGAACTTAGGCAGAGGCGGAGTTTAGGGTGGGATGGGACCTAGGTAGTTTGGGGGGGTGACGTTTGAATGTGGGGCAGGACCTAGGCTCAGGACCTACGCATCCAGCAGAAGCCCTTGGGGGTGGGGCCTAGGCAAGGTGACATTCAAGCACTGGACAGGGCCTCTGCTTAGGACCTGAGTGGAAGGGGAAAAGCAGCACATGGAAAGGAGGGCCTCTGGAGTGTGGGGTTCTGCAGTTTGGCAGTAAGGCCCTGAGTGAGGGTGTGTGGGTGGGGTTCAGGCCCAGTGCATTGGAGGCGGTCTCGTAGTGTAGAGGTAGTGCCCTGGGTGGGGGTGTAGGGGCGGGGCTTGGGCTCTGTGCAGCAGCAGGGAGGCTCTGAGGGCAGAGGCTTAGGCCCGCGAGCCCAAGAGGCTCCTGGTGCCTAAGTGGACAGGATAAGCACTGGCCACGTTCCCTTCAGTTCCTTTGTGCCCCTCCCCCACCATCTCCCCCAGGGTCTCCTCTGTCGCTGCTGGACCCCTAACCATGGATGGGTCCCACTGAGTGTAGAAACTCCTCCCCTTCCCCAGGGGTGCCCATCTTGGAGGTCCAGCCTTTACTTTTGCTCCCCCTCCCCTCCCTCCCACTCCCTCAGGACCAGCGTGGCTGGAGGGGGCCTCGGTGGGCAGAGGATCAGGCCTGGGATCTCAACAGGTTCCTGAGCATGCAAGTGGGCAGGGGAAACCTGGCCACGCTCCCTTTCGATCCTCTGTCTGCCCAGTGGTCCCCCAGTTTCCCCATCAGGTGTGGGATCCCTTCCCCTCCCCCAGCCACCCCTCATGGGCGCCAGTCCTGTCCTGCCTCCACTTGTCCTCCCCCTTCACTGCCCCCACGCCCCACGTCCTACCCAGTTGGTGTGGTTCTTCCTGTAGGTGTCCATGGTAGGTGCCCTAGTTGTGAGGAGATGTGAATTCCACATCCTCCTAGTACGCCATCTTTACTCCGCCTTACACATTATTTTTGTCTAAGTCCAGAACTGCCCATCTGTGATGTGTGAGTTGCGTGACAGCAAAGGAGTTTAGAGTTATTGCAGGTGAGGATGAGGGAGAGCCTGATTCAGCTTGTATAGCTGACTCAAAAGTGCTTTATTTACTGATGGTGATCTATTTTTTTATCCCTATCCTGGTTTCAGCTTGTCTTTAGGTAAGTTTGCCTGTTTAAAGCCAATCAGCATGTTGCTCCCCCACCTCCCTTTGGCGTTTTAGCCAGTCCCAGTATTCACTTATGCACACTCTGGCTTTGTCAGTGGATCTAAGCACTTCTGTATGTATCTCTCATGTGTAACATAGCTGAGCAATGTAACGTGTTTACTGAGTGACTTGAATATATCCATTTTATGCTTCTCTCATTTCAATTTGAATTATATATGTGCATTTGTAAAGTATAAAATTGTATTTAGGTTTACTTGTTTGGGGCATGAAATTAAAATACCCTATGTATCAATTTCTTCATACTCATGGTAACTTTATTCTCAGTATGATAACTTTATTCTCAGTGTGATTTTCATTAATTTAACACTAAAGGAAAGCCTTGATTATTTTTCTTGAAAAATAATAGATTATAAATTTAATCAGTGATTTATTTAGGGAACCCTTGAAAACAAAGATAAAATTAACCTTGAGTATTAATCTTAATCGTCATCTACCAAGACTTTACTAATTTCTGTTTGTCTTAAAAATGGTTCTTATACCTGAATTTCTTTTCATAAAATCTTTAGCTTAGGGCTTCCCTGGTGGCGCAGTGGTTGAGAGTCCGCCTGCCAATGCAGGGGACACAGGTTCGTGCCCCGGTCTGGGAGGATCCCACATGCTGCGGAGCGGCTGGGCCCGTGAGCCACGGCCGCTGAGCCTGTGCGTCCGGAGCCTGTGCTCTACAACGGGAGAGGCCACAACAGTGAGAGGCCCGCGTAATGCAAAAAAAAAAAAAAAAAAAAAAAAAAAAAAAAAATCTTTAGCTTAGCTTACTGTGTGTCCAATTTGCTATTTCTCTGTGAAACTTTAGAAAAATCCTCTCTTCCTCAGGAGGTGATTAGGAGAAAGATTATAGGACTCTATCATTCAGGATACTATTATATTTTTAAATTCTAAGGTAATTTGCCATTTATTAACAGTCACTATTTTTTATTTAGAAAATCTTTTAAATATTCTGGGCCAAAGTTTCTTGTTTCTACCAAAGTGATTATAATAATTCCAGTAATTTCCAGAGCTATGTAATGGATTAATAAATTTTTTAAAAAAAACTTCAAATCATTATATAAAAGTTTAACATTAGAATTCGGATTTTACACTGCTAAATTAAGTAAATCTGGCACACAAACCAAAATCTGTTTTAGTCATATTATTGAGAAGAGGAACTCAGTTTTCTTGCAGTGTTACTGTTCGAAATTTTTGACAATGAGGCATATTCTTTCCATATTAAAAGGAGTGTTTACAAACCATTTAGCCTACATTTGTATACTGTTTTATATAAAGAGTACATTTAGGAAGAACATTACTTATAGGGCAAGGATTCTATCAGATTATGTTGCCGAAAGGTAATATTTGAAACTTGTTAGGTAGTTTTTAGAGACGTACCAAGTCTAACTAGTTTATTGTTAAATACAGATGAGAAAACCGAGATTAAGAGAGATTATATACTTTGCTTTAGATTGTACTATTATTAGTGACAAAGCTGGTATTGGAACCTTGGCTTTCTATTTACCATTCCAGTTATTGAAATTTTCATATTAGAACCAGGTCTTCCCCCTCTATTCATATTTGGACGTGGCTTCTCTGGCCTTTGTCTCAGTAGGTGATAGAGTTGAGGCAGTTGGGGAAGAAGAAGAGGATGTGTGTGTTTGTGTGTAGATTATTAGGCAGGGGAAGGGGTAAGTGATCATTAAGTAATTTAGATTTAAACCCAGAAGTTAGTTGAAAACAGTATTCCTAACATAGTCAATTTTAAGATCTAAGAGGAAGAATATAAATTTGAAAAGCTTGGTACATTATATTTGAATTATGATGTTAACTATACTTCATTCACTCCAAATGTTCTTTGTTTCATTTTCACACAGGAGAGTGAAAAAACTTCCCTCAGAATTCTTGTTCAGAGTGCTCATATAATTATGCCATCAAAGAAAGGCTATTATTTGTGCATATATAGCTCAGTCAATTGAAGATTGCTTGGATTATCATCTTTTTTCATTGATTTTAAAACCTTTGATCATGTATTAACATCCCTGAATTTGGGATGCATCTTAAAAATTAATGGCATATCATGGATTATTTGGTGACAGTTTTTTTCTCTTAATCGTACATAAAACAGTGGAACCTTTTAGAACTGATGGTATCTTGGATGAAATATGATATGAGACAAGGCTGCCTCATTGCACAAATCTAAGGGGACGTAATTATTACCTGGCACCACCTAGAGTTGTACAGTGTGTAGACTATGTGGTCTTATGGGATAGCCCTAGTAGAGATGATGTGTAGGTTCATTCTTTTTCTTACATTTTACCCCATATTTGATCCCACAAGTTGTATAAAGACCACCTGCCTACTGTTTAGCAACTAGTAACCCCTCAATAAGTGTTTATTTCTTGGGCTTCCCTGGTGGCGCAGTGGTTGAGAGTCTGCCTGCCAATGCCGGGGACACAGGTCTGAGCCCTGGTCTGGGAGGATTCCACATGCCACAGAGCAACTGGGCCTGTGAGCCACAACTACTGAGCCTGCACGTCTGGAACCTGTGCTCCACAACAAGAGAGGCCGCGATAGTGAGAAGCCCGCACACTGTGTGGAGGAGTGGACCCCACTCACCGCAACTAGAGAAAGCCCTCACACAAAAACGAAGACCCAACACAGCCAAAAATAAATAAATTAATTAATTAATTTAAAAAAATATTTATTTCTTTACCTGCACATCATTGTAGTCAGTTATGTTCTTTCATTTGCCAAAGCAGAGTGAGACCAGGTTTGAATTCCCTTCAGTTCTGGATGTTATATTATTAAGAAGATGTTGTTCTCTAGATGGTAAACGTAGATGGTAAATCTAGGACGTAATGACTAAATGACTGGATTAAATAGAGATGTTAGCCCCTAAGTGGTCCAATTGTTTGCATAATTACTTGTACTTTTAAAACTTTCCTTTGGAACATAGGAGCACCTCAATACATAAGGCAAATGCTAACAGCCATAAAAGCGGAAATCGACTGTAACACAATCATAGTAGGGGACTTTAACACCCCACTTTCACCAATGGACAGGTCATGCAAAATGAAAATAAATAAGGAAACACAACCTTTAAATGATACATTAAGCAAGATGGACTTAACTGATAATTAGAGGACATTCCATCCAAAAACAACAGAATACACTTTCTTCTCAAGTGCTCATGGAACATTCTCCAGGATAGATCATATCTTGAATCACAAATCAAGCCTTGGTATATTTAAGAAAATTGAAATAGTATCAAGTATCTTTTCTGACCACGACGCTATGAGACTAGATATCAATTACAGGAAGAAATCTGTAAAAAATACAAAGATATGGAGGCTAAATAATACACTACTAAATAACCAAGAACTCACTGAAGAAATCAAAAAGGAAATCAAAAAATACCTAAAAACAAATGACAATGAAGACACAGTGACCCGAAATGTATGGGACGCAGCAAAAGCAGTTTTAAGAGGGAAGTTTATAGCAATACAACCCTACCTCAAGAAACAAGAAACATCTCAAATAAACAACCTAACCTTACACCTAAAGTAATTAGAGAAAGAAGAACAAAAAGCCCCCAAGGCTAGCAGAAGGAAAGAAATCATAAAGATCAGATCAGAAATAAATGAAAAAGAAATGAAGAAAACTAGCAAAGATCAATAAAACTAAAAGCTGGTTTTTGAGAAGACAAACAAAATAGAGAAACGATTAGCCAGACTCATCAAGAAAAAAAAGGGAGAAGACTCAAATCAACAGAATTAGAAATGAAAAAGGAGAAGTAACAACTGACACTGCAGGAATACAAAGGATCATAAGAGATTACTACAAGCAACTATATGCCAGTAAAATGGACAACCTGGAAGAAATGGACCAATTCTTTGAAAAGTACAACTTTCCGAGACTGAACCAGGAAGAAATATAAAATATAAACAGACCAATCACAAGCACTGAAACTGAAACTGTGATTTAAAATCTTCAAATCAACAGAAGCCCAGGACCAGATGGCTTCACAGGCGAATTCTATCAATCATTTAGAGAAGAGCTAACACCTCTACTTCTCAAACCCTTCCAAAATATAGCAGAAGAAGGAACACTCCCAAACTCATTCTATGAGGCCACCATCACCCTGATACCAAAACCAAACAAAGATATCACAAAGAAAGAAAACTACAAGCCAATATAATTTATGAACATAAATGCAAAAATCCTCATCAAAATACTAGCAAACAGAATCCAACAGCATATTAAAAGGGTCATACGCCATGATCAAGTGAGTTTGTAGGAATGCAAGGGTTCTTCAATATATGCAAATCAATCAATGTGATAAAATATATTAACAAATTGAAGGAGAAAAACCATATGATCATCTCAATAGATGCAGAAAAAGCTTTTGACAAAATTCAACACCCATTTATGATAAAAACCCTCCAGAAAGTAGGCATAGAGGGAACCTACCTCAACATAATAAAGGCCATATATGACAAACCCACAGCAAACATCGTTCTCAACTGTGAAAAACTGAAACCATTTCCTCTAAGAGCAGGAAGAAGACAAGATTGTCCACTCTCACCCCTATTATTCAACATAGTTTTGGAAGTTTTATCCATAGCAGTCAGAAAAGAAAAAGAAATAAAAGGAATCCAAATCAGAAAAGAAGAAATAAAGCTGTCATTGTTTGCAGATGACATGATACTATATGTAGAGAATCCTAAAGATGCTACCAGAAAACTACTAGAGCTAATCAATGAATTTGGTAAAGTAGCAGAATACAAATTAATGCACAGAAATCTCTTGCATTCCTATACACTAATGATGAAAAATCTGAAAGAGAAATTAAGGAAACACTCCCATTCACCATTGCAACAAAAAGAGTAAAATACCTAGGAATAAACCTACCTAAGGAGACAAAAGACCTGTATGCAGAAAACTATAGCACACTGATGAAAGAAATTAAAGATGGTACGAAGAGATGGAGAGGTATACCATGTTCTTGGATTGGAAGAATCAACATTGTGAAAATGACTCTACTACCCAAAGCAATCTACAGATTCACTGCAATCCCTATCAAATTGCCAATGGCATTTTTCACAAAACTAGAACAAAAAATTTCACAATTGGTATGGAAACACAAAAGACCACAAATAGCCAAAGCAATCTTGAGAAAGAAAAATGGAGCTGGAGGAATCAGGCCCCCTGACTTCAGACTATACTTCAAATCTACAGTAATCAAAGCAGTATGGTACTGGCAGAAAAACAGAAATATAGATCAATGGAACAGGATAGAAAGCCAGAGATAAACCCACGCACATATGGTCACCTTATCTTTGATAAAGGATGCAAGAATATACAGTGGAGAACAGACAGCCTCTTCCATATGTGATGCTGGGAAAACTGGACAGCTACATGTAAAAGAATGAAATTAGAACATTCCCTAACACCATACACAAAAATAAACTCAAAATGGTTAAAAGACCTATATGTAAGGCCAGACATTATAAAACTCTTATAGGAAAACATAGGCAGAATACTCTATGACACAAGTCACAACAAGATCCTTTTTGACCCACCTTCTCGAGAAATGGAAATAAAAATAAACAAATGGGACGTCATGAAACTTAAATGCTTTTGCACAGCAAAGGAAACCATAAATAAGATGAAAAGACAACCCTCAGAATGGGAGAAAATATTTGCAAACGAAGCAACTGACAATGGATTAATCTCCAAAATATACAATCAACTCATGCAGCTCAATGTCAGTAAAACAAACAACCTAATCCAAAAATGGGCAGAAGACCTAAATAGACATTTCTCCAGAGAAGATATACACATTGCCAAGAAATGCATGAAAAGATGCTCAACATCACTAATCATTAGAGAAATGCAAATCAAAACTACCATGAGGGGCTTCCCTGGTGGAGCAGTGGTTGAGAGTCTGCCTGCCAATGCAGGGGACACGGGTTCATGCCCCAGTCTGGGATGATCCCACATGCCGCAGAGCAGCTGGGCCCGTGAGCCATGGCCGCTGAGCCTGCGCCTCCAGAGCCTGTGCTCCACAGCGGGAGAGGCCACAACAGTGAGAGGCCTGCGTACCGCAAAAAAAAAAAAAAAACTACCATGAGGTATCACCTCACACCAGTCAGAATGGCCATCATCAAAAAATCTACAAGCAATAAATGCTGGAGAGGGTGTGGAGAAAAGGGAACCCTTTTACACTGTTGGTAGGAATATAAATTGATACAGCCACTATGGAGAACAGTATGGAGGTTTCTTAAAAAACTAAAAATAGAATTACCATACGACCAAGCAATCCCAGTACTGGGCATATAGGCTGAGAAAACCATAATTTAAAAATCGTCATATAGCACAATGTTCAATGCAGCTCTATTTACAATAGCCAGGACATGGAAGGAAACCTGTGTCCATCGACAGATGAATGGATAAAGAAGCTGTGGCACATATATACAATGGAATATTACTCAGCCATAAAAAGAAATGAAATTGAGTTATTTGTAGTGAGGTGGATGGACCTAGAGTCTGTCATACAGAGTGATGTAAGTCAGAAAGAGAAAAATAAATACCATATGCTAACACATATATATGGAATCTAACAAAAAAAAGGTTCTGAAAAACCTAGGGGCAGGACAGGAATAAAGACTCAGACATAGATAGTGGACTTTAGGACACGGGGAGGGGGAAGGGTAAGCTGGGACTAAGTGAGAGAGTGGCATGGACATATATACACTACCAAATGTAAAATAAATAGCTAGTGGGATGCAGCCGCATAGCACAGGGAGATCAGCTCAGTGGTTTGTGACCACCTAGAGGGGTGGGATAGGGAGGGTGAGAGGGAGACCCAAGAGGGAGGAGGTAAGGGGATATATGTATATGTATAGCGGATTCACTTTGTTGTAAAGCGGAAACTAACACACCATTGTAAAGCAATTATACTCCAATAAAGAAGTTTGAAAAAATATCTTTTGGCATTTTCAAGATAACTGAAATAACTAATAGTATGATAAAAGTACAGTGTCAGTTATAGGTTGCATTCTGTTAGCACATCTTCATTGATTTTGTTTCATGTCCCAAGTGGTAGATGTTAAAGATAAAATATGGGTGGAGAATAAAACATATAATTTGTACTCGAGGCACATGAAATTAGCCAGGATAGCATATCAAGATATTAAATGTGTCTTGAAACTGGAAAATATCTGTCCTGTAGAGTGGCACAGCTTGGAATGGATCTCTTCACATTTTGATTGAATTGAGCACAATTTATAAAACATCATGCTTGGTCTAGCCCTTTGTGAGATATAGAGATGGAAAAGCCAGAATCCCTATTCTCCAGGGGCTCACTCACAATCCAGCAGGGAGGCTGAAATATTCATAAGCAACTCGGATATTAGGCGTATTGTAGTAAATATTTTGAAGCATTTCATGTGTTGCATTATAGAAGTATAAGAAAGGGAAAATATATTTTTTGATGGGGAATCCAAGGGTTCTTTTACAACTATTAATACATCCTTGGTAATAAAAGTCAGATACTTAGAGATTCAGTTATAGACCACATTGAATATTAAAGTTTGAGAACTATTTTATACATTTTCTTTATTAAATACAATTTATTACTGCAGTGAGAACGTTAATTTTTTTACAAATTGTTTATATAAATTCTTTTACATATATGTTATATAACACGATATTTTTTTGTCAAATATTTTAAACCACTTCAAAATTTTGGCACTTTAAAGGAATTAATTAGGTAGATGTTTCTGACTCATTCTGATAACTGTCATGTTCCAATTTTCAGTAATGCAGTGGTATTTGTTCTTGATGCCAAAATGGTTTTTTCCCTACTTTTAGCTCAAATGAAGCTAATTAAACATATAAGGAGAATTTAAAACCTGCCAGGAGTATTTAATATCCCTTAACTAATCTTTCCTTCTTTTCTTTCCCTCCCTCCACCAAATGGTCTGTGGTATGTTTACTTTATATCTGTGGTACCTTCTTCATTCATTATTTAGAAGAAATAATGCAATTCAATAATAATGCACCTAACCTTTTTTTTTTTTTTTTTTTTTTGCGGTACATGGGCCTCTCCCATTGCGGAGCACAGGCTCTGGACGCGCAGACTCAGCGGCCATGGCCCACGGGCCCAGCCGCTCCGCGGCATGTGGGTTCTTCCCGGACCGGGGCACGAACCCGTGTCCCCTGCATCAGCAGGCAGACTCTCAACCACTGCACCACCAGGGAAGCCCTGCACCTAACCTTTTAATAAAGATTTATAGATCATAAAACACACTTGTGTTTTGTTCTTTAGGAAATACAATATGAAATTTATGATAAGCAGTTTTCATTTTTATAAATTTTTATTTAGGTTTTCACATTTTTTAAATTGCTAATTAAATTATTGACATTTCTTAGTTCCTTCTTACGTGGGTTTAAATAGTTATTTTTGTAAAAAGATCTAAATAAGCAGCTTTCTTCAAAAAGGATTAAAGTGATGAACAAATTAATCTTCAGGGGAGCCTTTGAAGGTCCTTCTCTATTGCAAATTATTGTTCACTATTGGAGCATCGCACCTAAGGTAGTTTAAGTAGGAGAGTTTCTGAGGAGGTTCCATTCTAATTCTAAAGTAACTGTGCTCATCTCCATATACACGCCTTCCTTCTTTACACTCCCCCTTCCTCATGACCTTGACTTTAGTTTCTACTAGAAAAAGTTTGATGTAAGTCATACCCTATGTGGGAATATTTTAAAACTTCATTAGAATAAAGATTCTGAGTTAATCATCTTTTTTACCCTGTAGCACCTCACAAATTGCCTTGAACATACATAATACTCAATAAAGTTATTGAATGAATAAATGAACTAAATGATTTTATTTTGAGATTTGGCTTTACTTAGACAATGGCCATAGGAGAACTCTCCTCTCCTTACCTTTCTTATCTCATTTCCTGCTCCTCTGTCTTTCATTTTTTCCATTCTAGCCTAGCATGCTCCTGCCTTTCAGTCTTTGCATTGGCTGTTTTTCTACCTACAGTGTTCTGCCCCCAGCTATATGTATGGCTAACTTCCTGAACTCCTTTAAGTATTTTCTCCAGTATCATCTCAGTAGAGGTATACCTTGACCTTCCTAATTAAAATTACAGCCCTACTTACGCCTCCCCCATTCCCCTTACCCACCTCTCCTTTTTCCTTTTTCTTTAACACTTACTCCCTTCTAACCGATCATATAATTTACTTATCCATTAAGTATTGTTTAGTGTCTGTCTCTCCGGTTAGAATATAAGCTCCAAGAAGGCTGGTATCTTTGTTTTGTCATTGATGTTCCCCATGTGCTTAGCACAGCCTAGCACAAAGTAGACACTGAGTAAATATTTGGTGATTGAATCTATAGGCAGAAATTCATTGTTTCATTTGGATTGTTATATACTGGTGGGGATTGTCTTGTCAGTAATTTATTGTATATGATACCCTGTTTTGAGAGCTTACTACACACTACACACTTTGTATATGTGACTCATTTTATCCTCAGTTAGCCCACTTTTCACTATATTTTGAATTATTTGCTTATGTTCTTTTTTTTTAAAGACTTAGTTATTATTTACTTATTTATCTTTGGCTGAATCGGGTGTTTGGCTGCAGGATCTTTGTTGAGGCATGTGAGATCTTTCACTGCAGCACAAGGGCTCTTCGTTGATATACACGGCCTTCTCTCTAGTTGTGGCGTGCGGGTTTTCTCTTCTCTAGTTGTGACACACGGGATCCAGAGCATGTGAGCTCTGTAGTTGTGATGCTCAGCCTCCAAAACACGTGGGCTCTGTAGTTTGCAGCAGGCAGGCTCTGTAGTTGAGGTGCGTGGGCTCAGTAGCTGTGGCGTGTGGGCTTAGTTGCCACATGGCGTGTGGGATCTTAGTTCCCTGATCAGGGATCGAACCCCTGTTCCCTGCATTGGAAGGCGGATTCTTTACCACTGGACCACCAGGGAAGTCCCTGCTTATGTTCTTGTGTCTTGTACTTAATTAGGTATTCAGCCTGTCTTATTCATCTTTGTATCCACAGTGTCTGGCTCATGATGAGTACCCGAATAGTAGTTAAATGAAGGAGTGAGTGATAAATCTCATGACAAACTGACATTCTTATAGAGAAACTCATAAAATGGAACCTCGTGACCCTAGTGACCAGATTAGAGAAAATAAGTATTTCTTTTAAGACTATGAAAAACTGAAAATATTTTAAAATATTTAAAGGATGTATTTTAAAATATTTTATAATGTACTTAAATAACAAGAAATGTGTCATATATATGTGGTATTAAATCTTGTTAATAGTTTGGATAGCAATAGCAACCATTGGGCTAAATGTATGCAGCAAACGGTTGCCTGTTGACCTGAAATATTTCAAATTTTTTGAAAAATTAGTAATAAAAAATGCTGTATTTAAAGGTCTAAGAATAGTTCCTCTCTCTGTTGAGTAGTCTTCTGGTTTACTGCCTTGTGTAGTTCAGGGCACACTCATGAGACCAGAGTAACCCTATAATAGAGCCACTGAAATGACCCTATTAGTCCAGTTAGTTATGCCAGGAATTTTTGTCCTTGCTTGGCTTCACCCCCAGATTCACCTTGCCCTACATAAGGAGGATGGTCTGCCTGTCTTTCGTTCAGCAGTTGCCCAAGATACTGCTTTCTCCAGAGCTGAAGCCTCTGTGGCAAGGGGCATCTCCCCTCTCACTGGTCAGAGGTGAGAGGTAGGAACTGGATATTCTGGACTGATCTCTGCAGACCCTTACTTCCAGGGGGAATAAATAAATCAGTTACACTAAAATATCCTAAATTAATATGCTAATATAATTCTCAAAATTAGGCCAGAAAGATTACCCAGTTACCTTATAATGGTCATTTTTAGACTTGTGAAATGAACCACTTTTTTCATAATGTCAGTTGAACACTTAAAAGTGGAACATTGTAGAGGGATATCTAATATTGGACATTTTACAGGACTCTATTCAAATTCTAAAGCATTCTTCACAAGGTACTTGTCCTGTATCTGTTAATACCTAACTTTAATGTTCCCTCCTTTGTAAAATTCTTCCTGGCCCTCCCACCCCTCCCCTCTCTCCCCCTGCCCCGTGCCAGTGCAGAAACAAACATGTGCATACTAACACAAGCCAAGGTAACCACCGCCTCCTTTCTCCCACCTGGTAAGTTGTGTTTAGTGCATTCTTCAGCACTTTTCCAAATTAAGGAAATAATTGAAGTTACATGTTTACTGTCCAATGTAGACATCTAATTATTTACTAGAAAGGCTTATATTTAGTTTATTTCTTCATAAAATCTGTTTAGCAAGGTTGTCTGTGATAGAATTATCACTTACTTTACACTAGAATCTCTGGATCATTTTTGTGCTGAAGGGAGTAAGTTGAGATTGTGGCGCATTGCCCAGACCTTCGAGGTCAAGGTGCTTAAGACTTACCAGGAAATTCATTGTTGACGCTGCTGTGCTGAGAGAGTCGAGACTGTTACCATTTCAGTCATGAGACTAACTGTTGCCACGGAAACCTGGTGTAACTTGTGTACTTCTTAACAAGGACACTGCAGACAGTAGCTCAAACACTTGACACATTTGAATGAATTTCTGTTTGTAAATATGCTCTGGCAAGGATACCATTGAATATTTTATTATGTGACAAATTTTTAAATGAGAGAAGCGATAGATCATAACATTTAATTTTAAGGTTAAGAATATTGGCTAAGATGTGTTTAGTTAGCTTGTCTTTCAAATGTTCTGATATGCATTAGTTCCAAGTTCTGTCACCTCTAAATAGAATGTATGGGATCAAAAGAGTGTGTCTATCTTTCTAAATGAGAAGAATTTTATAACTATATTATAAATCTGGTGATTTGAGTACTATCTATAATTTTGTTTTGTGTTGCCTTATGTGCATTAGTAGATTAAATAGGCTTAAATGTGGCTGGTTTTGTTTGGGAATTTGGGAATAGAGTCAGAAGAGGCTGAGATCCAGTATGTGACTAAATATAGCATCAGCACTAAACGGTAGCCTCTGAGCAGATTGGGGTAACTTGTATTTCATTGCCAAAAACAATCTACATCAAACTCAAGCAACTATGCTTGATAAGTTTATGGTTCAATTGTTAGCATGCTAATCAAGTGATTTTCCAGAGAAGTTAAAAAAAAAAAAAGAAGTACCTCAGCCAATAAGTTCTTACACAGTTCATCAAATATTTGTTGAACAGCACTATGCTAAGCACTTGGGATATGAAGATCAATAAGAAATGACCCTTCCTGTAGGAACTCAATAATAACTGTGTGGACACAATGATAGAGGAGTGTGCTAGATTCCAGATAGTACTTGGGTTGGAGACACAGGTGGGACATAATCCAGTTAGAGGGTGACAGTGGAAGATCCAGGGACATTTTCCTGGATGAGGTGATACCAGAAATGTGTCTTAAGTTATCAGAACTAAAGGAGGACAGTAGAAGTTGAGGGAAGGAAGTAGAGGGAAAAGGGAGAAGGGTGTTCCCCACAGAAGAAATTATGTAAACAAAGGCACAGAAGCAAGAAAGAGTATGTGTGTTTGAGTGCAGGGGAAAGTGGTTAGGCTAGGAAGTTCAACACTAGAAATAAAATTATTAACTTATAAAAAGTAATCCCTAAAGCATATGTGGATTTTCAAAGCAGATACAGTGATTTTTGTTTAGTTGCTTATTGTATACCTTGGACCAGAACTGGAGCTCAGCTGTTTATGGTGTTCAGTTTAACATAATATTACAAAATTCTTATCTAATTGGGTTGACAACATGTGACTAAGAAAATAAAAGTGAATATTTAGCATAGTGTCCGGTATCTGTCAGGCACTGCACTAGTATTCACTTATATTTCCATCTAGTCTTTTTATGGTTTTATTAACATTTGAGTACTTTAAATGTTGTATTCTGAAATATACAACAAATATATGAGGTTTAAAAATAATAAAATAAGCACCAGAGTATCTACCCAACTTAAGAAAGAATCTTAACAGTACCTTAGAAAACGCTCCTGTGGCTCCTCCAGTCACATCCTTGTCTCCCCACTTCAGAAGTATGACTTTTGTGTTAATGTTCCTGTTTTTTTCATCCTAATTTACTAACTATATTTGCTTTCCTAAATAATATATTTATTGTATTGTTTGTTTGTTTGTTTGTTTGTTTTTTGTGGTATGCGGGCCTCTCACCATTGTGGCCTCTCCCGCTGCGGATCAGAGGCTCCAGACGTGCAGGCTCAGCCGCCATGGCTCGTGGGCCCAGCCGCTCCGCGGCATGTGGGATCTTCCCGGACCAGGGCACGAACCCGTGTCCCCTGCATTGGCAGGCGGACTCTCAACCACTGCACCACCAGGGAAGCCCTATTGTTTGGGTTTTTTTTCTTTCATTTATATCACATTTATTTGCTTTCTGGAGTTTGCTTTTTTTGCACAACACCAATATGTATGTTTAGCAATAATTCATTCTTACTCCTGTATGGTATTTATTTACTTATCTGCTTTACTATCAATGGACATTGCTGGTGTGTTTTCTAGTTCTTGCTATTTTGAGCTTCTAATGAACATTCTGATATTGTTCCTGGTGCTCATATGTAAAAATATCTCTAGAGTCTGTATTTAAGAGTAGAATTACTGGGTTAACTTCACTGGGTTAACAAATTATTTCTGGAAGTAGTTGTATGAATTATCCTGATCAGCCATACATCCATTCCTCCTGCTTCACGTCATTCTCATATGTTTGTGTTATCTGACTTTTAAATTTTTGCTAATCTGAAGACTATTATATGGTATCCTGTTGTGGTTTTAATTTGCATTACCTTTATTACTAATGAGGTTGTATATCTTTTCAATTTTAATTGGCCATCTCAGTTGCTTCATTTGTGAATAGCTGTTATGTCCATTTTGTTATTGTTTCTTTATCTTTTCTTATTGATTTGTAGATGTTATTTACATATTACAAACCACTGCTCCACTCTTTGGTTTGTCTTTTCACTTGTTTGCTATCTCTTGAGAACATTCTTAATTTAAATATACTAAAATGTATCAGCTTTTTTTTTTTTTTTCTGTATGGTTTACCCTTTAACGTCTTGCTTAGAAAGTCCTTACCTACTCTGAGGTCACAAATATATTCCCCTATATTTTCTTTCATGTGCTTTAGAATTTTTCCTTTTACATTTAAGTTCATGTTCTATCAGGAATTGATTTTCATATTTGGAGTAAGGTGAATCCAGTTTCATTTTTTTTGTTTTTATCCATTTTCATTTTTTCCATACTGATAATTATCCTGACCCTCTTTATGCAAAAGATGAAACTTTTCTCCAGTGATATTTAAGTGTTTTGTCCAGTAGAAATTTGTATTGTGTTTCTTATATTGTTCCTGGTATTCATATGTAAAAAATATCTCTAGATTCTATACTTAAGAGTAGAATTACTGGGTTAGCTTCACTGGGTTAACAAATTACTTCTGAAAGTAGTTGTATGAATTATCCTGATCAGCCATACATCCATTCCTCTTGCTTCACATTCATCATATGTTTACTACGTGGATATATCTCACGTAAATCTTTCCAAATAGTTAATCAGTTGTCTGAACTTTATTTTTAAAATAATCCACCTCCTACTGATTTGAAGTGTCACCTTTAACATAGATTGAATTCTTACATTATTGCCTTTGTTTCTGGATATTGTTCTATTCCCTTGAAAGGTGTGGCTATACTTGCCACTTCCATTCTGGTGTAGTTTTTGAGATTTCATTGTACATTTAATATCTGGCTGTGCCTCAACATAGTAATAGTCATCACTTTATTCTTCTATCCTCACCCTACCCCACTCACCAGTTTAAGGTTAGGAATTTAGCTCTTTTCTACTGCCACCACCACAGTCAATCTCAGCTCCTCTTCCACTCCCTTCCCCCCATCTCTATTTTTATTAAAATAATATTGGGTTACAAAGATGATAATTTTTACATTATAGAGTTTCTTTTCCAAGAACAATTATTTTACATTTGCAAGCAGGCAAATAGTTATGATCATTTAGCTTTATAATATATCTGTTTAACTGTTGCATCTCTCACCATCAGTCTTTTTGTGCTATCATTTCCCAATGCATATGTGCTTAATTTTACTTCCTAGGCAATTGAACTAGACAATGGATTTTAGAAGCAGTTAAGTTGTCAGGATGACCAGTGGGCAGGATATGCTAACTGATTAGGTGAGGGTTAAAGAAGAGGAAGAAATATAAGAGGTCTCCTAGGACCTGTCTTCTCCATTGGGTTGTAATGAGAATCAAGCTGTGAAGTAGTGAAAGTCACTTTAAAGATTTATAGGAGGACCTTGAAAATGGCAGAGTAGTAAGATGTGGAGATCACCTTCCTCCCCACAAATACATCAAAAATACATCTCATTGTGGAACAACTACAGAGCACCTACTGAATGCTGGCAGAACACCTCAGACTTCCCAAGAGGGTCTTGATGCTCCAGCCGGTGTCAAGCCTGAGTCTCTGAGGTGGGAGAGCCGAGTTCAGGACATTGGACCACCAGAGACCTCCGGGTCCCTCGTAATATCAATCGGCAAGAGCTCTCTCAGAGATCTCCATCTCAACGCTAAAACCCAGCTCCACTCAACGATCAGCAAGCTCCAGTGCTGGATACCCCATGCCAAACAACTATTAAGACAGGAATACAACCCCACCCATTAGCAGAGAGGCTTCCTAAAATCAGAATAAGTTCACAGACACCCCAAAACTCACCGCCAGACTCAGTCCTGCCCAACAGAAAGACAAGATCCAACCTCCTCCACCAGAACACAGGCACCAGCCCGCTCCATCAGGAGGCCTGCGCAACCCACTGAACCAACCTTACCCACTGGGGGAAGACACCAAAAACAACGGGAACTACGCACCTGCAGCCGGCGAAAAGGAGATCCCAAACACAGTAAGTTAAGCAAAATGAGAAGACAGAGAAATATGCAGCAGGTGAAGGAGCAAAGTAAAAACCCACGAGACCAAACAAATGAACAGGAAATAGGCAGTCTACCTGAAAAAGAATTCAGAATAATGATAGTAAAAATGTTACAAAATCTTGGAAATAGAATGGAGAAAATACAAGAAAAGTTGAACAAGTACCTAGAAGAACTAAAGAGCAAACAAACAATGATGAACAACACAATAAATGAAATTTAAAATTCTCTGGAAGAAATCAATAGTAGAATAACTGAGGTAGAAAAATGGATAAATGACCTGGAAGATAAAATAGTGGAAATAACTACCACAGAGCAGAATAAAGAAAAAAGAATAAAAAGAATTGAGGACAGTCTCAGAGACCTCTGGGACAACAATAAATGCACCGACATTCGAATTATAGGGGTCCCAGAAGAAGAAGAGAAAAAGAAAGGGACGGAGAAAATATTGGAAGAGTTTATAGTTGAAAAGTTCCCTAATATGGGAAAGGAAATAGTCAATCAAGTCCAGGAAGCAGAGAGTCCCATATAGGATAAATCCAAGGAGAAAAACGCCAAGACACATATTAATCAAACTATCAAAAATTAAATACGGAGAAAAAATATTAAAAGCAGCAAGGGAAGAACAACAAATAACATACACGGGAATCCCCATAAGGTTAGCAGCTGATCTTTAAGCACAAACTCTGCAAGCCAGAAGGGTGTGTAAGGACATATTTAAAGTGATGAAAGGGAAAAACCTACAACCAAGATTATCCAGAAAAAATCTCATTCAGATTCGACTGACAAATTAAAACCTTTACAGACAAGCAAAAGCTAAGAGAATTTAGCACAACCAAACCAGCTTTACAACAAATGCTAAAGGAACTTCTCTAGGCAGGAAACACAAGAGAAGGAAAAGACCTACAAAAACAAACCAAAAGAATTAAGAAAATGGTAATAGGAACATACATATTGATAATTACCTTAAATGTAAATGGATTAAATGCTTCAACCAAAAGACACAGACTCACTGAATGTTTACAAAAACAAGACCCGTACATATGCTGTCTACAAGAGACCTACTTCAGACCTACAGACACATACAGACTGAAAGTGAGGGGACGGAAAAAGATATTCCATGCAAATGGAAATCAAAGAAAGCTGGAGTAGCAATTCTCATATCAGACAAAATAGGCTTTAAAATACAGACTATTACAAAAGACAAAGAAGGACACTACATAATGATCAAGGGATCAATCCAAGAAGAAGATAAAACAATTGTAAATATTTATGCACCCAACATAGGAGCACCTCGATACATAAGGCAAATGCTAACAGCCATAAAAGAGGAAATCGACAGTAACACAATCATAGTCAGGGACTTTAACACCCCACTTTCACCAATGGACAGGTCATCCAAAATGAAAATAAATAAGGAAACACAAACTTTAAATGACACATTAAACAAGATGGACTTAATTGATATTTATAGGACATTCCATCCAAAAACAACAGAATACACTTTCTTCTCAAGTGCTCATGGAACATTCTCCAGGATAGATCATATCTTGGGTCCCAAATCAAGCCTTAGTAAACTTAAGAAAATTGAAATCGCAACAAGTATCTTTTCGGACCACAACGCTATGAGACTATGTATCAATTACAGGAAAACATCTGTAAAAAATACAAACACATGGAGACTAAAGAATACACTACTAAATAACCAAGAGATCACTGAAGAAATCAAAGAGGAAATCAAAAAATACCTAGAAACAAATGACAATGAAAACACGATGACCCATGACCTATGGGATGCAACAAAAGCAGTTGTAAGAGGGAAATTTATACCAATACAGTCCTATCTCAAGAAACAAGAAACATCTCAAATAAACAACCTAACCTTACACCTAAAGCGGTTAGAGAAAAAAGAGCAAAAATCCCCAAAAGCTAGCAGAAGAAATCATAAAGATCAGATCAGAAATAAATGAAAAATAAATGAAGGAAACAATAGCAAAGGTCAGTAAAACTAAAAGCTGGTCGTTTGAGGAGAAAAAATTGATAAACCATTAGCCAGACTCATCAAGAAGAAAAGGGAGAAGACTCAAATCAACAGAATTATAAATGAAAAAGGAAAAGTAACAACGAACACTGCAGAAACACAAAGGATCATAAGAGATTACTACAAGCAACTATATGCCAATAAAATGGACAATCTGGAAGAAATGGACCAATTCTTAGAAAAGTACAATATTCTGAGACTGAACAAGGAAGAAATAGAAAATATAAACAGACCAATCACAAGCACTGAAATTGAAACTGATTAAAAATCTTCCAACAAACAAAAGCCCATGACCAAATGGCTTCACAGGCAAATTCTATCAAACATTTAGAGAAGAGCTAACACCTATCCTTCTCAAACCCTTCCAGAATATAGCACAGGGTGGAACACTTCCAAACTCATTCTACGAGGCCACCATCACCTTTATCCAAAACCAGACAAAGATGTCACAAAAAAAGAAAACTACAGACCACTATCACTAATGAACATAGATGCAAAAATCCTCAACAAAATACTAGCAAACAGAATCCAAGAGCACATTAAAAGGATCATATACCATGATCAAGTGGGGTGTATCCCAGGGTTGCAAGAATTCTTCAATATATGCAAATCAATCAACGTGATACACCATATTAACAAACTGAAGGACAAAAATCATATGATAATCTAAATAGATGCAGAAAAAGCTTTTGACAGAATTCAACACCCATTTATGATACAAACTCTCCAGAAAGTAGGCATAGAGGGAACCTACCACAACATAATAAAGGCCATATATGACAAACACACAGCAAACATCATTCTCGGTGATGAAAAAATGAAACGATTTCCACTAAGATCAGGAATAAGGCAAGGTTGCCCACTCTCACCACTATTATTCAACATAGTTTTGGAAGTTTTAGCCACAGCAGTTAGAGAAGAAAAAGAAATAAAAGGAATCCAAATCAGAAAAGAAGAAGTAAAGCTGTTACTGTTTGCAGATAACATGATCCTATACATAGAGAATCCTAAAGATGCTACCAGAAAACTATGAGAGCTAATCAATGAATTTGGTAAAGTAGCAAGATACAAAATTAATGCACAGAAATCTGTTGCATTCCTGTACACTAATGATGAAAAATCTGAAAGAGAAATTAAGGAAACACTCCCATTCACCATTGCAACATAAAGAATAAAATACCTAGGAATAAACCTACCTAAAAAGACAAAAGATCTGTATGCAGAAAACGATAAGACACTGATGATATAAATTAAAGATGATACAAAGAGATGGAGAGATATACCATGTTCTTGGATTGGAAGAATCAACATTGTGAAAATGACTGTACTACCCAAAGCGATCTATAGATTCACTGCAACCCCTATCAAATTACCAATGGCATTTTTCCCAGAACTAGAACAAAATATTTCACAATTCGTTTGGAAACACAAAAGACCCCGAATAGCCAAAGCAATCTTGAGAAAGAAAAACAGAGCTGTAGGAATCAGGCTCCTGGACTTCAGACTATACTACAAAGCTACAGTAATCAAGGCAGTATAGTACTGGCACAAAAACAGAAGTATAGATCAATGGAACAGGATAGAAAGCCCAGAGATAAACCCACGCACATATGGTCTCCTTATCTTTGATAAAGGAGGCAAGAATATACAGTGGAGAAAAGACAGCCTCTTCAAAAAGTGGTGCTGGGAAAACTGGACAGCTACATGTAAAAGAATGAAATTAGAACACTCCCTAACACCATACACAAACATAAACTAAAAATGGATTAAATATCTAAATGTAAGGCCTGACACTATAAATCTCTTATAGGAAAACATAGGAAGAACACTCTATGACATACATCACAGCAAGAGCCTTTTTGACCCACCTCCTGGAGAAATGAAAATAAAAACAAACAAATGGGACCTAATGAAACTTAAAAGCTTTTGCACAGCAAAGGAAACCAGAAACAAGACGAAAAGACAACCCTCAGAATGGGAGAAAATATTTGCAAATGAAGCAAATGACAAAGGATTAATCTCCAAAATATACAAGCAACTCATGCAGCTCAATATCAATAAAACAAACAACCCAATCCAAATTGGGCAGAGACCTAAATAGACATTTCTCCAAAGAAGATATACAGATTGCCAACAAACACATGAAAAGATGCTCAACATCACTAATCATTAGAGAAATGCAAATAAAAACTACCATGACGTATCACCTCACACCAGTCAGAATGACCATCATCAAAAAATACAAGCAATAAATGCTTGAGAGGATGTGGAGTAAAGGGAACCCTCTTGCATTGTTGGTGGGGACATATATTGATACAGCCACTATGGAGAACAGTATGGAGGTTCCTTAAAAAACTAAAAATAGAACTACCATATGACCCAGCCATCTCAGTACTGGGTATATACCCTGAGAAAACCATAATTCCAAAAGCGTCATGTACCACAATGTTCATTGCAGCTCTATTTACAATAGCCAGGATATGGAAGCAACCTAAGTGTCCATCAACAGATCAATGGATAAAGAAGATGTGACACACATATTCAGTGGAATATTACTCAGCGATAAAAAGAAACGAAACTGAGTTATTTGGAGTGAGGTGGATAGACTAGAGTCTGTCATACAGAGTGATGTAAGTCAGAAAGAGAAAAACAAATACCGTATGCTAATACATATGTATGGAATCTAAAAAAACAAAAAGATTTTTCTGAAGAACCTCGGGGCAGGACAGGAATAAAGATGCAGATGTAGAGAATGGACTTGAGGACACGGGGTGGCGGAAGGGTAAGCTGGGACGAAGTGAGAGAGTGGCATGGACATATATACACTACCAAATATAAAATAGAGAGCTAGCGGGAAGCAGCCACATAGCACATGGAGATCAGCTCAGTTCTTTGTGACCACCTAGAGGGGTGGGATAGGCAGGATTGCAGGAAGATGCAAGAGGGAGGGGATATGAGGGTATATATAGATAGATAGATAGATATACATACATATAACTGATTCACTTTGTTATACATCAGAAACTAACACAACATTGTAAAGCAATTATACTCCAATAAAGATGTTAAAAAAAAGATTTATAAAACACATGTAATATATGGTGTGTTAGTGTTCATGCCTTTGTGAGAACTGAAATTTCAACTAATGAAATTGCTACAGTGACCAATGAGAAATATTGAACAAGTAATTTTATACCTCTGTGGCTCAGTTTTTCTGTCTGTAAAATGGATAAGCATGCAAATAAGTGGTAGGCCATAATCTCTTAACTTTCATGATACCACGAAATTATGAAATAATTCTTATTAAAATAATCATTTTATTTTCTTCTCCCATCCTTAAAATGAGCTACCGTATAAGAGATACCACTGGTTTTCAATAAGTGGAAACGAATACTAAGTTACAGTTTTATCAGTCAGTTGTATTTTGTCTGTAACACTCTCTGAAATAGAAAAGTACTTAATGAGGTCATCTAAACATATGAATGAATTCTACTTTGCCTTTAGTGTTCATCTTTCGGTGCTATAGAATGTGCTGTTGGAGGGATAACGAAGCCCCCTTAATATCTAACCACAAACACAGTGAATAAAAAATGCACTGATTTAATTTAGAAAATGTATTGTAAACATTGGAGATTAAAAGTATTTAAATGGAAGTTTTCTTACCACTGTGCAGTTGCCTTCACAACACGTATCTCGAGGGAACATTTTACCCAGTTAATTAGTTAAGTTAGTTTATAGTTCTGAAAAAAAAAACTCACATTGACTCCAAATTTAAATATATATGGTATTAATCTTGCCCATTCAGCTATATAGCACACTTGCAAATAAACATAATTTGACATTATTCTAAAAAGAGCCTAAATTTTAATTTCTAGATCATGGTTGTCACAAGATTGATGGTGAGTCCCAGAAAGATAACAACAGAGACAAAGCATTTAAGTTCCTTTAATGTAGATAAAGACTATAAAAACGTAACTGCTCACAGTAAATTCCATAGAGCAGAGGACTCAGTCATATGCTCGAAGCAGGAAGAGCAACCTTCCCTCGTCCCCAAGTGTCCACAGGCCCTCATCACAGTAAGGATCCCATCAGATTTGAGTTACTCCTCACCTCACACATGCTCATCTACCTGCCCACATCTTTCTCGATATACATATTATGACCCCTCCCAACTGTCCTGGAAACTCTGGTGATAAGTCCTCCTGCTCTTCAGTTACAGATCAGATAAGCAACTCTGGCATTTTCAGTATGTACTGTGAACCAGAAGAATGGAAGGTCAGTTTTTCAGGCATACCCCCTTTCAAGCCCAAGGTCTATTTTTTACAGCTGGAAAGAATTGGTTGTTGTTAGATTTATACACATACACATGTGTAGTAGTAAGTGATTTTATAAAGTTATTGTGGTTTAAACAGAGCACATGTGTGTATGTGTATGCGTGTGTATACATATGTAAAAAGTACCATTGGATTAACTCAAGGTTATGGAATCTGAAGTCAGAGAAACTCCGCTAGCTGTGTTATGTTGAACAAGTGACTTAAAACTCTATGAGTATCAGTTGTCTTATCTGTGGAAAGGAGATAATAGTAGCTACTGCCAAGAGTATCATGATGATTAAATGAATTAGAGTATATTAGGCATTTAATACAGTATCTATTTCAGAGTAAGCACTTGAAAACTGAGCTATTTTTAATCACTGTTTTTGTGGATTCAGGATTTCTTGAAAACATCATCCCTTTTCATTTTCCTTGTCCTTTTGAGCTGGCCAAGTTTTAACCTAGTATCTTTTTCATCTTCTATGAAGTTTTCTTAAATTTTAAAATAGCAAAAGAATATAGCATATTTATAGCAGCAGGAAAAAAATCAAATATAAAATTATCTTAACCTTTGGGACAAAAATTTGCACGTTATTAAAAATACTATCTGACTTATCACTGGATTTACCAAAGTATTAAAATCGTCAATTAGAAAAGATTTTTTTCTGTTCTATTCAAATATAGATTTACAAAGAATATTATTTGATAAAGAATTATTACTAGTAGCTGATTTTATAAAGTTATGAAGGTTTAAACAGCACATTTATTAGGTAAAAGACATATATCGTATATTTTATAATATTGTTACTGAAATTTGCCTTTAAAAATTAACATTTCCGGGGCTTCCCTGGTGGCGCAGTGGTTGAGAGTCCACCTGTTGATGCAGGGGACACGGGTTCGTGACCCGGTCCGGGAAGATCCCACATGCCGCGGAGCGGCTGGGCCCGTGAGCCATGGCTACTGAGCCTGCGCGTTCGGAGCCTGTGCTCCGCAACGGGAGAGGCCACAGCGGTGAGAGGCCTGCGTACCACAAAAAAAAAAAAAAAAAAAAAAAAAAAAAAAAAATTAACATTTCCTTATAGCATTCCATTTCTAGATATTTACCTTTGGTACACTATGACAGTGATCCCATAATCTCATGTTTATGAACTCAACAGAAAATTCTTGTTACACTCTGTATTTTTGTGTTAAGAATAATTTTGTTTTAAATTTAATTTCCAAGTTACACATTCCTTTGTTTCAGAACCTCCGCTCTCCAAAGTATCTGTGGAAATGTTTTTTTCAGTTATTTGTTGGTGTCTCACTCCAAGACCCCCAAGGTTTAGCCTGTGCTTTTTGAGTTGAGACATGCTCCCAATCTTCCAGTTAGGTCAACCAGAAAAATTAAGATATGATAGAAGGTCAGTCGAAGAAATTCATATCAAAACAACTACTCACCATGTCATTATGACAGCCTGCTGTAACAAATGTGCTTCTGTTTTAACTTATGACAATTAATTGCTAAAAGTAATTTAATCTGACAGAGGCAGGGTGTTGAAAGGCTCCTGGAGATGTCATAAAAGCGACCTTTCTGCCCATGTGCTGCCAAAAGCCATTTTAACAAGGAGCTAAGGAAACAGTGCAACTTCTTTTGTACTTTGTTAATTAGTTATTGATTTGAAACAATGCACTTCCAAATACTGTTAGAGGAGTTAGATGCCAGCAAGGTCACCACGTGATGGTCTAGTCCTGATGATCTTTATAGCATATGAAGATTCTTTGAAGCCTTCTGTTCTGTTATCCTAAAATGGAGATTGTCTGGTTTGCTAAAACGACTACAGTTTTATCATTCATCTTTTTAATTTAAAATATTTTATATAATAATAATCTGATACTTAGTCATATTTTAATTACATGATGTAGTCCAATTTTCAGAATACTCACTTGTGGATTTAGTCTCAAGTAATTACATATTCTACAGAGGAAGTATTTGTGGTTTGATTAGTGATGCCAAAGGGAACAAGGAAATAGTATTTTAGTCTAAAAAAAGGAAGCAAGGTAGAGGTTCTAGAATTCCTTTATTGAATGTACTAGTTGATCTCTTTTAAAAGTTTGGATATATAATTTTAGTTTTGATGATTTCATCATGTTGCTAATAGAAGTTAAATAAATTTCCTATAATTCTTTTAGAAGAGTCTTCAGATTGCTTTTCTTAATAAAGTACTTAAGTGCAAGTTAAACCTTCAGGCCCTTGTACACGTTAACTTTCAAGACACTGTGGAGGACAGAAAGATCAGAGGGAGAGCTGGTGTAGCACATGAGTTAACAATAGGAATTTTCAATTCAGACTTCCTGTTCCCTAATCCTGAATTGCACTAATTAGCTGTTTTAACTTGAACGAGCTGCTCAACTTCTCTGTGCCTCATTCATGCAATAGGAATCATAATAGTACCTACCTCATAGTGTGATTGTGAGGATTGAATGAGTTAATACATGTAAACTACTTGATCAGAAACTGGTAAGAGATAACCACCCAATAAATGTTAGCTGCTATCATTACTATAATAATTAATAATAATAAAATAAATATGATTGGTTTTCTTATTTTTTCTCATATATTTCTTATTAATTAGAATATCTTTGCTATACATAGGAGATAATAAACATAGCATGGTAAAATCATTCTCTGTGTTTCGTGATGGACAATAAAGGAAACATTTGGTGTGACCTTGTTCTAAAATACCAATTTTCTCTTTTACTATTAGAATGTGTAAAAATTTTCAGTTTGTTTTTACGGTGAAAAATCTAGGCTGTGGTAGAGGAAATGTTTTTCTTAGGATAGAAACATTCTAAAATGCCTGCTTTTTATTAAAACTTTTACACTAATTAGGGCAAGTTGAAAAGCTTTTTTCAAGTTAAATTATTTCAGTAAATAGACAAAACTTCAAGAAAAAGCATATTATGCTAAGCACTGGTTTTATTTTAGTAACATCTCCATTAACAAGGAATGCATGTCAAAATACTGATATTTACAACTATAAACTGGTGAAATTGATAAAAATTGAAGGGGCTCTCGTAGCTATTGTTGGCTGGATGTAAAGAAAAGATTGCTCTCACCCGCTATGATGCGAATGTGAGAGAGTATATACCTTTCAACCCAGCAGGCCTTTTCCTGGGAATCTGTCTCATTCGAATAAAACCATTGCTAATTCAAATCTACATTAATTTTAAAAATATCAGTTGATAACCAAAATTTAATATCTAGATTTAAAATCGTAAGATAGACTAGACTTCTGATAAATGAATTCTAGAACTACTACCTTATCTTCACCTTTGGAAGCTAAAATAGGACTTAAATTCAAATTTTTCACAAATTTAGAATATCCAAATTTGTTTGAATGAATTAGGTTTGATTACAGCATGTAGAGAAGCTATACTATATAATATGTTTGAATTAATATTAAATTTTTTATTATTATATTTTCAAGGTATTTTAAGAAGTTGGTTTATGACAAAGTAAATAATTATTTCAAGTATGTAAGTAACTTAATTACATCTTAGTTTTATCCTGACTGAATTCAAACATCTATTATAATGCTCTTTGCCATGCTTCATATTTTGTATCTGTTCAACCTCTCTATAATATACTCTTCGTTCCCAAGTTTTTGTTCGATTTGATTAAAAGAAGGTATAATTTTAGAGGTCTCACAGCTTAACCTCCTGTGTACAAATGAGGCATATGAGCATCCAAGATGATAAGTGAACTACCCAAAGTCATAAAGCTGGTTAAATGGCATTCTCTGGACAAGAATCGGTCTTTGTGGGGTTGGGTAGGGGTTGAGAGAGAAAATATGTTGTCGCTGGCAGATGTACATAATCCTTCCATAGTTTTAAAATAAATTATCAAATATTTGGGAACAGTTCCTCTTTCACAATATAATCACAGACAAATCATCTGGTTAACATGTGTCTTACAAAGCAGGAATATCAAATCATAAGCGTTTACAATTTGATCCACTGATACCTAACAATAATTGTCCTGCCTATACAAACACCTCAGCTTCCTAAGGCTCCCAGGAAATACCAGCTTCCATGAGGATTACTTCCCTTCCTCCACTCCTACATTTCTATAAAATGTTCTGTGTAATGCCTTACTTTCTTAGATAGAGCACACTGGAAATAATTTATCTTTCCTTGATGACCCAGGTTTGACATATGAGTTTTTGCTATATTATAATTATTGCTTTAGATTCAGATATAGATACTATGAGACATACTTAGCTTCTGACTATATACCATTTTGTCCAGAGAATGTTCTAGACTGAACTGTCTGGAATGCTTGGCATGTCTTCAGTGTGCTGTCATAATGTTAATTACCTTTAGGATTAAACCTCACCCCTTCCCCAACACACACACACACACACACACACACATACACGGTGTTTCTTTTTACTTCTCACTCTACTGAAGCACAGTCAGCTCTTCATATCCATAGGTTCCACATTAATGGATTCAACCATTTTATATAAGCAACTAATATAAAACTAAGTCATTTTATATACAGGACTTGAGCAGCCTTGGATTTTATTATCTGCGGGGGGTCCTGGAACCAATCCCCCACGGATCCCGAAGGATGACTGTATTCATTAAATGGCAGTAGCTGGATCAGCCTTGGTGAGCGAGATGCATGCTTGAGGGCCTACGCATCACATCCATCCTTGCCACACTGACTTCTCCATTCAGGTGCCGATTGTGCTAGCATTAAGGTAGCCAATAGCAGACTCTGGCAGACATAAATTGTCTGAGTCTTTCTGTCTTCTTGGTTGTTTTATTGCCTCTTCTGAGATGGACACTGTCTGGTGAGTGATAACATGTGATACAAGGACCTTCACTTAGTATACATCATTACTTTCTTCAAGGTTCTAAGAGTGATTGTAGCAAGGAATTATCACCATCTCCCAGGGTCCTTGTTAGGATATTGTGGTAGGCAGGATAATGGCCTCCGAAGATGTCCACATCCTAATCCCTGAAACTTGTATGTTATTTCATATGGCAAAGGAATTTTGCAGATGTGATTAAAATTAGGGACCTTAAAATAGGGAGATTATCCTGGATTATCTGGGTGAGCCCACTGTAATCAAAAGAGTTCTTAAAAGTGGAAGAGAGAAGCAGAAGTGGGAGAGAGGGAGATGTGACTCTGGAAAAATGACCAGACAGATACAAGGCTTCTTGCTTTGAGATGGAGGAAGGGGGCAGCAAGACAAGGGGGCAGACTCTAGAAATTGGAAAAGGCAAGGAAATGGATTTTTCCCTTAGGGCCTCCGGAAAGCACTCCTTGATTTTAGACCACTGAGACGTATGTCAGACTTTTAATACACAGGACTATTAGATAATAAATTAGTGCTTTTTAAAGCCACTAATTCTGTGGTAATGTGTAACTGCAGCAATAGAAAATTTAGGCAAGTATTAAATCCTGTATCCTGAGTGGGTACTTATATATCAATCAACTATCCTTTCTCCAACTTCATTTTCTGCCTGCCTTGATCCAGCACCTTCAGAATTTAGTCCCCTTGCACTCTGTACTCCCCTTGCTCCTGCCTGTCAGTACTGACTAAGCAACTCCTTCCTGTTACACTTTCTCCCTTAAGAGGCCCAGCACTTCCCTGCCTACGTTGTATTGTGACTTAATCCTAATTGTTGGGCTGGGGTCTGCAGTGGACATGAAAGTGGGGTGGAGGAAGCCATGTTGTCTGGCAAAGGCAGCAGCTTCTGTACCATCTCCAAGCATGGGGAGAGCACTAGCTTTTAACTGGGAGACATGGGCTACTTCTGCAGGCCCTGAAGGTTCAGGGTAATCTGGGGACTGAGGTGACCCAGTTGTACCCATCCCATGTTTTAGGTTCTGCTCCTGAATCAGGGTATTAACCCCACATTGAGACCTGCCAGGGGAGAATCAAGCTCTCCCTGGAGCTCTGCTTCTCTCATAAAAGTACTGGGCCTGGTCCTTAGGTTCTTTGGCCCTCCTGCTGCAGGAGAAGAGAGCCTCTTTATATGCTGCTAAGGAAGCTCTCTGGCTTTCACACTTAGTCTTATGCTGATTAATCACTCTGTTGCTTTTGGATATAGCCATCCAATTCCATAGTTCTTCTAGTGATGTACTTTTTGGTGTCAATACATGTACTTGCTTGTACATTCCTTTCTACCAGTATATACTTCCAGTTCATCACTGGTGAAAGTTTTTAGCAGTTGCACTGTTACTATGTACCAGGGTTTATCAGTGCTCCACCAACTACTGGCATTTTCAGCCAGCTGGTGGATAGGTCATCCAGCTCCAAAATTTCTATTCAATACTTGAGAGTCAACTTTTTCAGACCACTCACTGGAGCCAGCTGTCACAGGTCAATTTCCCTGGGAAGCAGACTCTGATGCAGAGGTTAGCATATAGAAGATTTACTGGGGATTATTCTCAGGATAAAAACCTATAAAGAAGTGAAGGCATCACTACTGACCCTCACAGGGTACAAAGATAGTCCTATAGAGTTCCAAAATTCAGGCAAGGAGCCAGGAACTTATTCTCTAGCACTAACCAGTCTTTGGAAGCAGTTTCTCTCCAAGAAGGAAGCATAATCTTGGGCATGGTAGTTCTCTTTCCCTGAAATCAGTGACAGGAAAGAGGGATTTGGGGAATCCTTGGCTGCAAGAGCTGTCAGCCACCAACACTCACAGCAGATGGGAAAATGAGTGCTTCAGTCTTACTGAGGTGGGGGCTTGGGGTACTGAATGGTATATCACAGTCAAACTACAACTATTACTATATGTGTTCCTAAATAATATGTTGTTCACTTCGAATTGTTGAGCAGCAAACACAGGCCTAATTGTGTAAGGAAAGGAAAATATTGCTAGTATTAGATGAAAGCTCCTAGTAGCAGATAAGCTGAACACATAGTTTGGATCATGCTCTGACTTCAGCTTCCCTAAACATTTACAACAGGCCCCTTATAGGAAACTCAGGAGACAATATAGTCTTAAAAAACATGACTTTCAACAGTTGGAGCATCTGGCAGAGGAAATAAGCAGAAATATGGTTAAAGGGAGTGTGCTCTTTATATTTCCTATTTTTTTTTTGATATGGACCATTTTTCAAGTCTTTACTGAGTTTGTTACAATATTGCTTCCGTTTTATGTTTTGGTTTTTTGGCCCAAGGTATATGGGATCTTAGCTCCCCAACCAGGGATTGAACCTCACCCCCTGCATTGGAAGGTGAAGTCTTAACCCCTGGACCGCCAGGGAAGTCCCTGTATTTCCTGTTTCTAAGCTTACCCTGGTCTATAGCTAGGTCCTACAACACTTTTGTGAAGTATAATGAGTATCCTCAGCTGAATCAGCAACAGAGCATTAACAGTACACAGTAATCTCATTAGCAAGTGGTTAGGAAAATCCAAATACAAATCCAGGTCAGGCTCATTGGGTCATTATGTCTTAAGATGATGATGCATTTGTAGTGGGGGTCATGGTGATGACAGCCCTCAGCATATTTGTGTCTTGAGTCACATTGCTACCACCTAGTCTGGTTGCCCACTGCATCTAGTGTCCAGCTATCATCCTGACATCTTCCTTCACCATTTTTCTGAAGATTACTTTTTTTACTTTCTTGTGTTATTTCTTCTATTTCCTGTAGTTCGTGCCTTCATCTTTCTTGGTTTATTTCTTACTTTGAAGGAGCACATCTTCCAGTTGTTTCTTTAGAAGAGAGTAATGAGATATACTTTTTTTGTGTGTCTTTATGTCTGAAAATATCTTTATCTTACACTTATGTTTGATGATATTTTAGCTGGGTATAGAATTATAAGTTGGGTATTATTTTCCTTTTGAATTTTGAAGACTTTCTTTTATCATCCTGATCCTTCTGTTTCTATTAAAAAGTCAAGAATTGTTCTGAATCCTAATCTTTCATTTTTTTTATCTTGAAACTTATAGAATATTCTTATCCTGGGTTCTAAATTTCACAATGATAGACCTTTATTTAGATCTATCCAACCATTATATTGGGTACTTTGTCAGCTTTTTCAGTCCAACAGCTAATGTTCTGGGAAATTTTGTTGTTCATTTCCTCCCTTCTGTTTTTTTTTTTTGGATAATGAATCTCTTGAACTTATTGTTTGATTTATTACTTTTCTATTTTTTATATCTTTTTGCTTCTAGAAGATTTCTTTAACTTAACCATCTGACTCCTCTATCAGATTTTTCATTTCTGCTATTTTAAATTCAATTTTCTAGAGCTATTTTTATTTTTATTTTTATTTTTTTATTTTTTTATTTTTTGCAGTACGCGGGCCTCTCACTGTTGTGGCCTCTCCTTCTGCGGAGCACAGGCTCCGGACGCACAGGCTCAGTGGCCATGGCTCACAGGCCTAGCCGCTCCGCGGCATGTGGGATCTTCCTGGACCGGGGCACGAACCCGTGTCCCCTGCATCGGCAGGCGAACTCTCAACCACTGCGCCACCAGGGAAGCCCTAGAGCTCTTTTTATTTTTTGAATATTCCTTTTAATAGTATCCTGTTCTTGTTTTATGAGTGTACTGTTTTCTCTGATCTCTCTGATAATAATAATGGCAGTGTTTCTGAAATTTTCCTTTTTCTGCGAAGTCTCAGTTTCTTCCAAGTTGCCTTTTTCTATTTATTCTGGTCTCTCCATTTTGTATTATAGGCTGTCTTCATGTGTCTAATAATGTTTGGCAGTCTGTTCATGTTTATCAGTGGGAATTAAAAAGCTAATTGGAACCTCTGAGTGTATGGGTGAGACGTGTGATGTTTGAGCTTCACTATAAGTAATCTGAGTAGTCTGTTGGGAATTTTCCTCCATGCCCACCCCCATCCATCTGTATCTGTTTTTGGGGGGTTTTTTGGTATTGGAATTTTTTCCAGCTGTATTGAAATATAACTGAGATATAACATTGTACAAGTTTAAGGTATACAATGTAGTGATTTTATATATGTATGTATTACAAAATGATTACCACAATAGGTTAGTTAACACATCTTAGGTTAGTTAACACATCTATCACCTCACATAGTTACACTTTTTTTGTGTAGGGAAAACTTTTGAAATCTACTCTCTTAACAACTTTCAAATATACAATACAGTATTGTTAACTATAGTCACCATGCTGTTTCATTGCATCCTCAGAACTTATTTATCTTATAACTGGAAGTTTATACCTTTTGACCACCTTCACCCATTTTCCCACCCCGCTTGCTCCTCACCCTGGCAACCACCAATCTGTTCTCTGTTTCAGAGTTTTATTTTCTTTTTTTAGATTCCACATATAAGTGAGATCATACAGTATTTGTCTTTCTCTGTCCATCTGTTATCTTTAGAACTTTTATTTAACCTGGTTTGATTTTCCAAAGAAGATTCCTCTAGTCTTCTGCCTAGAGACTGAAGGTCTGACTACTTACAATCTGAAAGTTTAGAAGGGATGAAGGCTGGGAGAAGAGAGGGAGGGTAGGTCACTACATTCCATATCAATTTGCATATGGTACTGCTATCCCCATTTCAAAATCTCTCCTGTCAGAATGTGGAAAGACATTTACTGAGTTACATGGGATGGAAGAGAGGAAAAGAACTGCTGTCAAACAGTCTTATTTTAGCACATACATCCACTCTCCTTCAATCCTGGGGTTACCTAGAATACTGTCTCTGTGCTTTGGAGGATTTTGCAGTATAAATGGAATTGGTTTTTAGCTTTCCCCATCGCCAGCTTGGGATTTGACTTTCTCAGATCTGCTAAATCAGTTACCATTCTTATATCTGCTCATCTTCCAAATGTCATGGTGTTTTCTCCTCCCTTGTCCTCCTAGGCCTTGTGGATTTATGTCTTTGAAAAACAAAATCTTTTACTATAGTGTGTATAGGGTATGGGGAAATAATGCTGTCTTAAAAATATGGATGTTTAATCTGCCACTCTAAGCTGGAACTGAGATTGCAAGTATTTACAGCAAGGGTCAACAAACTTTTTCTGACCCTGCCAACCACTGATTCTAACACTATAGTTTTGGCTTTTCTAGAACTTCCTAAATCATACAATATGTAGTCTTCTGTGTCTAGCTTCTCTCACTTAGCTTTATTCTTTGTTATGGATGACTGAACGGCAGAAAATTAATAATAGATCTCAAGCTAGGTTCAGTTTAATTCTCATAAGGTGGCAGAGGTGATTCAAGGAAAAGGAGGACACATTTAACTTTCAGAAAACCAACAGCTTCATTTCACAAAGAAAGTTTTTTATCATGTGAACCTGGACCACAGTGTATGATGTCTACATAAGCAACACTTGTCCCTTTTTTCTTAAAGGCCCTTCGCCATTTGGTTCACTGCTATATAGAGCAACGACCTTGATTATGCCTACAGAGAGCAAAGGATATTAAGGTGTTTTAACAAGGCAGTATAAAGTGATTAAGATTACTGATATGGAGTTGGACTACCTGGGTTTGAATTCTGGCTCTGCCATATACTAGCAATTTTCTTGAGTAAGTTCCTTAATCATTTTTTTTTGCCTGTTTATCTGATTATGAGGGTAAAAATAGTAATTCATAGGATTGTCAGAATTAAATGAGTTAATACCTGTGAAGTATTTAGATCCGTGCCTGCCTCCATATGTGCTATAAAAGCATTTTTATGATTGTATTGTAGATTACACTAAGAGAGGAGAGCCTAAATTTTATTAAAGTGAGTAGGATCATCAGTGTTTACTTCGTCAGAAATGCTCTGGAGCATGGTTTTGGAATCTAAGAATCCTACCAGCTCTTGTCTTCCTTTCATTCCAGGTTATACCTATTTTGTGGCAATTATGGCCCAGTCACAAAGCATTTGGCACCATTTCTATAAATAATAGGTTATAATTAATTGATTATCCATTTTTCCCCCCTAACTTCGTTGTTAATTGTTGTTTGAACTTTATATTCAAATGGATAAAAAGACAAAGTTTAACTTTAACACGTATCATTTAAAAGAATAGGTAGTATAGCGTAGAAGTTCAGATGCTAGAACCAGACAGACTAGTTTGTAATCTGGCAAGTTATATGACCTTGAATAAAATAATTAATCTCTGTAAATGGGGATATTTACAATGTCTGTGTCATAAAGTCATTGTAAAGATTAAATGAGAGAAAGCATATAGCCAGTTCAAGTGGTTAGCATCCTAGGAAAGATATGGTGATAGCTTGGGCTGAGATAGTAAGAGTGGAAATTGAGAGAAGTTTATGGATTCTAGAAATATTTTGGAGGATAAATTAAGTTGGATCAATAAGAGAGATAGAGGAAGAGGAAGATGTCAAGGATGATTTCCAGATTTTTGGCATGAACAACTGGGTTAGTGGAGGTATCACTTGACAAGATGAGAAAGGCTAGAGGAAGAACAGATAATGGGATTTGGGAAACCGATACAGAGTTTACTTTTGGACATGTTAAGCTTGAAAATCTGTGAAATTCAGATGTGTTTGATATGGGTCTGTATACCGGTCCTTTGTCAGTTATGATCATTATGAATGTCTTCTATTTATAGTTTATTAAATATAGCCATATTGACAAGTAAGGTAGCCTTGAATCTGTCTCTAAGATTGATGGCCGTCTATAATATCTTGACACCTAAAAGGTAGGAAAAAAATGGATAGTTTCAAAATAGCTCAACCTTATATTTCTTTTGTTTATTTTCATTATGTTTAAGGTTGAATTGTATGAAATTGCTATTTTTAAGGTCAGAAATGTCTAATATTGGTAACTTCATATGGTTCCATTTAATATTTAAAGACCAAATAATGGTCCTTTATTTTTGAAGATGTTTTTGCTAGATGTATGCTGTAACATCAGTTTTTATGCATTCATATGTACTCCTAGTCCTTTAATCATCATTAAACACAAAGGCCTATACTTTTTAAAAGATAACACATTTAAAATATGACAAAATGAAGATAAATTTTTAATCCAAAGTATTTAACTGGATTAAAATAAAATTATATTTCATATGACATTACAAAATATATTTTACACATAACTGTTCTTATAAATGTTTTGTTCTGTACTAATGTACAATTTATACTCTTGTACAAAGGAGTTGAATAACAGAATCATCTAAAAGTTTAAAGCTAAACCATATGATTTTCTTGTGTGTGTCTTTCTGGATTAGGGTCATATGCTATTTGTGTTTCATTTCTTCTGAAAGCATACCCTACTGACCAATTCCTAAAAGTATAAATTTTCTTTTATCTTGTACTTGTGGATTGGTTGGGTGCAAGAAGGTAACTTACATTTTTGCATCCTCATAAATCCCTCTGACTTGGATATCTGCCTCCCATTTGGATTTCATTTAGCCATATTTTACCTGATAAGGTTTTAGCGTCTTAAAAGAAACAACTTTGATTTGTAGATTTTGTCATAAAAATGTGTGGATTTTATATTAGTGTTTTCTCCAGCTGATGCCTCCAGTGTAAATAGCAAATCAGTGAAAGAGCTAAGGGCAGCTGGTGAGAGAGAGAGAGAGAGAGAGAGAGAGAGAGAGAGTGTGTGTGTGTGTGTGTGTGTGTGATATGTGACACAGCCAGAGTTAATGACATAGGTATGTGCTGGTTTAAAGTAAAAAATGCTAGACTTTATTATTCATAAAGAAACTTTCTTAGCAGATATGCTTACCATTGTAATCACAGAAAGACTTATATGAAGTAAAACAAAATAATCTTGAAGTTTTGATTTTAAAATTGGATATTTGAAAAACCCTGAAATTCACTCAATTTTCATTTTACTTTTCCTAAAATCAGTTATAAGTTTAAAATATATATTATAGGAGAACTCATTTTATAACTTCATAGCAACAGGTTAGCTGAAGAAAAATCTGTCAGGTTTGGCAATGGTTCAGAAAATATGTGAACCTGTCACTGTAAGCAGTCTCAAAGGGCGAAATGCTTTACAGGAGCTAATTAACCTTAGAAAATAATTACACAAATATGCAAATGTTGTTTAGATAATTCCATGTGTTATCAGCTCAGGTATTCCATCATAAATGCAGACCTTGCAATGCCTAGGTAGTAGAATCTGGCATAGTTGATAAGGCTTTGGTTACTGTATCACTTCTGTTTGGCATTTAACAATTAATGATGCCAAGAGTACATCAGGAAATTCAGCCTGTACTCTGAATACTACTGAGCTCCACGGTGTAAATATTCTATGCATTCTGCCACTAGCAAGTTCTAATTAATCGATTTACTTTTGTCTTCATGCACTTTGTATATTTGCATATTTTAAAATCATCCAGCTTGAAGTTACTCAATACAAAATGCACTCTGATGTGAAATTCATGGAGAAACCTGTAAAGTAGATTTAGTATGTTTGCATTTCTGTAATTGAGGCATATTATAAAGTATTTCCTCTTGAAATCTGTTTAGTTTCAAAAGACACTGCTGGTAGTATATACTCTTTGGATTCTGGTTTATAAATATATAATGATTGTGGACACTGGGCTGGGGGTTGGAATGACACAGATGTGCCTTGGAACAGCACCATCTCATTTATAAAATGGGGTTTTAGTAATGTAATATGTCAGAAATATATATTAAAAACTACTCTAAGTTTATTAATTCCTGTGCTACCATTATTGGGCTTAACTGTTGCAGGAGGCAGCAAATATTTGGCAGAATTTGTTGCATCTTATAATGATGAGGATCTGGCTTTCCTAAACACTTGAATAGAAAAAAGCCATACATTGGTGAAAGCCTTGGGAAATAGTCACATAACAAAGCCAGATTTTTTATAGCTAAGGTTTATCTCCTTTATCACCTGTTTTTAAAAATAATACTTTGAGTTAAACTATTTCTTAATTATAGTCCTTCAAATATGGAATTCATGTAGCATCGTTAACTTTCTTTTGACAATTCAGGATCACTATTGTTCCTGTCAGTTATTGTGCTTTAAATGCAGCACTGCCCTCAAGTTGCTCAGTGACAATGCTAGTAGTCTCAGACTCCTTGCGCTATATGTGCTCTTCCAGTTTTTGTGGGTTTTCTGTTTTTTCAGCTATCACTTTTTACTCTTACACCCGTTTGAAACAACCCTTTTGATTTGCTACTTGTAAACATGCAGTGGGTTCGGCACAGATGTTAGAATTTGTTAGATATGAAGATGTAAAGATCCCACTCAGATGCTGATTCCCCCTTAGAAGCCAGCAGTAGTTATTCAGTAGGATTTCTGATTTTTTGGTTGTTGTTTTCTTATTTTATTATAAAGAGCATTCACTTTGTACTAATTTTGGAAAGTTCAGAAAGATCTAAAGGAGCTAAAAATAGAAAATATTTATAATCCCACCATCCATAAGCAGCTGCTTTTAATATTTTTATTTGATTCTTCCTAGTCTTTTTCAAGCCTTTTTTCATAGTGAAAATTATACCACCTATAAACTTAGATGAACTGCATGTATTACTTCATAAACTCACTGAATACTATAGCTACTTAGACAGATAAACTGTAATTTACTTAAATATTTATTTTTGCATTATTGGACATCTAGGCGTTATCCAGTTATTTGCTTCTATAAATGAGACAGTGATAAACATCTCTGAACATCAGTCATTTGCCACTTTGCAGATTATTAGAAGCTAGATTCCTGAAATGGAGTTTGAATATTCCTTTGTCTTGGTTTTTGCAATGCATTTCATGGTACTTTGTCAACAGTGTCATTGCCAATAGTACTAGCATTGTTAGTCATTTATTAAATGCCTATAGCATGCCTTCTGTTTATATCTTGAATCCAAAAGAGAATCTACCTTAAATTGCTTATATTCTAGAAGGAAGAAGTGACCTGGCAGATTAAATAAATAGCAGGATAGAGAAGAACCAAGGAAATAGTACAGGATTCAATTTAAGCTACCATGGCTAATAGTAGAACTGACATGTAAACTTGAGCCAACAATAATTTACAGTAGTTTTAAACATAGTCAGGATAATAATACATGTAAATAGATTAAATACTTTCCATATATTGCTTGTAAGTTGCTGTGGGTCAAAGGTTAGCAAAACTCTTTCGCCTTCTGTATGAGAATCTGACCTTCAGTTAACTTTCTAGCTCTATGTCCCTGGAAGCCTGATAAGGTGGTGTCTTAAGTTGGGTTTCCCAGGTAACAGATTCTGAAGTTGCATGTAAGAAGTTTGTTGGGGAATTCTCTTGGGATCAGCACCTGTAGGAGAGCAAAACAATAGATTTTGGTCGAAGGAGTTGAACTTCAATATAGTCACAACAAAGGCCTCACTCATCTAACTCCTTGGTGATCTCTGGATCTGGGATGGCTTTTCAGAGATGTCCTGCCTTGAGGCAAGAGATAGGTCCTTTATAGATCCACATCATCTCAACCAGACATTGGATGTAAATTGCCTCAGAGGTGGGATTGTAACTTTAGTCAAGATAGCTTTATTTGGCTGAGGGCAATTCCTAGAGAGTACCTCAGTTAAAGCTATCAGCTGCCAACTGTGCCACTTGCACAGCTCAGGAAATGAGTTCCTCTAACTAAAGGAGGCTCTGGGAAACATACCATGGCATCCACTCTAAGTGGTTGGTTGCTGGGCAAAACACTGCCTATGGTGGAAAATGACCCCTGGTTGGTAAACTGCATCTGGATTAGAATGAATTAAAATGGACTATAAATATCATAATTTTGATCTTCCCTGAGGGTAGTAACTCTTGTAATTGGGCAAGTCCCTTGCAGGCAAGGACCCTGGAAGCCATGCCTATGGAGTTGTTGCAAGAGGCATTGGCTTCTGTAGGTTATAAGACTTTTAAGGCAGGATAACTCCTGTATCTGCCCAAGGTGAGTCCGATTCCCTCACTCCTGAGCTAACACCCCATGGGCCAAAGAGACCAACTCCCACAAGGTTCTGTGTTGTGTCTACTACAGGAACTGCTGTGAGGCTTCCATTAAAAGGAATGCCTGCTGCTGCTCTGACGGCAAACTGTGATTCCTACCCTGGATCTTTTTGGGTCAATGTGTGTCAAGTGTGGCCTAGAATAATCTTGTATAATGGTTTAGTTGTGCCTATGGATAACCCCCTAAGTAGGTGTTACAGACATTTTTTTTCAATTGGGTCTGGCTTTTTAAAACATTAGGTTTTAAAATCTAAAACTAAAGAATAATTTGATGACCTTAGAGTCAGGCTGAAAATATTTAAGTACTTGGGGTACATGTATACTTGAGATTTCTTTTTCCTGCTGCTCATAGACCATTTTAACAGATACCGCCATATACTGTGGAAGAAAAGACTCAGCTATAATACTAATCTCTGAAAACACTAGTCTTTATATGTGAACAGTGGAAAGAACTGTTAGTTCTTAGCTCTCCTTTAGTCATAGATGGGACATTTGGGTCTGGTTGGCAGTTTCCATTATACGTCAAAGTTTTGCTGATTTTTCCTCTGAAATTACTTATTCCATCCCTTCCTTTCCATTCACTCTGCCATCACCCGAAGTAGTGGGAGAGTCTATTACTGCTGAACTGCTCCCTTGGAAGTGTTCTCACCTTTAGGTTTTGCCTAGTCTAAGCTGCATTACCCATGAGATCACAGACTGGATTTCATGATAGCAGTTTTGTCTAGGATTTTCAGCTATTCATGTGTAATCCAGATTTTTCCTGGAGCATGAATAAGATCCCTGGAAATAGTAAGAAGGGAGGCTGGAAAGATGGGTTTAGAGACATTGGCTACAGAGTTCCAGTTATTTATTTTGTAGGCAGTGGTAATCATTTCAGTAAATGACCTTTCAGGCAGGAGAGTGAGTTGATCAGAGCCAGGCTTCAGCAAGATTAAGCTGGCAACAAAGTAAAGGGAGAGACTAAAAGAAATGAGACTAGTTAAGAATCCATTGTAGCAGGACTCAAAATGAGGTGGGAATGAGAGGGATGGGACGGGTAGGCTCTCAACAGTATAAAGGAAGAATTAGTGACTGTGAGAAGAAAGTAGGCAGGGCTTCGCTGAGGTCAGGTAGTGTGAATTTATAACAGACCCATTGGACTTGGTGTCAAGACAGTCCATCAGGAATAGAGAAAGTAATACTCCTCACACACTAATGCCTCTCCTGTCTTTATGTGTTAACACCCTTATGAAATTGCAAACACACTGAAGGCCAGGATCATGGCTTAGTTCTTATCATCCTTACATTTCCACTTCCAGTGTGGAGCCTAGGGGGACAGAGTAATCTAATCTCCTATGTGTTTGTATTCTATCCATATATAGAAGAATATTTAGGACCATCACAGATATTTCACATTGTTAGTTCTGCCAACTGTCAGCAGATAGAAGCTCTGTTATCTCTATTTCTGTTTTGTTTTTACATTTCATTGTGAGATATAACTAGGGAGACCAGGTACCTGGGTTTTCTCTAGACAGTCCCAGTTTAGACCTGTTCTCCGAGCACAATTACTAACATTACCTTTCTTCACTCTCAAAGGTTTGTAGTATAAATTCTATGGTCACTTTATATATATGTACAGAAAAGTGCTAAGTATGTATTAGTCAGTTTAACTATAACTGTAAAGAACACACTTGTGGGGCTTCCCTGGTGGCTCAGTGGTTGAGAGTCCGCCTGCCGATGCAGGGGACACGGGTTCGTGCCCCAGTCCGGGAAGATCCCACATGCTGCGGAGCGGCTGGGCCTGTGAGCCATGGCCGCAGAGCCTGCGCGTCCGGAGCCTGTGCTCCGCAACGGGGGAGGCCACATCAGTGAGAGGCCCGCGTACTGCAAAAAAAAAAAAAAAAGAACACACTTGTGTAACTACTACCCCAGTCAAGAAATGAAACATTGCCAGCCACTAGACGTCTATTTCCTAATCACAACTCTATCTCTCTTCCTTAGAGTTAACCACTATCCTGCTTTTAATGATAACTATTTTCCTACTTTTTATACTAATGAAAGCTGAATTACTAAAGCCAAAAATGCCTACAAAGATTTCCTTCCAATTATGATTCTTCTATCTATTTTACATACTTTAGGTGTGGGTAATTTCATATTTATGTTACTAATAGATATCTTTGAAAGTATATTTGTATTTTAGTATATGACTACAAGGTTGTAAGTAATCATTTCTGAAGATACATGTTGTGTTTTTGTTATTTATTTATTACCCTGTGATTTTATGAAGAAGACACAGCTCTTGGCCTCAGGAATTTGATTAACAAGCAATTACAATACAAACTATTCAGTGCAATAATGGGAACATGTACAAGATGTGGCTGTAGGACATTACCTAGCCTTGGGGATGAGAGGGAAAACTTTCACTAGAAGGTGATGTTTCATTTGAGTTCTGAAGACAAGTAGGAATTATGCAGGTAAAGGTGGTAGGTGAATTAAAGGCAGAATACTTGGGTCACTTTCCAAACAACAATAACAAAAACAGCCCAGAAATAAGAAAAGTATGGCACAGTTAGGTTACTATAAGTTGTTCCCTGCAGTTGGAACACAGCGAGTGTTCTCTGTGGTCTCTCACGGTTGGAGAAGTGTAGCTTTTGCGTCATTGTATTTTGCACATACATTTCGAGGCAGAAGCCAGATCATGTAAGGCCTTAGTGTCATTCTGAGTTTGAACTTGGCAATAAAAACACTTCAGGGGGTTCTAAGCAGTGAGTGAGCAACATGGCGACATGACCATAGTTGCATTTTTGAAAGGTTATTCTTAACTACGGAATTAGAGAGAGCATTTAAATGGGCAATCCTAGAGGCCGGGAAACTTGGACTGTAGACTGTTGCAGTCATCCACTTGTGAAAGGATGGGCTTGAGCTAAGCCAGAGGAAATGAGAAGGGAGAGAAGTGGGTGGCTTTAAGAGACAGTTGGGGACAGAATCAACAGGATTTTAATGATTGATTTTATGTGGAGTTTGAGGGAGAGGGAAATAAAAGATGATGCTCAGATTTCAGCAGGAGGTGGGGAGCAAAGACAGTGACACAGGTTTGGAGAGGAAATTATTAGCAAGGTGTTGAATTGGTTGAGTTTGAAGTATCTGTGGGACATTCAAAAGGAAATGACCTTGGGTCTGGAGCTCTGGAGAGAAATTCAGGGCGGAGATAGCCATTAGGAAACAATAGCTTTTAGGTGGTAAGTGAAGCCATTCATATGGACCCTAATATGATATTTAAAAATTTCTGAGATGGAAAATGTGAATAAATTGTGTTCATTGTCTAGTACCATGACATTCTTAGGGAATTAGTCTTTTGGTGTTAAAGCTTCCAAGAAATATTCACACAAAACATTTTCACAATCTGTTTTAGTTTTTATCAGTTTGGGTTTTTTTTAGCTCTTTGGTTGTTTGTTTTTTCTTTTTTTTCCTTTTTCACATTATCCGAGTTTTAATCACGAAATGTGCCCATTATAGAAATAAACACAATAAAATGAAGTTATTATAGAACTTTTGGAACTAAAGCAACATTCATACATTTATTAGGGATTAGCAAATTAGGAGAAGTATAAAAGGTCCCAGGTTTATATGTTTAGATTTCTTCCAGTTCTAGAAATAAAATATGTATGGAAAATTCTTTTAGGAAAAAGGTGTATTTTTAAAATAATATAAATTGAAAATATTTGTTGTTAATTTTCTGCTTATTTTCAGTTTACAGAAGTACTTAAAACTTTATAAATCAAATAACTTAGATGTATGTATACTATAAGTATTTTCAGGTATACATATAGAAATGTATCTGATTTTTCTTAGTGTTACACTGTTTTATCATAAGACCACTATAACTTTCTGCTATGCAATTCTGATGTACTTAGATATATTTTAATATCTCAGATATGCCCAGAATGAGCAATTTCCCCTCAAAAATGTACTTATTTTATTTTATTTTATTTATTTATTTATTTATTTATTATTATTTTTTTTTTCGTGGTACGTGGGCCTCTCACTGTTGTGGCCTCTCCCGTTGCGGAGCACAGGCTCCGGACGCGCAGGCTCAGCGGCCATGGCTCACGGGCCCAGCCACTCCGCGGCATGTGGGATCCTCCCGGACCGGGGCACGAACCCGTGTCCCCTGCATCGGCAGGCGGACTCTCAACCACTGCGCCACCAGGGAAGCCCCCTGTACTTATTTTAAATACTTTCTTTCAGAATATTATAGTAGCACTTAAGTTTAGCAGTAATTTACTAATAGTTTAATACTAATTTATTCCCTAATTTGGATCTTCAATGTAGTTTTTTTGTATTGTTATTATTTGGAATGAGCTATAACCATCTTATTTCTTATGCTATGTAAGCAAGCATATAATTTAATTTTTGATTACTCTGATAATAATTAGATACAGTATGATATATGATATTTGTTTTACTTATAGGAAAATGGTTCTCCTGAAGAACATGCAGTCTATGTGTGGGACCATTTCATAGCCCAGTCTGCAGCTGAGAATGTATTTTTTGTTGCTCATAGCTATGGAGGACTTGCTTTTGTTGAACTGGTAAGTGCACATTTAACTCTTTCTAATTTCCAAACTCCTTACAGATTTATCCCCTCCACTCCCTTTTTCTTTGTGTCATTACTTTAAATTATTTTATAAAGGATGAAAATTATGTATTTTGAGTAAATAATTTTATGATGTTTAAAAAGAGTATATTTCTTTATTGTGGTAGAACTTTTCAGTGCTAACCAGAAAGCTTTTTGCCTGTTCCTTATTTACATATTACTTTGTTTTTAACACCTTTATTGGAATATAATTGCTTTACAATGGTGTGTTAGTTTCTGCTGTATAACAAAGTGAATCAGCTATACATATACATATATCCCCATATCTCCTCCCTCTTGTGTCTCCCTCCCACCCTCCCTATCCCACCCCTCTAGGTGGTCACAAAGCACTGAGCTGATCTCCCTGTGCTTTGTGGCTGCTTCCCACTATAGATATTACTTTTTTTTTTTTTTTTTTTTTGCGGTAAGCAGGCCTCTCACTGTTGTGGCCTCTCCCATTGCGGAGCACAGGCTCCGGACGCGCAGGCTCAGCGGCCATGGTTCATGGGCCCAGCCGCTCCGTGGCATGTGGGATCTTCCTGGCCCAGGGCACGAACCCGTGTCCCCTGCACCATCAGGCAGACTCTCAACCACTGTGCCACCAGGGAAGCCCCATATTACTTTTTAACTTCTACATTATAGCCCCACTTTCCATACATTTTATATTTGTGATTCTTGTTTTATGGGTACATCGTTGAAGCATTATTATCTGTAAAGTGTTTAAAATTTCAGTAGACCCCTTAACTGACAAAACTGTCTCTTCAAGTTAATACGTGATCAGAATCCATATAATTAGTATTAAAACTATCAGAAAGCTCCCATTAATCTAAGTGGAACTCAATGCTTGGTCATAAAAATCTTTGCATTTCAAAATAATCTGATTCCTAGGGTGAAGATTATGTGTACATAATGGAAAAATTATCAAGATTTCTAAATTTGGTCAGTATTATATGCAGTATTGCAGTTAGCACACTTTGTGCAGGTATGAATGATTAGTGATATATAATCAGTCCTAAAAATGTGCTCCATGTCCATTACCTCTTATGTCACAGGAAGGTACCAGTGCTCTAACAAAATGGCTAATTTGATAAAAGTGCATTTGATAATTTTAAATCCAAATAGCCTAAAGTGGACATTAAAAGCTGGCGCAGCATTGGTTGTCTAATTTTTATGTTTCTAAACTTTGCTATGTATTTCTCTTCATCATGGAAATTAAATATATTTCCATGGTCTTTTCAACTTTCCCACACCTTATTGCTTACCCACATGATTTAGGTATAAAACTAGCGGTGACACCTGAGAACACTTTAGCTGACCTAAATTTACAAATACTGTGCTCTCTTAAGATCAGTAAATAAATCATTTATTTCTTAAATTGATTTCACTTTTTTAGAAATTATATTCAAGTACTTTTAACTGCTGAATTTATTTATTTTAATACATAATGGGTATCTTAAGATAGCTCTCTAACATACAAGTATGACGTCCTTTTTAAAATGTGAATGTTGCTTTTCAAATAGTTCTTTTAACCATACAGATATAGATATATACAAACACACACATATATAGCTGATATATATGTACCTTATGTTTTCTTTCTGTAAGCCATTAAATTACATAAAACATGAAATTTCACAACTTACAGAATAACTTAAAATATGTCTGAAGGCCTGTAAGACTATTCAAATTTCAGATTTCTGTAAAACATAAATTTCCATATTTTTACCTTAAGACAGTTAACGAAAACCTTTTGTACATCAAATTTGGAATTTAAGTGAATTTTGGACAGTTTTAGAAATGAATTTAAGATACCAGAGTAACAGATGACCAGTGTGTCAGTCTTATTTTGCCTGTCCTTCTTGTCACACACTGGTGGATATTTCTGCACTTTTGTTCCACTTTAATATAAAGCACACAGATGTTTCAGAACAAGACTTGACTTCTGACCTTGAGGCTATTAGGGTCAGGGTCCTCAGGGCCTGTGAAATTATCACAAGCTGAGCTAAAGTTTTTCTCCATCACAGGAAGTAACCAGTAAGTAAGAAGTTAAAAAGGAGCTTTGTCAGAGAGACAAGATGGTCTCAGTAAGGGTCAGCTTCTGTAGTCTGCTATCTCTGCAGGAGGTGCATGCATGGGAGGAGGAATATAATATAACCACTGGCACATCACATATCTGACAGGCAACACCAGGACTGAGAAGTCTATTTAACGTAATATACCTTGTTTAGGTTTTAAAATATTAATGGCGATTATCTCAACTTCATATATTTGCTACTTTTTGTCAAATAACTTTGATGGGGGTATGTAAAGAAGGTGTATAGATGGTGGAAGCTAAAGAAAAAGTAGTTTATGACCTATTGAAAAAAATTTCTCTAAACAAATAACACTGTACACTAAATTTTACATAAATTTTTGACAATGCTGGATTAATATATTTAAGACCATTGTGTTTCTACTTAGTTTCAAGAATTTTTGAAAGATAGCATTGATAAACAACAACAAAAATTGAAATATGTTTAAACCTTTTGTTTTTAAAGCTGAATAATATTCTTTCCTGTTCTCCCCATTATTCTTAGAGGAAAACTCATGATGTTTAAAATGTTGACAAATGTTCATTCTCTCAGGATTTTTCAACATATGTGTATTATATGAAACTGTTTTACATGGATTAAAATATTTAAGATTAACTTTACAAGAAAGTGAGTTGTGGACATCTTAAATTATGGTTTAGTTTTTATATCTCAATAGTACATTATACACATCAGGCATGAAATCTTTTGGATTTCAGTGAAGTTTAACTTTTTAAAAATTATCATAAAATTTTACTCCTGATTCAAGACTCTACACACACACACACACACACACACACACACACACACCCCTTATAGATGGAACAGCGCTAGTTTGTAGCATTATGTTTGAATGCAGGGAGATTGTTTTTCTACCATCCTCATTCAAGTTCACATTCTTTTTTAGGTCATGAATTTTAAGAAAATTTATTTTAGATGTGAACTGTGTGACTAGTACAGTTTCAGTATTACATGTAATTACTTATAGTGCTTATTGTTTAAAAACAGGTACCAGTCAGGACCCATGCTAAAATGTATCTTGCCATTTATTAAGTTAAAATTATGTATAATTGGAGTTTAAAATTAAGGTACTACTAATAGAAATCTGAAAAATTACTTTTAAATTTAGAGCACAAAATAGTTGTAGAGCTTTCATATTTTGCTAATTGTTGTTTTTGAAAACTGAGAACATAATTTATTATTATGTCCTATTTTGAAGTGCTAAAATTTGCCTGAAGAATACAAGAGGTAGTTAAGAGATTTATTTTCAAAACCAGTGTTCAGTTATGGTAGTAAATATTGGAATTTGATCAGGCCTAACCTCATAAAACAGTATACAGTTGACTATAATAATGAGAAAAGTCATACTAAAAATATGCTTTTCACTGCTTTTATTCCCATTATATGGTAACAACTCAAGTTTCTAATTCTCTAAACTTTCTGTAATCCTAGTAAATATAGATGTTGTTAAGACAGCTCTGGTAACAATCCTAGCATTCAGTCATTAAAGCAAAAGGGAAGAACTATTTATTTTATGAATTGATAATGAATTTTAAAAGTAACATACCTAGTCTATGCTATCTTTTCTGTGTATTTAAAAATAATGCCAATATATAATGCTACCATTATTAAAACATCATTTTCGAAGCTTTAAATTTCTGTCTAGGAAATTCTATTTTATATGTGGTAGATAGAATTAGTAGTCATAATCAACAATCATTTACCAAATTCATCTAGAAAAACATCTACAACTAATGCAGCTTGCTTTTGCCTTATATTAGTGGTTAAAAATTTAAACTCGTTTGTTAGAAATTAACTGTCAAAAAACAATGCAGTTTTTAAGCTTTTTCATAGTCTCTTTCACCAGCCATTTTATGAAGTGATTCCATTGCTTCCATACTTGGTCATTTCAGTGTGCTATGCTCTTGTCATTGTAGATGATGGTTAGTTTGACAAAATCAAGCGAGCTTAAAATTTTCTTTTATTTGCAAATGAGTTAGCTTCCTTGTCAATGCCCAGTTTCCAATCTTAACTCACCTTACCTTCCCTGTTTGCAGTGCTCTGTACATCAGTTTGCATTCAGATTTCTTTCCTTAGTCAAAGTGAGATTGTTGATATTTCTTTTAGAACACATTAGACAATTTTAGCAAATATATTCATTAGCTTATTGAATCATCTCAGCTGATATAAAATTATTATTCTTCATATTACTTTTATTTTCTTTTCCATGTTATTAGTGGTATGTTCTCAGCCACCATTAAAAACATCTCTTAGAAATGTGTGAAAACTGCACCTTTTGAAAGTATATCTCTACCCATTTTTGATTTTGGTTTCTCCATGCTTGTCAGCACTTGATTGGCACCTCACTTGCATGTGAATTAAGGAATGAAGGGAACTCTATTTTCCTGCCATTGTTCCATGCTGGGCTCTCTAGCCTCCAGGCAGCCTAAGCTGACCTTCAGTAGCTGATAGAGGACTATTTTTTGGACTTAGCTGTGTGAGGACACTCAACCTCAGTCTACTCTAAGTTGATCTTTTAAAATTGCCTAGAGCATGATTTGGATTTACACTGAAAAGAAAATGGAATGTGACTAAAAGAATTAGTTTTTACCTTTAGTGACATGAGTTAACTGTGACCTTAAAGAAACATCATTTACATTTTGTCTGCAAAGAACAAAGCAAATTGGATAGTAGCATATCTGCTTAATGTGATCAATGCTAAAAAATGGGCTGCTGGGAATGAAGAATTGAGGAGAGGTAGAATAAGGGCAGATAAACAAAGAAAAATTGATCCATTAGAGTATCAAAACAATTCAGGCCTTCTAACAAACCTACTTTAAAATATAAGTAATTCAGTAAAAGTAAGTCATCATTTGTAATATAACTTGAATTTCTGAGTTGGCTGCCTACATGATACATATAGCATGTTAATGCATGGGATGATTACATCTTGTATGGAACGCTATCTTAATTCTCTAGTTGTTTTATATGAAAACAATATAGTTTCTCTACTTTGTATGCTCCTTAGAGAGAAACCAGAGATCATATTATTTTTGCCTCCTATATTCAACTTTGTTTAATTTTGCATATACTATAGATACTGTCTTTTGATTGATTGTCGATAACAGTAATTTTAGGAGTTAGTTGCAAGAGTCCAAGTAAGATCCAATAAAAGGCTTTACCAACGTAGAAGTGGTGGGAATGGTAAAGAAGAAGCACACATTAGGAGACAGACATTAGGAGACAAATTCTACATGGCTTAGTGACATTGGATCTGGAAAGCTGAACAAAGAGGAAGAGGGTGTGATATCTTTCCCTGTACACACCTACAGAAGCATGTCGAAGTGGATATGAAGGGTATCCAAGCACGACAGATAACGAGTAATGAACAATGATTATGCAGATATATAGATATTGGGGAAAATGTTTGCATATACTGGATATTTAATAATTGTGGTCAATATTATAAATGAGATATCAAATCAGAGTTTTTTAATATAAATTTATTTATTATTTATTTATTTATTTATTGTTGGCTGCATTAGGTCTTCGTTGCTGCGCTCAGCTTTCTCTAGTTGCAGTGAGCAGGGGCTACTTTGTTATGGTGTGCGGGCTTCTCATTGTGGTGGCTTCTCTTGTTGCATAGCACGGGCTCTAGGTGCATGGGCTTCAGTAGTTGTGGCACGCGGGCTCAGTAGTTGTGGTTCGTGGGCTCTAGAGCACAGCCTCAGTAGTTGTGGCATATGGGCTTAGTTGCTCCACGGCATGTGGGATCTTCCCGGACCAGGGATCGAACCCGTGTCCCCTGCATTGGCAGGCAAATTCTTAACCACTGCACCACCAGGGAAGTACTCAAATCAGAGCTTTAAAAGGAAAGAGTTACATATACAGATGTGATTTGTTAAGCTTCACAACTTACCTATATATTGAGGTTTGATTTTTTTTTAACTTTTACTCAAATGATTTTTAATATGTATTAGGAAATCTCACTGTTTAAAAGAATGATTCAGTTTATTAATTTTTATGTTAACTCTTCTCCTTTTGTCCCATATCTAACCAACCAATGTATTTTGTAAGGTTTTTTTTTCTCTGAAATATTGATCATGTCTTTTCCTCTCTGTGCCCACTGTTAATTTCATCATTTCACAACAGTATCACTGAACTCTTATACCCATTTTCTTACTGGCTCTCTTTTCTCTCCATTCCATCCTGTATACCACACCATGATAGGTACTATTTAAACCCCCTTTTTACTATGCCATTCCAGAATCATATTGGCTCTCTTGCATCATCTCTCCTCTCTGTCACTTTAAGACTTTCTGTATAATCTGATTATCTCTTTCCAACTATATTTTTTTCCCAATAGATACTTTCAGTTCTAGTCTAATTTCCTTACTGCCATTGTTCCATCTCACTGTACCTCTACCCCCAGCCTCCAAGCCCAGTGTAGTAGAAGAACATGAAACTTGGAAGATGACCTGGGTTTGAATATTAGTTCTGATATGTACAGATTATAAGTTCAGACACATCCCTTATGTGTGTCCTCCTCTGTAAACTCTATATATAAACTCTACTTTATATAAGTAGAGTTTGAGGTTTAAATTATAAAATTCCTGGTTATTAGGAATTAAGTCATTGTTTGTTGAACATGAGTCTAAATGCCCATAGTTTATGCTCATTCTCATTTTTGCTAATGCCGTTTCTCCCAAGTGAAAGAATTTTCCTTACTAGATTTTTCATAAAGTATTCTCAATTAACTCCCCCTTTTTTCTATAGTATTTATATGTTTCACAATTTAAAACTTTACTAATCAGTTTTGTTTTTAAATTATCTTTGATCTCTAAATCTTGCTCAAATCATCTGGAAAAAACTTGAGAATAAAGAGTCTAACATAGCTTTTATTCCCCCCATCACACATTTGGGAACAATATATGTTACAACATGAGCAGTCTTAAATATCTGTACAGTTAATTGACTATTTTATAGAGTTTAAGCCTTAACAGTAACTCTTTTACTAATTAAACTTATTCATTCATCCTATCCTCCATTTGAATATTGGTTAATTTGGGAATTCTGCCTAATCAGTTCTTTCACATTAGATAGTGTTACCCGTTTTGTTCCTGGTATTAGTTTCTTATAATCTCCTCTCTGCTGGTGTACCCAACCCACAGCCTGACCAAGAAGGTTGCTTCTCTGACTCATTCTTCAAAGTATAGTCTTCTCAATCAAAGAAGAAAGTTATTAAACTAAGTTATAATGCCTTCTCATAATACTATAAGGCAGTATATGAAATAAGTCTGGGACACTCTCCACTTTATCCTCAGTCATGAGTTTAATATTACTTTTTATTTAATGATTAGCTTACTTTTGCTTGTTTCCATTTTTTAACTTTAAAAATTTTTTGAGCTACAATCTCATATCTTTATGAGATATCATTGAGATTTATTGAGCTTTATTGAGATATAATTCACATACCAAAAAATCCATTTTTTAAAGTGTACAATTCAGTGGTTTTTAGTATATTCACAGAATTGTTCAACCATCACTACTATCTAATTTTTAGAACATTTTTGTCACCCCAAAAGAAACTCCATACCCATTAGCCATCACCCCCATACTTAAAATTCCAGCAGCAATATAAGAGGGTTCTAATTTCTCTATACTCACCAACACTTGTTATCGTCTATCTTATTTACTTTTGCTATACTAGTTGAGGTGAAATAGTATCTTGTGGCTTTTATTTGCATTTCTCTATGACTAATGATTTTGAGCATCTTTTGATGTGCTGTTGGCCATTTGCATATTTTTTGAAGAAATGTCAGTTAAAACCCTTTGTCCATTTTTAAATTATGTTATCATTTTACTGTTGAATCGTAAGAGTTCTTTATATATTCTGAATACTTGATTTCAATGGATATCAGATACATGATTTGCAAATATTTTCTCCCATTTTGTGGGTTATGTTTTCACTTTCTTGATGATGTCCTTTGAAGTACAGAAGTGTTTTATTCCAGTGAAGTCCAGTTTATCTAGTTTTTGTCACTCGAGTTAATTTTTTTACATTGTATGAAGTAGAAGTCCAACATAGTTCTTTTAAATGTAGATATTCAGTTGTCTCAACACCATTTGTCAATAAGACTATTCTTTCCCATTCCATTTGTCTTAGCTCCCTTGACTTTAAATATAAGGGTTGGTTTCTGGACTCTTAATTCTATTCCATTGATCTATATGCCTATCTTTATACAATACCACGCTTGTCTTGATTACTATAGCTTCGTAGCAAGTTTTGAAGTCAGGAAGTGTGCATTCTCCAGCTTCCTTCTTCTTCTTAAAGACTGCTTTGGCTATTCTAGGTCCCTTGCATTTCCATTTATATTTTAGGATCAATTTGTCAATTTATGCAAAAATGGGAGCTAGAATTTTGCTTGGAATTAAATCTGTAGATCAATTTCTGGAATATTGCCATCTTAATAGTAAGTCTTCCAATCCATGAACATGGGTTTTATTTCTATTTATTTATCTTCTTTCAAATTTTTTTTTGTTTTCAGTATACAAGTCTTACACTTACTTAGTTAAATTTATTCCTTAGTATTTTATTCTTTTTGATGCTCTTCTAAGTGAAATTATTTATTTTCCGATTGTTCATTGCTAGTGTATAGAAACACAATTGAGGGACTTCCCTGGCAGTCCAGTGGGTAAGACTCTGCACTCCCACTGCAGGGGGCACGGGTTCAATCCCTGGTGGGAGAACTAAGATCCCGCATGCCACGCAGCCCCCCCCCCAAAAAAAAACTCAATTGATTTTTGTATCTTGATCTTGTATCCTGCAATCTTATTGAATTCATTTGTTAGTTCTAATAGTTTTCTTGTGTGTATATATGAATTCCTTCAGGTTTTCTATGTTCAAGATCATATAATCTGTGAATAAAAATAGTTTTACTTCTTCCTTTCAAATCTGGATGTTTTTGTTTGTTTTTGCCTAATTGTCCTGTCCAGTATAGTGATAGATAGAAGTAGCTAGAGTGGACATCCTTTTGTCCCTGATCTTAAGGAGAAAACATTCACTTTTTTCGTCATTAATTATGACGTTACTTGTAAGTATTTCCATTCTTCCTAGATCATTTCTACTTAGGACCTAATGTGCTCCTTAATGTTTTATTTCTCAGTCACACCAGGATCAGGTTGTTCAGAAAGGTGAAATGGAGAAAGATTTCACTAATCTTTTACAGAATCTTTCTGTAGAGTAATGGATACATACTACCCCATTGGAATTACCTTTGGAGGAGGTTTTTCAATATCCATATAGATGGACTGCATCCAGATCTTACTGCAGCTGAGAGCTTGGGCACTCTATCTCTTAATTCAACAAAAGACTGTCTGCTAAAATTAGCACAATAACATGTTGAGGAGAACCCAGAGAAATTGATATATTAATTTGTTAGATGTAAATCTTTCTATAAGAAATATTTCTTTTTCCATTGGTTTTATAAAAGATCTTAATGAGAGATTTTGTATTTTACTGCAGATATGAGAGCATGATTGACTATTGTAAGCCTTTTATAGGAGGGATTATAGAAAAACACATTTCATTTAATAATGGAGCTGTTTTTACTATTCTTATAGCCTTATGATGATCACTCAATGTAAGCACTCCCCCATATGAGATTCCCAACCGCAGTGACACTGTGATTTGACACCGCAAATTGCAGAGAGCTCTTAGAAGACAAAACATTTTGTAATCAAAACCATTTGACATCTATCTTAGAAGTTAGACCTCAATTTTTATTGAATAATTTATTCAGATTAGCACAGGGGAGCCAAGTAGACTCGGACTTGAAGCATACTAGATTTATGTTAAGGTAAAGCTTGAGAGGACAGAATGGAAGCCAGATCTGGACAAAGGTCTCATTACTAGAGTTCAGGATGGGTTCAAGAAGAGCTAATTCAGCTGGAGAGCTTGGATTTGGAGGGAATAGCAGGTGAACCATCACTAGGTAGGTATCTGTAGAGCATGGTGAGCTCAGGTTTGAATCGGGAGGTATAATCTGGTTGCAGGGAACAGAAAATCACTGAGCAAACAAAATATAATTACTGGTTCTAAGAGTACCTCTTCTCCCGAGCCAAACTCCACCTCACTGACTTATAGGGAAGGAAGTAAAAACACAAAAACAAAAACAGGATTCAGCACTGGGGAAAGGATGAACAAAGCAGGCAAGGTTTAAGGCTTCAACCATTGGCTGGGGATTTAGAAATGGGTCTTTTCTTGAGAAAGAAAGAGGTTCTAGTAGGCAGAAAAATCATAAGGACTATGAAGTGATGAATCAAGGCAGAAGTTCAATTTATGTGACTTAAGTTAGAACGAGATAGAGTAAAATACTGTATTCTAATGTCATGTAGATACCTAGGGCTTATCCTTGGTACACTGGCTATCAGGTTTCTATGGCAATAAAAGAGATGGAGTAGGAAGAGGTATCATTTTTCCTGCTCTCAGGCTGTGAGATGATCACACTGTGGGTCTAAAGCTTTCTTTGGGCCCAGGGAAACAAAGGGATACTACTCTTCTAAGCTCATGTGATCTTAACTTTTAGAGTTGGGGACTTTTAATGTGTGTGTGTGTGTGTGTGTGTGTGTGTGTGTGTGTGTGTGTATCTCATTTTTTTCTCACTTTATATTTTTTGTTATAGGTTTTCCACACTTTTTCATTGAATGAACTTAGATCACAATAAAGCCACCTGGACCACATCAGTTTGACTTTATACATATTATTTCTTGGAGTTAGGATTGAGTGTTATGCCCTCAAAACAAGAAATGGTTGAGAACACTATCAAAGATATTTTATTCAGTTGAACACCCCACTCTGTACAAGTACTGGGGAAACAAATTAAAACACATCCCTGGCTTCAAGGCTATATTCTAAGTAGGAAACACAATTAAACAAAGAGAGTAATATAGTAATTGTGAAGTGGGATTTTAGCCAAGAGGTTAACTTCCCCAGTATAAAGATCTAAACAGTAAATTTGTCTTAGAGTTAAGTAATAGGAAGAATTATTTCTGTTGATAAAGTGATAATCTCTTTTGGTCAGAAAATAAAAACTTTTTCATGCATTTTTACCTTTGTCTCCTGTAAAGCCAGAACTATGGCTAATTTTCCATTTCATTAGTTACTCCAAGCCTCAATCTCTTATAATAGTGTCTTAATTCATAGTTGTATTTTGCTTTAAGTCACCTCAGAATCCTTTTCTTAATCGGCAGAGGATAAATAATAAATCCACTATTTTCTTTGGTTCTTACTATGCTGCCTAGCCCAGCTGGACCTGTAATAATACGCAGTAAATAATTTTGATCCTAGATTTATATATACATAAGCTGTCGGAAGCAGATCTCAGATGGTGCTGTATTGGGTCAGAATAAAGAAAGTAGCATCTAGGCATTTGTATACAGAGCCACACAATAGAGCAAAGTGAGGTGGATAAGAGAACAAAGCTGACCAACAAGGACATTTAGCACCAGTGTGCTTTAGTGTGTAGGAGGTACAATTTGTGACCCTGAAGTTTTGGACGCTTGGAAGGACCATTAATGAAAATTGATCAGTGAATGTAGAAAATCGACTAAGATATTAAAATCTCAAATCAAGGGAAGTAGCCAAACCTACCCCTAACCCAAAACTTAGTTTTCTGTGATTAAATTGAACAAGTTAAATTTCATACCCTCTAGAAATTAGTTTGCCTATTTATATATTTATTAGTGTATTCAGATTTCTTCCTAGTTTTCCATACTTTATTTGAATTTTTCTCATAAATAAGTTTATTAAAGAACATTAGAATACAATAAAAAGTTGTTATTTAATATTTCAGTAACAATTTTATAATTGAGTCAAGTGATTAAAAAGTGTCCTAACTTCTAACATACCTAGCTTATGTCTAAATATCCATACATCTTGATATCTAACTTCTATCTTCAAATTTCTTTAGTACATTAATCAGACATCTGAATTAGAAGAAAAATTTGACGTTTATCTTTCTAAAAGAGAGGCACTGGGCAGAAAGATAGAGCACACTCAGCTTTCTCCTCCAGTAGAAATTTCCTATCTTGACTTCTCTCCAGTTATAAGGCGTCAAGAGATGCTTTATAATTATAAATGTTGAACTTCTAAAGGTATCCAATAGCCTATCTGCTAACAACAAAGAAACCTTGACTTTCTCTGTTAAGTGGTGTCCTATAAATTGTAATATAATATGAGATCCCTAGCCTATGTAATTGCCTTTGTAGTATTACTGCTCAGTTTACCTCAGGAAAAAAATTCCTAGTTCCAGTACCATTAATAATGTAATAGTAGTTTCTACAACTGTTACAGGCTTAGCCTTAAATTTTTCAGTTTTGTTTACTGTTACACATTTTTAGGGCATCTATTGAAATATTAAATATATTTATTTATATTTATATCCAAACATTAAATATGTAGTAATATATTAGTTATCTTTAGCATATTATAAACCTTAACATTTGATGACACTTGTATTTTCTTTAACATCTTACAATAGACTCTTAAGCAGAACAGATACCTTTATATCTGAATGCTGTGTTAGAGACCTGTCTTACTCTAATAGAACCCTGTCATTACTATTATCATAGAATCCATTTCATCTGTCAGCCAGCCATAGGGGCCTAAGACATGGTTGGGTCAAGAACAGTTCTAAGCAATTCATAGCAGTGTCTTTGAAAATGAACATTTTAAATGGAACTGGTATTTATGAGTGTCTTACAAATCAGAAGGTAGTGACATGATCGTCATATTCATCAGCAGCAACTCTAATGCTTAAGTTAAATGACACTTACTGTGTACCAGGCACTGTCCTAAGCATGTACTTTATATAAATATACTTTATCTCATTTAATCATCATAACTTTATAAGTACTGTTATCATCCCCATTTTACAGGTGGGAAACATATAAATAAATATTTTCCCCCTTTAAAAGTGTGACCTCTCGCTTTGTCACAGTGAGTTTTTGTTTATTTCTCCTCTCGTCAAGTACCTATGCAGAGTAAACATTATATTATACTAACTATGGTGACTCTTATCTCTAAAACAATCTCCTGGTCTTTCATGTATTTCAGGATTCAATTCTATATTTCTCTGTTGAATTACATGATTGTTTAGTTTTTATTCTCTAGCCTGTTTACTGTTTATTCTTTTTTGTGCCTTCCAGGCAGAGTTTCTATTTTAATCAGTTCTTAATTACCCAAACTAACGAAGGGGAGAAAAGGTGTGGAAAATTTAAAATAACAGGAAATCCCCAAATCATTTTTATTTAAATTTTGAGTATGTTTTGATGTGGTGTTCTGGAAATTCAGTTTAAGCAGAAAAATTGAAAACACTATGAAAATCTGGAAAGCAGATGAGTTTCCTTGGCCAGGCCCCTGGTTGGCTCTTCTTTGCAACTCATTCCATGCTGGAAATAGACAGCTGTCTTCTAATACCAACCAACTAAATAGAATTGACCTTTCAAGTCTTCCTGGAACAATCTCTGCTATCAGTGTTTGTTCCTTCGTGTTGTCCACATCTATAAGTTACACCTGGAAGTGATAGCTATATAACATAGCACCTACCAAGTACCAGATATTGTTTTAAGTTCTTTATAAATATTAATTCATGTAATCCTTATGATGTAAGTATTATTATAATCCTCAGTTCCATGTGAGGAAACTGAGGCAGCAAAATATTAAGTACTAAGATTACAAGCCACTAAGTGATGGAGCCAGAACTTAAACCTAGGCTTTTTGGCTCCAAAGCCATGCTCGTAACCATTATGCATACTGCCATTCAGAAGAGAGTTTAGGGTACTGCTAGATTTGGTCATTAAACATTATTTTAGCTAAGCATTGTACAACTTACGTTTAACTTTATTAGGTAGGTGTATTATTAGCCCTGTTTTACAGATGAAGGAATCAGAAAGGTTGAGGAACTTGTGCCAAGTTGCACAATGAAGATGAGTCAGAATTGAAATTCATTCAGTTTGCAATAGAAATCCAATCTCAGAATCAATGATTTTGCCCATGAAACACTCTTTCCTCTGATTGGTTTTGGGAAACCTGCATGAAATATTTTTCTGATAAATTAGAATTTTTTAATTAATGAGGGAACTTTTCATTTAAAGAAATTCTCTTTATATTTTAAAGCACAAACCTCTTTGGTAAACTGAATATCTTAACCTGGCACACTTTTAAAATTGAGAATATACTTTTAAAAGCAAAAAGCACACATATTCTGCAGATTTATATCAGGAAGGATAGAATTTCATTATTCAGTGGCTATCACAATGTCAACACATATCAAATACTTGGTGATAATACTCTAAAATTGTTTTTCTACATTTTTTCCTACATATTGGAGAAAATATAACAATTTAAATATTGTAACAAAAAGTGAAACCATAGTTGCTTGGTCGTTTATATTTTACTTACTGTAAATAGGAGTTTACATTTTACTGTGAATATCAGAGCACTCAAAATTCTTATATTTGAAATTAAAATTGGAAAAGGAAACATTTGAGTCCCTATAATTAACCTGCTACTTCATGCCTTTCTGATTTATTATAAGCATTTCATCTGATACCTAATACTTGAAAAGTTATGAGAGTTTTATATTGCTTTGATTTTATATCATGCTTTCTCCATGTAAATAGGAAAGTTTTTATAAAGCTTTAGGTCTAATTAAAGAGGATCAAACAAATGCATGATAGATTTAGTTATACTTTAGGGAAAAAAATCTTATTAAAATAAACTGGAAATAAACATTTTACCAGTGTAGAACGCACTAGAAATGTGAAAAAGAAAAAAAGTGAGCTATGTTTATCCTGTATAGTCTCATATTTCCCTCCATTAGCTAAATAAACCAGTGTCTTAAGATATCTGTGTCCTTTTAACAGCTAAATAAACAGCTTTAAATAGTGAACTTTATATAATAGATGTCTGATTTTCATATTTATGTAGTATTTTGCCAGGGAAAGTTCATATATCAATAGCTAAAACAAAAATTGTATATTTTATTTTTAATATTAGAAATATTTGCTACATACCTGATAGAAAATGCATCTGCAGCTAAAATTTTTAATTTAAAATTCCAAAGTAGAAGACAAAGTAAATATATTAGTAGATATTTACAGAATTTTTCTTATTTGCTTGGCAGTATCTATATTATAGTTGCTGCCATTATAATTCCTATTTAAAATATAATTTTTAACTTCTTTTAAGTTATGAAAGACTTTTTTTAAAATGTGAAATTCATAAGAAGAAACAGGTTTAAAAAAAACAAAAAATGAGAATATTTAGAAAATAATTTTGCACTCAAGTAGTCCTTTGAAGACCTGATAATTGAGTGTTTTTTGATGTAGCCTTATAAAGCATCTGACTTGCCTTCAAGACCATTTGACAGGGACAGAGCTTTGTGTACTAAGTAGCCCTTGAGCTTATTATGCATTCTAATCAGATTTTAGAGTGATTTTGGAGATACAGATATTAACTTCAAAAGACAAACCGCTCCTATATCAATAGGTTAGCCACCATGGAGAATAATCTTTGGTGACTGGGTGAGTTTTTAGTCTGAGAATGATGCTATAATTTTATATCTTGAATTATTTCTCTTACAACATTTCATTTATTCCCTGTTCACGAGCAGTATTTGCTTTTTCTAGATTTTTATTTCCTGCTCCTGAATGCAAACATACAAAAAAATTGACCTTCTGAAATGTCAGCAAAATTCAACTATGCCAGGAAATTTTAAGAAACCAAAATTTTATTTGCACACCCTTAAAAGTAATGCTGAGTGTTTCTCCCATGATGTTTTCTTCCCCTTTGCTGCACTCCCAGAAGGAGTTTTTAACTCTTAAAAATAACCCATTTTAAGAATTCTCCTTAGCTCATAAAAACACATTTTAAGAATTCGCAGGAAGTGTGAGGTATTCATCAGTATATACTTACTGTCTGAAGCTGATATAGCTGTAAGGTTTTTCAGATCCAATTGATCTATTGCGCATGTTCCCTCCCTAGGTTGCAGGACGTGCTTCTATTTGCATAAGGCCCTGGGCAAGGTTCTTTCTTGCATTGATTGGCCTGTCCAAGGCAGCCTGATATGTTCTTGCATTGATCACTTTGTCTTTTCTTGTAAGACAGTGTTACACTGAGTTCATCTCAAACATTCTAGGAAGAAGGTAAAACTTTACTGCAGATGTCTCAATTTTATTCAGATGTTCCTTTGAGTATAGGGCCTTTTTGCAAGGATAAGTATCTCTTTTTTTTCTTTCCTAATTTGGATGTTTCTGCAGTTTGAGTGCACTGTAGACTAGATTATATTTGAAAAAGCTGCGTTAAAGAAAATTGCCAGAGTATATGCCACTTATCTTGTGCTATTTTTGTTTTTAAAACAGTGTATCTCGCTTCCAGCTTAAAACCATTTTCTTTAAAGATTATCTCTTAAACCTAGACATAAACTAAAATTTACTGATGTTTATGATAGGTTACCGCTTATCTTTACTGGCTTTACAGATGCCTTAGTTTCAGTGGAAATGCATTGCTTTATGTGTTTAAGAAAATAAGGAGTTTTATAAGTTTCACTATAAAACAGTGGTCCACAATGACTTGTCTGTTACTCTTCATCATGATTAGTTATGTTAATCTGAATAGTATAAACTTGTCAAATGTGGAAATTATTAAGCAGCTACATATGAAGTATGAGTGAAATATATTTCATTATATCATAACTTTCTTAGTAGTGGGTTATTTGGTAATAATGGAAACCTAAGTTTTAGGATTAAGTCTTCTACCAAATCTGTGAGAAATTGAGCAGTGAGTGTTTTGCAGTTTAGCGCTCTTTATTGGCTGGTCCTTAAATCAACATTTATATTGTCTGCCAAAGAACATATTTGCCTACACAGCTAATTATCAAGAAAATACCCATTACCCCCAACCTATTTACTACATCTTTCATGAGGAACTGGTGAGACAAACGTAGGCTTCTGTCAAGATGCAGGGCAATATCCTCCTCCCGACCAGCTTGCTATTTCATCAAAGCCTATGTGAATTTATAAGAAGGTTTACTTTTGGCAAAGATTTAGAAATGTGTCATGGCTGAATTTGATTATTGTGCTGTTGGTAATTACAATTCCTTAATGGTTTCAGAGAGCATATTTAGTAACAGTCACTACAAATCAGGACATTTTCATATATGCTCTTTTATTTTCATTAAACAGGTCACTATTTCTGAATATTGTTAAAGTATAGAGATGAAATTGAACAGAAAAACATCACATCAGTTATTTCACTCAGTTATATTGCTGTGGCATCACTCAGCATATCATAAGCCACAGAAACCTTTATCTGCTTTTAGTAATTCTGTTTTGTAAAATTTGATAGTAAAATATTAGGAATCATATTTCTTTTGTTTGCTTCACAAATTCTAGAATTCATGCTTTAAAATTAAACCTGGAGCGAATTAAATGTGTATTATACAAGGGCAATAACCACGTCAAGTTGTTGGACGATGTCATTTGCTCCTTTAAAGTTGTCCTCTAAAAGCTATAGCGTTAATGAGGGATATACACGAGTTACATGAAATTTATTCAGCAAGTAGAAGTGTTGGTAAACAGACTTATTATTGATATAAATAACATATATTGGAAAATAAGGCCTTATATTTGAAAAATTAGATTTGTGGATGATTGGAGCTTAACTAGAATGTCTAAAATGTTAATCATATTTGTATATAAATCATATAAATATGAAAAATGTACTTATAAAATAGTGATGTAATTGTTTTCTGAAAGTTGAATACAAGTTTGGTAGTTTGGTAAAATAATTTGTGAAAATACCTATGAAAAAGGCATATAAAAGTATTGAAATGTAAAACCTCTTCAAGTAAATGTAAAACAGCTCTTCAAAACTGAATCCAATCTGTGGAAACATGGATATTACATTGCAACTTTTGTTCGGTGCATCACAACTTGGTGCAAGTACAGCTCTCTGAAATGGAATTGTATAGTGTTTGCACATTTTTTTCTAGCTAAAATGAAATGTGCATCATCTTGCATAATTTACTTGTCTGGGATGGTTGCATTTGCATATCTGAATGAGTGAGTATATATCTTAAGCTCCTGCTAGATGTAAAATAATCTCATGAGTGGAGGAGAGCTCTTTTACCTCAGAAGTCTGAAGAGTCTATATTTCACAGCGACCCATGATCAAACAAGCTAATTCACATGCTGAAAAGTGCTTTTGCTGAGCTATGTTGAAGAACCATTGACTGCACACAACCAACAAGTGTACGGTGCTACAGTAGATCCATTGAAAACCCCTTATAGAACTGAATGACAACCCCAAATACAAGTGACCATGAGCAACTACGAATAAGTATAAATACACACTTGAGCTGGACAGGCTTTCTGCTCTATAGTTCAGTCACAATTGCTATATTTCTTCCCCCTAAATTTACACTACATAATCAGCTTCTTGTATGGACCCAAATTGAAGAAATATAATTCAGTATTTGGTGGGGGAAAAAAAAGGATATTGGCCTCTGTGTAATTATCAGTATATAGTATGATGCCCACTTTTTAAAAATTATTATTTCTCAGGTAATATCCAGGACCTCAGACTAGAAAAGTTCTCCAGACTTCTCCTTGCAGGAAGGGATATGGAGTTCTGAGTCCGAAGTATGTTCGCTGTGCTCAGACTTTAAAACATTTCTGGGGAAACTGGTGTGGGGCAGGGGGGGCGGGGGGGGTGGGGGGCTTTGCAGTAAGGTGCTGGGAAACATAAAGACGGTGAAATAGCTAGTAAAAAGTTGTCCAGTGAAATCCATTACTTTTTCCCATGTCTAAGGAAGAAGCAAGGAATTGCTAAAAAGCTTTCAAACTAATGGGTTTTCAAATGTAGGAATAAAAATTTTTAAATCATAGAAGCAAGCGTAGAATGATTTCAGTCCTCTTCTTACTATTTCCCTTTGACAATGCATTGTATATTTATTGGTGATTGCTCGAAGTTACCATGTTTCTAGTGTAGCATATTGTGAATCGGAGAATTTCTAATAACACCACAATAATTTTGTAGTAAACATCATTAATCATTAGTTATATAGTAAAGATAGACCTCTTCATAAAATCTCAAAATGTATTTTTGTTCATTTAATGAACAGAATTTGATATTTCATCATTAACGATGTGCTTGTAAATTTCCTGGCACTCTATATGATATTATTAGATCTCTGGTTGCTTGAAACTTAGGTTTTAATTGTAGCTATGATTCTTAACTCTCAATATAAATAAAAGTTGCAGATTTCTCAACATAACAATTATAAAATATCAGTGAAATAAGATATACTTTGTTTTAGGCAAAAATGTTACCTTTCTAAGGAACAAAACATAAATCAAAGATTATATAATTTCTGAATAAAATAATAGTTTACTACCTTTCTCTTACACTTCCTCCTCCTGGCCCAAGATAATATAAATGGACAACATATATTGGTTAATAAGCAAGTACTAACCACGGTTGGCAAAAATGAGCATTTCTAAATGATATTTAAAGTACGTGTGGCTAAAGAAATTATGTCAAAAGACTAATATTTGTTTTATGCTCTTTTTGGTTTTTTCTAACTTTTAATAATATTAAATCATTCCTGAGAGTATAATACAGTTTTGCTTTATCATCTGGAAAAACAATGGTTTTGGTTATAAGGAGAGTTGTTGATTAAAAATTTGTTATGCTCAATTATTTGATACATATGTATGATTGTTTAAGTATGTGGAAACTCTTACTGAGTAATCTTTACAGATACCACATGCATGAAGAGATATTTATTGTTAGATACTAGAATGAATACACATGTTAAGGAAATACTTTCCTTTGAAATTATCTTTTATACTCTTTTTCTGCCTCTTAAACGCTTTACAAGAAGCTTCTCATTTGTAGTTGTTTAGAACTCATATGCAAAAGAAAATTTGTATTTGAACATTTTTATGTAGGCTTTAAGAAGCTAAAGCTAAAAGCTTACATTTTAAAATTTATCTTTGTGTTGGCGTCTGTGCACGCGTATTTCCAAACTCTTTTATGAGTTGTTCTATAAAGGAATCAAATGTAATCATGGCCATGTTAATGCTGGTAATAGAGTACATGGATTGCAGACCTTTTCCATTTCTTTTAACCTTGTGGGAATAATAATAGCTCCTAATCACTATTTGTATCCGACTGTGTATGAACCTACCCTTACAGCCTTCCTACTCCTAACCCAGCATCTTTTTCATGCAACAGGCATGGACCTACTTACCTTTTCCTTTTTCTGCAAGAAAAACCTGGCCCTGGACATTTATTCAGACATTCCCAAAATCAACACATATAGAAATGCTCTGGGTTAAGTCTAAAAATTTCCTAATTTTTATCTCCAAAAATGGAAGCTTTCCTTAACAGTGTTCCATTATCTCTTAATCTTTAGAACTTATCTCCCTCTTTTTCTTGGGTCTTTTGGCAAGTAATATAGGTGAGCTCTGGGATGGGGTTGAAAATCTCGTATTACTTTACATCTACATCAGTAACAATCACCAGATATTCTAGAGTTGAATTAAAGATGAAACTGTAAGTAGCCATGAAAACAAAAATTTGTAAAAGAGGTAAAAGAGCACAGCTTCCTAAAATAATATTTTTGCCTGTTGAAGATTTACAGGAAATTACTTGATGCTTGGAGTCCATTGCAATAGCGTGTTGTGCAAGTGTTCTGGCAAATTAAAAATAAGACCTCTCCCCTTACAATTAGACACGCAGCTTTGGTGTCTAAGCAGGTACCTATTTTTACTGCTAAAGGGTAAAATTTCATTTCTTGTGGAAATTTTTCTGAGAAATAACTCATACTTTTTTGATGCAACAAAATAGGTATTAATACAATTAACATGGACATAGATATGTGCATCTGCGTTTTTATCCTTGATAATGTTACCTAAATACTGGGACAATTAAGAAGGTTATTTTTGTTTTTTAATCATTCAAGATTTTAAAAGTCCTGCCAAAGTTATTAAACTTTTAGAAAAACTCAGTAGTGGGAATTCTAGAACTTTTTTTTCTAAATTTAAATAGTTGAAGTGTCAGCTTCTGTTTTAACTAGAAGTTATTGTAAAAGTCCTAAATACCTATCTACGCTTACCATTTGGACATTGAGTTTATGCCTGATAAACAACTGCATTTGCACCTTCCTCATTTTAAAGATGGAGCAATTTAAATGCTCATTGGAATCTTTTCATAAAAGCCTAATTATGTTCCTTGCTTTTTAAAATGCAAAGCTAATAGTATATGCATTATTGGCTTATGCAGAAAAGTAGTTAACAAATGGTTTCCTGTATAAATGCATGTTTTAAATAGCCTGGAACTTTTTTTTTGCCTCGTACTTTTATTCAAATGAAATTATGCAATACGTTTTTTATTAATTTGTTTTTTATTAGTAGTTTCTTTGAGACATATAACCTAGTCCTCCTAGGTTTTTTCTTTCTTGTTTATCATTTTTATTTTATGGGTGCTTTCTTTTCCTCTCCTTTTCCTTTTTCTTGTCTTTTTTTTTTTTTTTGGTCTCCATTTATGAATTCTATGACAAAAATTGCTGATAGTAAATTAGTGACCTAGACAGTATTTTATAAAATGAGACCTGACTTTACCTTTTTGTCACATATGTCACTCTATAGATGCCTCACTGGTCTTATTATAACTTTTTAGTTTTCTTATAGATTTTATCAGAAAAATTTCCCAACTGAAGTGCCATAAAATCTTTGTAATATTCTTTAGTATTTGAATTTTGTATGTTGCATTTTCTACTAACGACAGTTGTGTATTTTATTTATTTGTAGTTAAAATTTAGGATCCAGTATTCACAAATTGCACAGTAAAAGTTAGTGTTTTCAAAATCACTCTCTAATATAGGCTAATTACACTAGCCTCTTATTACCAAAAAAAAAAAAAAAGAGAGAGAGAAAAATGTTTAAATACTTATTACAGGTTTAATTACAATTTCGGATGGATTTGAAACCTTCGGACTCTGTCCTTGCCACTCCATTCTAGCCATTCAGGCCATGCTGCCTGTATTGTGTATTCAGCAGTTCCTATTAGACATCTTCACAGTGAGTGATTCTGCTGGGCTTGCTGACACCCGCTTCATGCATGGCCTGCTGTGCTGGGTGGAATATTTTTTCTGAGCTGCCTGGAACATTAAAGACATCTTGGCCATGTCAGTCTGCGTACAGTGTGTGTGTGTGTGTGTGTGTGTGTTCCTGTGAACACACATTCCTGAGCAGATCACCATTAAATAAATGATTATTTGGTATGACTTTATATACAAGTAAATTTTAAAATTTGAATAACGAATGGATTTATAATTTATTACATGCATATATTTTTAATACTTTTAGTTCAGTTAACATTAGCAACTTTCCTTTAGCTTTTATTGTCTGTGGTTATTGACACTAGGGGGCACTGCTTATCCTCAGTTGCATCTTTCTTCAGGAAATGAGTAAAAATACTCAGCTGATTTCTGTGCTCCTACTTTAATAATTGAATTTAGAGAACTCTAGGCTATTTAATTCTTTGTTGTTTTGGTCTTATTTCTAATGCCTATATGTAGTGCTAACAAAGAGGGTGGAGCTATTGGTTCTCACAAACAAATACTGTATCCAGTGTCCCATACAGTAACTTTTTTTTCCATTGGAAATGTCATTCTTGGCAAAACCAGAAGGGCAAGTTTGCCCAGTGATGAGGTTTAGATCCCTTGCCAGCTGTGCTTCTAGCCAGCAAGTGTGATGAACAGCTTTAGAAATCAAGTGAGAGAAAGCATTCGAGAGTTAGTGTGATTCATTTGGATAAAGGTCAAGAGAAAGATAAGCAAAGCATAGTAATAAAGACCACAGATAGCAATAATTTGTACCTTTTTGCTTATATAAATTCCAGTGATCCTATTTGTAATTTTCAGGCATGTACTTAATTCAAAAGTGACCTGCAGTTCTTCCAAACTATTTTAAGGAGTGTATTTAATCTTCTGTTCCAGCTCTTCACTTGCAAATGAGTAGAGAAAAACTGGGTATGCTACCATTCATAACTATATTTATAGATTAGAGCAGTGGTTACTAGTTGATAATAAAGTGACGACATAATTAACCAAACTTTTTCAATTGGCAATATAGTTTGATCTACTTAAAAATATAAATATTCTATTCATTTCTTAGAATCTTAACATCCATTCCAGACTTAAATACTCATGTTTCAAACTACGGAACTACCTGGAATCTCTAAGAACATTAATGACTTTGTTATGTTATTTTTTAAAATAAAACTCTCTCTTCACTGTCTCTCTTCCTCACACCCCCTGCAAAGCAATCAGTAGCCTATAGTATACAGAAAACTGTTTATCCCTGTTCTCCTCATTAATCAGATCTGTAAGAGAGCTGGTGAAATTTCTTATTCATCTCCTCTAGAGTTATAGCCGTATGTTATATATAGGAAAATATGCAGTTAAATCATGCCTTGTTTTTGTTAGCTAATGATACTGATTTTTAACATGAGTAATTAGAATAAAGTATTTTTACAGATTTTAGTGTTTTCATGGCATATGTTTTACATCCTAACCAAAAAGGAACAAAAAATATTGCTAGTATAGTGAAGCTTGGTCTGAACACCGGTAAAACATCTGAACATAAGCACATGGGCAGTTTTGAATAAAATTTGTAAAATACCCTTGCTTTATGGCACCCCAAATTGGTTTATTCTAAATGAGTATTTTAATGAGAAATTATTAAAAATGTTTTAAGGAGAAATGGATACGTTCATTATTCTAGGCTGATTTTTTTCTTATATCCGAAGTGATTTCTTGATAGTGTTTATTGAATAATATATACGTTTAAATAAATTAAGTGTGACTAGTTTTATATAATTTTTTAGGAAAAAAAACTTTCAAGGTTAATACACGGTTCAGAGAGAAATATTGTCTTTATTTTTCATACAAGTATTTTTCTTTTTATAATTATTTCTGTATAACATCATTAGAGCATTAGCTAATTTAGGTTCACCTCTGATCTTTAGTAATAGATCTGACACTTCCAAAGAATAGGTACCACCTAGTTAGACCTTATCAGTTCATAAACAAAACACTGATTAATCAATATGGGGCAGCTTTTGTTATATTCAACATTTTATAATTTGAAGTGTTATTTTCCTGGTACTCACCATCTACAGGCAATCAGATGCCAGCCCAGTTATAATAGGTTTTTCTCCTCCTAGCAGGACGTTGCTTTTGGCTATAAAAAGTTAATTTCAGATCCTGATATACTTGCATTAATTTTTGAGACATTGGTCGGGTGTAGTACCGCAAAGAATAACATGAACATCACACCACTGTGCTGTAGCTAATCGTTTATTACCTCAAGGCAGAGAAGCAGTGTTAATGTGAAGGCCGCAGTGTGTCTATGGAAAAGAGAGAAACTGACAGAGTCTTAGAGACAGCTTCCTAAGGGTGTTAAAAGAGGACCATAACAAGGAGAGGAGAAAGCAATAGCAACACTACCTGAAGGAATACATTTTAATACGACAGCACTGGACATCTTTGGAATTTTTTATGATTTTAACAAAACTGTTATCTTAATAACAGACCCCATTTTCTCTCCAAACATCTTTGCTTCAGAATGGGAAAGCTCACTGTAATGTCATCTTTTTAGAACCATAAGTGTTCTCTAAAAGACATATGACTGAAATGTTTATCAGCGGGGATGTTTGCTGTAGTTCACCAATAAATTTGAATAATTTGACATAATTTCTGACAAAGATGAATGTTTCCACATTCATTTCCATAGTAAGGCAGTGTCTACATGAAGAAACAAGTTTGACTGACTTTACCTGCCAAATTGATCAGAAAAAGAACAAAACAGCCATTTAGTCCACAGAATTAAAGCAGTTTATGTGTACAAATCACCTTGGTGACCTGTCAACCCCAAAACTTGCATAATGGTGTGTCACTTTGGAGCCTATAGTATTACAAGGAAGCAAAGCAATGGGACTCACCATCAAGGAACTGATGGCACGTGGTAAAGAGTAAAGGAGGCATTATCAGTTGTGGGACTTGGAGTTACAACTGGGGTTATCCTGTGTCTGTGAAACTAGAGGTGTCATTTAAGTCATCTCACCTGTTTTCTCATCTGTATGAAAAAGAATTGGACTAGATAGTTTCTAGTGTCCCTGACAACTTTTCATTCTTTTCTTCTATGTTATATAGGTAGAGTCACGTCAGTAGTAATTACTATTTAAACTGGTTTCAGTAAACATGATGCTACTTGTAAATTCATTCTTTTATACAAAAGATCATAAGATATAATTGCATTGTGTTCACTACTATCAGAATGTAAGTTTTAAGGCATTAGGGCCTAACTCACCCACTGCCACAGACAATAAAAAGTGGCAACAATGTCAGATTAACTTCTAGAAATGTTTAATTCAAGTACTAGAAAATTCAGCAATGAGTTTATTGGCTTTTCTGTTTGAGGAGGAAAAGGACTAATAGACCGTAGTATGTGCTTGTGTTTGTGTGGGAACAGACAGACTTAGGGAAGCTTTGCTTTTTCTGACAACGTAGTGACAGAAAGTAGTATGGTAGATTTCATCATGACACCACAGTAAGGTGTGGCAAGTTGCGTTCTTGTGGAAGTGGGTTAGGATCAGAACTATGGAAATGCAACATTTGTTCCTCATTCCTGTTCATTGTCTTTTTTTGTGCTCTGTGATAGTATCGCCTCCTCTCCACCCTCCCCTTATTACAATCCTGATTATTGTAACCTTCCCCACAAGGAGTCACTTCATTCCTCTTTCACTCAAGGTTTCTTCTTATAACTTATTTTGAATGACATTGACTCTCTTCCCTTCAGACACACTGATGTTTTGTTGATGTTTGACCTCTATTCTTTCATACATGTATGCCTAGAAGAACAACATCAAAGTACCTACCACTTGACCATTTCCCTATCACCTTACTTCTTCAGTAGTTTTTCTGAAAGCATCTCTCTTGTTCTCCTATTTCCATACCATGTCTATTTCATTTGTAATCTCATTAGATAAAACCTATGTGTAATTCTGTTTTGTATATTGCCTTTTATATTATTAACACTCAGGAAAATAGCCCAAGAATTTCAGTCTGCAGTGCTATCAATCTGTCACCTTTCATGCACTACTTTAAAATTCCAAAAATGTAAATGAAGTAATTAACCTGATATGAAACACTGACATATAATTGACTTTCTAAATTAGTGAACTACTGACTCTTTTTTTATATCTTTGCCATTTTATGGGATTTCATATTGGCTAAATTTGGCTATGTAACAAAAGGTGTGCTGTAACAAAAATTCTGCTTCCTACCATAATAAATACTGATGCTTATTAAACATCCTGTATTGTGCTGCCTAAGTATATTTATTTTAGATTCTTACTGTTTGAATTATTTCATACTCATGAAACTAAGGCATTATTTAATGTTAGTGGAATACAGACCCCAAATCATTGACTCAACCAGTGGAATATCCTTGAAAGAAGTGCTAATGAACAGACACATGAAGGAAAATGGAATTTGAAAAAATAGCCCAGAGAATAATTCTCCTTCATTCACACATAAACCCTTCCTCAGTGTAAATTTTTCAGTGCCATCTTGCATTGGAGCTGTCATCAGATGTCTGAATGATAGGTTTCAGGGTTCTCCTCTTCCTGTTAGTAATCTGAAGTGCTACTCTAGCATTTTCCATTACGGTGGATATTGATAGAGGACGCTTAGAACATAGTGACTGTTGTTTATGGTTCCCTAGTACATGAACTCAGAAGTGCTCTTTTACTACATGTAGTATTTGTACATGTTTTCTACCTGTGAATATACAGCCATAGTCATAGAGGTAAATAGCTACTTTTATTCCAACTCCATGTTTTCTTCCATGCAATGTATATATGGTTTTGTGCAGTAAATACAATCTTTAAAAGGCCTATCTCGGCTGAACATATTTCAAACCATTTACTCCCACAGACTCATCATCTCAGAAATGTGAGATGTGCTTTCATAAGAAAAATTACTCCAACATATTGTCAGAATCATAAATTCTAAGTTACAGGATTGTCCTACATTTTTTAGTCAGTACAGTGTACATTGAAACAGCCTTTATAACTAGTTAGTTGAATAGAAATTTCTTCCACCATCAGTATTCAGTTAGCTGTTTAAGCAGGCACACAAGCTCCAGGTATTTAGCATAAATTCCTAGATAGAATAGCCACCTGGAGATCCTTGTTCAAATATTTTGAAACAATGTAGGAAGCCTATGACTTACACTTATTACAGTGATGTCACTTTCCCGTTTAAAAATGGGTGTCAACTTCTTCCCAATGTTTGGCAACTCTAATCACCCACAATTTTAAAAATTTTATCATTATTTTTTAAATTTTTATTGGAGTATAGTTGCTTTACAATGTTGTGTTAGTGTCTACTGTACAGCAAAGTGAATCAGCTATATGTATACATATATCCCCTCTATTTTAGATTGCTTTCCCATTTAGGTCACCACAGAGCACTGAGTAGAGTTCCCTGTGCTATACAGTAGGCTCTCATTAGTTACCTATTTTATAGGTAGTATCAATAGTGAAATCAGAGCTGATGCTTTTATTTTTTATACAGCAGGTTCTTATTAGTTAACTCTTTTATACATATTAGTGTATACATGTCAATCCCAATCTCCCAATTCATCACACCACCACCGCCACCCCCCGCTTTCCCCCCTTGGTGTCCATAGGTTTGTTCTCTACATCTGTGTCTCTATTTCTGCCTTGCAAACCGGTTCATCTGTACCATTTTCCTAGATTCCACATATATGCGTTAATATACGATATTTGTTTTTCTCTTTCTGACTTACTTCACTCTGTATGACAGTCTCTAGGTCCATCCACATCTCTACAAATGACCCAATTTAGTTCCTTTTTATGGCTGAGTAATATTCCATTGTATATATGTACCACATCTTCTTTATCCATTCGTCTGTCAATGGGCATTTAGGTTGCTTCCATGACCTGGCTATTGTAAATAGTGCTGCAGTGAACATTGGGGTGCATGTATCTTTTTGCATTATGGTTTTCTCTGGGTATATGCCCAGTAGTGGGTTTGCTGGGTCATATGTTAATTCTATTTTTAGTTTTTTAAGGAACCTCCATACTGTTCTCCATAGTGGCTGTACCAATTTACATTCCCACCAGTGGTGCAAGAGGGTTCCCTTTTCTCCACACTCTCTCCAGCATTTATTGTTTGTAGATTTTCTGATGATGCCCATTCTCACCGGTGTGAGGTGATACCTCATTGTAGTTTTGATTTGCATTTCTCTAATAATTAGTGATGTTGAACAGCTTTTCATGTGCCTCTTGGCCATCTGTATGTCTTCTTTGGAGAAATGTCTATTTAGGTCTTCTGCCCATTTTTGGATTGGGTTGTTTGTTTTTTTAATATTGAGCTGCATGAAATGTTTATGTATTTTGGAGATTGATCCTTTGTCCATTGATTCATTTGCAAATATTTTCTCCCATTCTGAGGGTTGTCTTTTCGTCTTGTTTATAGTTTCCTTTGCTGTGCAAAAGCTTGTAAGTTTCATTAGGTCCCATTTGTTTATTTTTGTTTTTATTTCCATTACTCTAGGAGGTGGGTCAAAAAAAGATCTTGCTGTGATTTATGTCAAAGAGTGTTCTGTGTATGTTTTCCTCTAAGAGTTTTATAGTGTCTGGTCTTACATTTAGGTCTTCAATCCATTTTGAGTTTATTTTTGTGTATGGTGTTAGGGAGTGTTCTAATTTCATTCTGTTACATGTAGCTGTCCAGTTTTCCCGGCACCACTTATTAAAGAGATTGTCTTTTCTCCACTGTATATACTTGCCTCCTTTGTCATAGATTAGTTGACCATAGGTGCGTGGGTTTATCTGTGGGCTTTCTATCCTGTTCCATTGATCTGTATTTCTGTTTTTGTGCCAGTATCATATTGTCTTGATTACTGTAGCTTTGGAGTATAGTCTGAAGTCAGGGAGTCTGATTCCTTATAGTTTTCTGAGTACAGGTCTTTTACCTCCATAGATAGGTTTATTCCTAGGTATTTTGTTGTTGTTGTTGCAATGGTGAATGGGATTGTTTCCTTAATTTCTCTTTCTGATCTTTCATTGTTAGTGTATAGGAGTCTATTAGTGAATTCAGGAGATTTCTGTGCATTAATTTTGTATCCTGCAACTTTACCAAATTCATTGATTAGCTCTAGTAGTTTTTTTTGTAGTATCTTTGTCTGGTTTTGGTATCAGGGTGATGGTGGCCTCATAGAATGAGTTTGGGAGTTTCCTTCCTCTGCAGTTTTTTGGAAGAGTTTGAGAAAGATGGGTGTTAGCTCTTCTCTAAATGTTTGGTAGAATTTGCTTGTGAAGCCATCTGGTCCTGGACTTTTGTTTGTCGGAAGATTTTTAACCACAGTTTCAATTTCATTACTTGTGATTGGTCTGTTCATCTTTTCTATTTCTTCTTGGTTCAGTCTTAGAAGGTTATACCTTTCTAAGAATTTGTCCATTTCTTCCACGTTGTCCATTTTATTGGCACAGAGTTGCCTGTAGTAGTCTCTTATGATGCTTTGTATTTCTGTGGTGTCTTTTGTAACTTCTCCTTTTTCATTTCTATTTTTATTGATTTGAGTCCTCTCCCTCTTTTTCTTGATGAGTCTGGCTAAAGGTTAATCAATTTTGTTTATCTTCTCAAAGAACCAGCTTTTAGCTTTATTGATCTTTGCTATTGTTTTCTTTGTTTCTACTTCATTTATTTCTGCTCTGATCTTTATGATTTCTTTCCTTCTACTAACTTTGGGTTTTGTTTGTTCTTCTTTCTCTAGTTGCTTTAGGTGTAAGGTTAGATTGTTTATTTGAGATTTTTCTTGTTTCTTGAGGTAGGATTGTATAGCTATAAACTTCCCTCTTAGAACTGCTTTTGCTGCATTCCATAGGTTTTAGATCATTATGTTTTCATTGTCATTTGTCTCTAGGTATTTTCTGATTTCCTCTTTGATTTCTACAGTGATCTCTTGGTTATTTAGTAATGTATTGTTCAGCCTCCATGTGTTTGTGTTTTTTACATTTTTTTCTCTGTAATTTATTTCTAATCTCATAGCCTTGTGGTCAGAAATGATGCTTGATATGACTTCAATTTTCTTAAATTTACCAAGGCTTAATTTGTGACCCAAGATGTGATCTATCATGGGGAATGTTCCGTGTGCACTTAAGAAGAAAGTGTAGTCTGCTGTTTTTGGATGGAATGTCCTAAAAATATCAATTAAGTCTATCTGGTCTATTGTGTCATTTAAAGCTTGTGTTTCCTCATTAACTTTCTGTCTAGATGATCTGTCCATTGGTGTGAGTGAGGTGTTAAAGTCCCCCACGATTATTGTGTTACTGTCAATTTCCTCTTTTATAGCTGTTAACATTTGCCTTATGTATTGAGGGGCTCCTATGTCGGGTGTGTATATATATTTATATTTGTTATATCTTCTTGGATTGATCCCTTGATCATTATGTAGTGTCCTTCCTTGTCCCTTGTAACATTATTTATTTTAAAGTCTATTTTATCTGATATGAGTGTTGCTACTCCAGCTTTCTTTTGATTTCCATTTGCATGGAATATCTTTTTCCACCCCCTCACATTCAGTCTGTATGTGTCCCTAGGTCTGAAGTAGGTCTCTTGTAGACAGCATATATATGGGTCTTGTTTTTGTGTCCATTCTGTGTCTTTTAGTTGGAGCATTTAATCCATTCACATTTAAGTTAATTATCGATATGTATGTTCCTATTACCATTTTCTGAACTGTTTTGGGTTTGTTTTTGTACGTCCTTTTCTTCTCTTGTGTTTCCCACTTAGAGAATTTCCTTTAGCATTTGTTGTAGAGCTAGTTTGGTGGTGCTGAATTCTCTTAGCTTTTGCTTGTCTGTAAAGCTTTTGATTTCTCCGTCGAATCTGAATGAGATCCTTGCTGGGTACAGTAATCTTGATTATAGGTTCTTCCCTTCCATCACTTTAAATATATCGTGCCATTTCCTTCTGGCTTGCAAACAAACAACACCCTTCCAGGTGATTGTTCTTTAATTCTTCTAGGTCTTTGTTAAACATTTCTTGCATCTTCTCGATCTTTGCCTACATTCTTTTTCCAAGGTCCTGGATCATCTTCACTATGATTATTCTGAATTCTTTTTCTGGAACATTGCCTAGCTCCACTTCATTTAATTGTTTTTCTGGGGTTTTATCTTGTTCTTTCATCTGGTACATAGTCCTCTGCCTTTTCATTTTGTCTATCTTTCTGTGAATGTAGTGTCCTTTCCACATGCTGCAGGATTGTAGTTCTTCTTGCTTCTACTGTCTTGTAGCCTGAAGTCAAAGCTGATTTCTCAAGGCCTGTGCTTTCCTATGGAATCAATCTTGTTGTCTCCTAGTTCAGAAACCCATTCAGTGGGCTGGGCTTGGGGACTGCTGATGTGTCCATGGCGGCCGGGCTGAGGCTGCGTCTTCAGGAGGGAACTGCTGGGTGGGCACAGAGGGCACCTGCACCTTCAGACATGAGCTTGGGTGGAGTAGCAGGAGGTTTGGGAGCTGGAGCAGTCCATTCACCCCGAAATTCCTCCTTGGTCACAGCCTTTCCATCAGTGGCCTGCTCTTTCTGTTCTGTCTCTTCAGTGTCTCAGCGGAATGTCTAATAACCCACAGTTGATTAACACATTCTCTTTTAAAAACATTTTGGTGTTCTTACTTTACTATGTCAATGGGTCAATGCCTACACTAGAATCTAAAAGTAAGACCCCCCCAACATATGCAAATAAGACCAGTGCCACACCATTTCTACATAAACCTGAGACTACATTTGAAGAAATATGATCAAATGAAGATTAACCTGAATTTCTAGAGGCAAAAACTCAGAAATGTCTGAGGCTATAGTGTAAGTGAGATCTGGAAAAGAATCAAAATCACAAATGTCTTTAGTCCCAAAATTTATATAACTCTTTGCTTATTTTCCTTTTATTATAGGAAATAAAGGCTGAGATCTGAAAAGCTAACATAGCTACTTCTATGATGAAACCTTTCTGTCCATGCTCACCTTGCCTTTTTCCCTCCCAATACTATCAGGTGTGAGTTTATCATAGCAGACATTAAGTAGTGATGATTGCATTCTTTATTTGAAGTTTGGAGTTATTTTGTAACTCCATTCAGGTTTGAAATCACAATATACCTTGCTTTATCTGACATATACAATTCATTTGAAATTCAGAAAATCAAATTATTTCCCAGTAGATTTATAGGATAACTTTTGCAATTTGTGATTTTAATTTCTCTATGCTTTTCAATGATCAATGCTTCTGTGTCTTTTAATTGTGTGTTTTTCCCTTTATAATCTTTAGTGAGGACATATTGTAAAATTTGATGAGATAGATAATACAGCATCAGAATGTGAGACCTAAAATGTAAGATAAATTTACTTGATCTCATAGATATCAGTTAAATCATAATGTAAGCTTGAGTACAAAAATACGACAATAGAGTGCTAGACATATTGGAAGGATAATTTAGATTTGAATGGACAAAGCTAATGCTTAATTTTAATTCTGGCCTGTGGTGGCCATTGTGACATACTGCCTAGTAGCTCCTTCAATAAAGGAGTTGTTGCCCCAAGTCCTGGGATTGCTTTCAGCAGACAGCCTTCAGCTGTCAGCCCCTTGAGAGATTTCCTTGGCTGCTTGGGGATCCATATTCAAAGACAGAACAGTGTGGGAGATTAAGGGCCGAGCCATCTGGGCCCAACTTGGGATGACTCTGAAGGGTCATTCTAGGTCCAGAGCTCCCCTGGGGTTATGCAAGGTTGTCTGGGACCTGCATCTTATGTTGACTTCTCTCTGCCCATTCTTGCTTTGTTCCCTTCCCTTCCTCAGGTGTTGATCCTAAGGGCACTCCTTTGTAACATCCTGCATGCTAAATTCCATCTCAGAGTCTGTTCCCTGGGGAACCCAACCTATGGTCTGTTTCTAAATATGCCAAACCAGACGTTGCTGTAACTTCCTAACCATCCCTTTCCCTGATCTATTCCATTTTGTAAATAACACCTCCATTCATTCCACAAATAATTTTTGAGCACCTACTATGTGCCAGTCACTGTGTAGGGAAAGAGATGTGGTGTTGGCCCAGCAAATACGATCCTCCCCTCTGGGAGCCTACATTTCAGTGGGGAAGAAAGATAGTGAACAAATCATTACCAGTATAATAAGTATTTCAGCTGGAAAAATGTAGGGTATTATATACAGATAGCCATGGTATAAAGACACGGGATTTGGAATTAATAGGTTTAGCTGAGCCACATACTGTGTGAATATGGGCAGGTCACTTTCTCTAAGCATCACTTTCCTCATCTATAAAACAGGTCCATAATCCCTCAACTACCAATCTATTTTAAAAGAAATTGTTCTATCTAAAGAGATAGTCTATATATAAATACTCAGAATATTAAGGGTCTCTACAGAATTTATCTGAACCTGGCTTCCTTCCTGAATTGTGAGTTCTTCCCAAAGGTAAAAAATCAACCTAATGGTAATATTGTATTACCTAGAACAGTTGATAAATTAGAATATCGCTCCTCCTGTTTATGCCAGGTAACAGAGTATGCAGCCTTTAAAATATGTTGAAAACAATACTGATAATTGGAACCTGAATTTTTTATAAAAATATTGTTAAATTTGTAGAATAACTTTGAAAACTTTAATGAAATTTCAGATGCACCAACATCTATGTGGAAATTCAACGTAGACGTTTTTTTCCCAGGTTTAGCGAGGTATAATTGACAATTAAATTTTGTGTATATTTAAGGTGTACAACCTGATGACCCTAGTATCTGTATACATTGTGAAATATTCAACCACAGCCAAGCCAATCAACATATCCATCACCTCACACCTAAGGTAATGGCTTTTAAGAGAAATTTGTTAAATAACATGATCTCCTGCACTCAGTTATCTACTATGTATCTTTGTGGCAGGAAATTGTATCCCTTTATCTTTCTTTTTCCCAGACCTAAAGAAAATGCTATGCTTTCAAACTTAAGTATATTAACACTCTCCCAGATGAATGTGTATGCCTGCCCCTGCCGAACCTATAATATTCCAAAGTATTTATAGTATATACCAATTACTAAAGGCTCATAAGTGATTTTTAAACTTAGTATTGTGAACATGCTTACTACCTATTTGCATCAGAAACATTTCTTGGTATGTAGTACATTTATAAAGTTTTCAAAAGTTTTCTCGTTTTTCCATTTAAGACCGTGTATTGTCATCATTTAAACATCTCCTTTGCTAAGCCTGCCTTAGTGTTTTGGACTGGCAGTGTTTTTAGTCCTTACTTATACTTTTATGATATATCCACTTCATATATATTCATTGTAATTTTCAAATCTGTATTTTATAATATCTTGCCAACTTATGGTCAGTCTTCTAACATTACATAATAAAACATTTTAATCAAATAAGTCACATTGATGAAGTCTTACACTGGCTTTTTAATCTGTGACCTCTTTTATTATTTTTTTTTCTTACAATTAACTTGCTGTTTTCTTGATTAATTAAGTTTCTCATACTGTGGCTTTTTTTCTCACATCATGTGTTTTTGTAAGGCACTGGTCTTCTTTCCCACCTCCCAGATTGTCAGTCACTTAATATTTGTTTTGTTTTGTTTTGTTTTGTTTTTTTCTTTTTCTTTTCAACCTACCTTCCACATGCTTTTTTTGTTGTTGAAGGAGTCTGCACGTGGCAGCATGGTCTAGGCAGGAAAGGAAAAGGAAGTTATTACTGCTCTCTTCTGGCCGCCTGCAATAATAAATCATAACTTGCCATTCCCTAACTGGTGGCTGGAGACTTATCTTCATAAATGCATGTGACCCAAGAAGTTTCAGTTTACATACCCTATCCCTTGGGGTTCTTGCCTGTAGAGAGCCTTTTCCTTCCTGAAATTAGACAAAGGTTGTAAGAATTGAAGCTAGGGCTTCAAAGCACAGGAAAAGAGAATGTTGTCTTATCCTGTTGTTACAGTGGAGCTCCAGCTGGCCATGTTTACCTACCCAGGGTGTGAGGCTACATGTCCATCTGTGAAGGGCCGCACAGCGCTGAGGCTTGCCCTTAAGTTTGGAACTTAGGAACTTTGGGAAATATTTCTTGTATGTTTTCCTACATGCTTACTTTTTTAGTGACAACTCTCTAGGTTTAGGTGTATCCTTAAATTGCTAAGCATTGAGCACAAAGATTTACTCATTTGCTAGAGTGACATTTAACTTCTGTATTATACATTCAGTGACCATATAATTTACTATCCAAACCAAAACACTTCTAACTGTGAAAGGGGACATTATTAATAACTATACCAGGTCAACAGGCATAAACCAGGACTGTCTTGGACTATCTGGAATGTGTGATTTTCCTATTTATACCTGATTATTTCCTTTGAAAACATTTAAGCAAGCCCAAATCACTTTACATAATGGAGAAAGTTGGGGTGGAGGTGGGTGCAGTAACTGTATGACACTTCTTAACTGCTACCCTATCAGCACAAATGTTGATGTCACTGAAGAGTACATAGATAACCATATCTAAAAGGAAGGATACATTTTAGAAATTAAAAACGAATGTCAAGGTAATAATAATACTAGCCGACAGTATTGATTGCTTACATGCCTTATTTATCCTTCAGCCACCCTATGAAGTGACTCCCACTTTTGTTATTCTTATAATTAGTTTTGATTAATAATAAATTTGTTATTATTCCCATTTTTGTATTCTTATAATGATAACCAAAAATAAAAAATGTTAAAGACATCTTATTCCAAAGCCTATGTGTGTTTTAACTACAACACTATACTGCCTTCCTCTGGACATACTTCATATCTCTGTGATTACCTTTTTAAAAATACAGTCAGCTACACTCCCTTTTATGCAAAAAACAGCAGTAAAGAGACTCTCTCTCTGCCAGCTTGGCACCGCGGAGCCATGGCTCTGTGCTTTGTAGCCAGCCCAGTAATTCTGAAAGGGTTTGCTGGTGCCCAGAAAGTGAGGTTGCCACAGTATGGCTTCAACAATTGTTTTAGCATGGCGCTATTACTGGTCTAGTATTCTGATTACAGGATTTTAAACAGACGCAATAATCGGCTCTTTCTACTCCTCAGACAGGTGATTTTAGAATTATTGAACCACATACTCTAAGGAAAAAGCAGCCCTTCATAAATTTTTTTCCTTTATGGATCTATGACCCTTTAAAAAATAATATTGTCATTAAATGCATTCTAAATTAAGCTTCTGTTACCTTCTACATTGAGAAAGGAGAATGCACTAGTTTACACATAAGGCGTAGTTTGCATTGTATGTTTTTGTGGGATCCTTTACTATAATTGTGTACCGTGTGTCAGGTGCTCTGCAAGTTGCTTTATGTTTAGTTCATGTCATCTCACAATAACTCTATGACTTAGTTTATTTATTATCTCCCTTTTACATGTGATGAAATAGAGACACTGAAAAAGTTGAAATAATTCACTCAAGGTGTTACTACCAGCAGTGGCAGAGCAGGGATTTGAACCCTGGGAATCTGACTCCAAGGTCCTTGAATCTAACCACCACACTCCTTATGAAGGCTGCTTACTTGAAAGCTTCTACTTTTGAAGGAGGAAAAAAAAAAAAAAGGTGAATGCAGATGAGAAGTGTAAACTGTAACATGTGAGAGCTGAGTGTCCTACTTGTCTGAATTTCCGGCTGGGCAGTTTAGTCTTCATATTTCATCTACCAGAGTGTGTACGTATTTTATTATAATCACTAGAGGTGCTTCAAGAGCCTTGGGTGACAGAACCAAAGTTCTAATGTTGCAGCAAAGATATTTGTTCTGTGGGTGGTATGCTATTGGGATAGACTTGTACAAAAGAGTCTTCAGGAAGACGTTAACAGAAAAGACTCTACCAAACCCATTGTCAGCTGATTAGGCCTCTTGGCCCAGGGCACATTTTTTTTTTTATTTAACAAATTTAATCAGTTATACATATACATATGTTCCCATATCCCCTCCCTTTTGCGTCTCCCTCCCGACCTCCCTATCCCACCCCTCCAGGCGGTCACAAAGCACCGAGCTGATCTCCCTGTGCTATGTGGCTGCTTCCCACTAGCTATCTACCTTACGTTTGGTAGTGTATATATGTCCATGCCGCTCTTTCGCTTTGTCACAGCTTACCCTTCCCCCTCCCCATATCCTCAAGTCCATTCTCTAGTAGATCTGTGTCTTTATTCCTGTCTTACCCCTATGTTCTTCATGACATTTTTTTTTCTTAAATTCCATATATATGTGTCAGCATACAGTATTTGTCTTTCTCTTTCTGACTTACTTCACTCTGTATGACAGACTCTAGGTCCATGCACCTCATTACAAATAGCTCAATTTCGTTTCTTTTTATGGCTGAGTAATATTCCATTGTATATATGTGCCACATCTTCTTTACCCATTCATCCGATGATGGACACTTAGGTTGTTTCCATCTACAGGCTATTGTAAATAGGGCTGCTATGAACATTTTGGTACATGACTCTTTTTGAATTATGGTTTTCTCAGGGTATATGCCCAGTAGTGGGATTGCTGGGTCATATGGTAGTTCTATTTGTAGTTTTTTAAGGAACCTCCATACCGTTCTCCATAGTGGCTGTACCAATTCACATTCCCACCAGCAGTGCAAGAGTGTTCCCTTTTTTCCACACCCTCTCCAGCATTTATTGTTTCTAGATTTTTTGATGATGGCCATTCTGACTGGTCTGAGATGATATCCCACGCACATATGGTCACCTTATCTTTGATAAAGGAGGCAGGAATGTACAGTGGAGAAAGGACAGTCTCTTCAATAAGTGGTGCTGGGAAAACTGGACAGGGACATGTAAAAGTATGAGATTAGATCACTCCCTAACACCATACACAAAAATAAGCTCAAAATGGATTAAAGACCTAAATGTAAGGCCAGACACTATCAAACTCTTAGAGGAAAACATAGGCAGAACACTCTATGACATAAATCACAGCAAGATCCTTTTTGACCCACCTCCTAGAGTAATGGAAATAAAGACAAAAATAAACACATGGGACCTAATGAAACTTAAAAGCTTTTGCACAGCAAAGGAAACCATAAACAGGACCAAAAGACAACCCCCAGAATGGAGAAAATATTTGCAAATGAAGCAACTGACAAAGGATTGATCTCCAAAATTTATAAGCAGCTCATGTAGCTCAGTAACAAAAAAACAAGCAACCCAATCCAAAAATGGGCAGAAGACCTAAATAGACATTTCTCCACAGAAGATATACAGACTGCCAACAAACACATGAAAGGATGCTCAACATCTTTACTCATTAGAGAAATGCATATCAAAACTACAATGAGATATCATCTCACACCGGTCAGAATGGCCAGGGCACATTTTTAACCTGGTAGGCCTGATAGCACAGAGGACAGTGCACCACTCGCTAGGGAACATACAGGGAGAACTGTAAAATGATGGGAGAGGCTTGTGGTAAAATACCAGAGTTTGTCGAACCACATAAAGACTTCACTTGAGTAGAAGCACTGAGTGTAATTATAATCTGCATAACAAAAATGTGAAAAGGTATCAGCTTTTCATACCTTCCGAACTTTGGAACAACTTAATCTGAAATCTTAACTTGAGAAGCTCTAGAGGGAGCTAATCTATTTATATGCAAATGTATTTTTTTAAAGACATCTCAAATCTCAACCGTGCTATTAACCAGACTGAGGATTCATTCATGCTCATACAGTAGTAATGATCTTCAAATTTATAAACGTACAGTAGTGTCGATCTTCATCTGAAGGAAACATGGGTTATTTGATTTTCTTTGAGAATATTCTTTCCTGTACAAGTGATTCACATGCTGTAACCCTCACAGTACATATGTGTAACACATGTCAGAATTTAAAAAGAAAGTAATGGCTTTTGCTGATGAAAGACTTTTAAAATATTTCCCTCAAAAACGTGTTTAAAATATATATGCAAATATAAATATGGGTCTACACGCACATATATACATCCCTACCCCTAAGCCACACTGGCTCTTTCGGGAGGTCCCCTCGGACTTTAAAATATAAGACATATTTATTCTGAGTGCTGTGGCTGCTGGGTCACAAATATGGGAAAATAAAATTATCTGTTTCTTCTTTTAGGTTAGGGTGAAGACAACCCAGTTCAGAGTTCACTTCTTTTTCAGGTTGGGAGTATTGAATCTCGTATTAGGTTGGATTTATAATTTCCAGAATCCAAGGCCCTGGAGTAGAGACACGAACCTACCCCCACAGATTTCATGGTAGAGCATCCCTACAACATCAACATTTCCCTGCCTTCAAAAGCTTATCTTCTAAGCTAAGACAAATGGACAGCAACTTTTTCATTTGATTTAGTGGAAGTAAAAGAGTCTTTATGTTTTCCTTTGCTAAAAGTAGCTCACGGTAGAGTTCTAGAAGAAATGAAACCCACAGAAAAGTTAAACAGTTTGTAGGTACAAAAAGGGAATTAAGGAACTTTTAGGGTGACATGAAGTATTTGAATTGGGCCAGGTACTTATGAAGATAGTAAGCAGGTACATCATTTGAGGGCATTGGAGAAAGCATGGTGAGGGAGGTTAGGTGGACAGAAAAGGCCTACCTGATTTCTGGGGAGAGATGGTAGCAGCCCTGTGGAAGGACCATATCCATGGAGGGGAGCAAAGGTAGCTGCCACTGACTGGCCCTCTCATTCCGCCCTTCTTGTCCTCTGGTCTCCATGTCGCCAAGTTCTTTTAAACTCAGATAAGCTGTCTTATCTTGTTATAGTTACTTAATGTTTAAAATCTTACTCTTACTCTGAAAGAAAAAAATAATAGGTATTTTTTTTTCTCTCAATTTCAACCCCATCAAAAATTTTAATAATAAGATGAACCTGCATACAGATGGTATATGTTTTTACTGTTCCAAGTACTTGATATTTATTGGGTTAATTTTGTCAGACTGGGAGCAGGCAGTACAATGAAGGAAAGAGCAGATTAATTGTGTATAAGCTAAGGTGAAAAGACATCATAACAAAACTGGAATAGGTGAACAGAATTAGGAAGGGGAAACAAAAATATCAGGTGACAGGATCAAATATTTGTATTAATTCTCAAATCATCAATATGATTTATAGAAATATTTAACTTTCCCTGTTATCCTATATGTCATTTATTGTAGAACTGTAGTAATAATTTTTAATGCTGTTGATAGTATGATTTTGCTCATGGCTGATTTCTCTTAGCATGATTTTCAGAATTTCAACATTCTTTACTGATTTGGATTTGGATTTTTTTTAACCATTCTTTTAAATGTCCAAGTCAATGAAATATTGTATATATGAAAATAGAATTAATCAAATGAGTTTATTTATATAAGAGTGTAATAGTATATTACTGAGAAATAGACCCCATGTGATACAAATGAAAGAACACAAGACATAAAGTCATGGTCAAGTCAGAGGTGTGTCACTTTACATGGCCACAGATATAGAGTCATATCTATGTGGCCTTTAACCAGTTTCACGGCTTCAGTTTCCTCCTCTGAAATGGGGAAAATGATACAAGTTTTATATACATTTCAATATTATTTCAGAGTGAAGTGAGATGAGATTGACTATGTATTCATTTTGAAATGTATGAAGTGCTACTCAGATAGAAACAAATATTATACACACAAAGAAAAACAAACAATATTTTAATTTTACCATACATTAATTAAACCATGAAACTTTAGGATGTTGATGTCTGGCTTATCAAAAATTTTTTTTCACTTTTATTGAACCCAATACCACACTGCCATACTGAAGACATTTTAACAAAAAAAATAATGTCATCTTTCTTTTTTGAAAGATTGGTATTGAGATCACAAGCTCTTACCATTTTTAGAAATTAAGATCCCTCTAAGAATCTAATGAAAGCTAAGCATCCTCTCCCAGAAAAATATTCATATCACATACAGACAGAATTTTGCAAAGAATTTCAAAGGTGTTCATATCCATGGATCCTAATAAAAACCACATCTCCACCTTAGATTGACATATAGTAGGACTTCGGTCATATGGCTTCTTTCCTTTCAGATTTCTGGGTTTTCCAGACTATCACGGTCTTCTACTGTGGACTTTTAAAGAAGTTGTTTTCCTGCCCAGCTGTGCCTCCACCCATTCCTTGCTTTAGCTGTGTTCCATCTAAGGTCTGTCTCTTAAACAGTCTTGATTCCTGTGTTCAGTCTACCGCCCCCCCCCCCCACCACTGCCATTCTCCAGCATTTTTCGTCAGTGCTCATTCATAGTGGAAGCAGTAAGGGAGAGAATGGGAGCTAGGAACCACACCAACAGATGCAAGAAGCAGAGGCTTTGGAGGGAAATGGCATTTGCAGGTAGTTCCAGTACTACCAGTTGCAGCAAGGCCAAACAGGAAAATAGTCTGAAAAACTAAAATGTTAAGATTTTCACCGATTTAAAATTCTACTAATCCTAAACAGCCAAATATTTGAAATTTTTTGTTCCTGGGTTCATCTGTAAACAGCCCTTGATTGAGATCCTCTGGAATTTGACCATTCCCCTCCTCTGGTAATATAATATGAAAGTGCTCTTTAAACTGTAAAGAACTATAACAATGTAAGGGAGTATCATGCTGGATTATTAATGTGGTTTGATGTGATGTGAAGAAAAGTTACAGATCATCACCATCCATTGTGTGAAATGTCAGCCAGATGAACAAACAGACCAAAGTTTTTTCCCTCTGGTAGTCAGTCTATCAACTGTATATTTTTCCAGGTTTGTAGAATTTTAATCCCCAGATTTTCTACTTTTGCACTAAATCCTCAGCCTTTTCAACTCTTAATTTTATATCATTTCACAAATGGTCCTCAATATCTAGTGCTTTCAGACACTACCACCTTAAATTTAAGTCAGCATGTGTGAACAACAACCAAAACAAAATTCAGCACAAATGTTTTTAAATGCAGACATATTCTTAGACTACCAGAAGAGTGTGGTGTTCTTATTTAGTAACTTCAACAACAATCTTTCTAGATCTCTAAGTGTTCCTGTTTAGAAAATGAGAATAAGGACATATAAGTTCTTCATGAGCCAGGTGGATTCACTGTTGTGGAATTTGGGGGTTTATTATCCAATGTCAGTTTAAATTTCTATATTCTAGTGCCATTGTAATCCAATGAGAATCTATTTTTAAAATAAAATCTAGAAGCAGGTAGTAAACTGCTTAATAATGAATGTGAAGTATTGAATTAGAGTATTATTTTATGCTTTTAAAAATATTATTGGTACTGCCAGGTGAATTTTTGCGGTAATATTATGATGTTCATAACCAACATTGATTTTAAGATTTGCACATTACATAAGCAGAAACCGCAAGGCACAAAGATTTAAGGTGCAGGAATGCTGCTGAGGCAGCATTAACAGTGAATTAGATTCCCATTAGGTACTGTTTAGTGAAAGGGGATGTGCATATGCAGGGTTTAAAGAAATTTAGGAGAGAGACATTTTTAATTCAGAATGCCAACAGGCATCATTTGGTATTAGAATTGTGGCTTGCATTGTTTTCTGTGTGAACTTTCATCACCATTCAGAACTCTCCCTTTTTTTAATGCAGTAATGTATTTTTGATAGACAATAAATTAATAGTAAATGATAAATTACTCTTTTTTAGAGGGAGAAAAGACATTTGATGCAAAGAAAGAGTGAAGGCATAGCTATAAAATTCAAGGCCACTAGATACTGTATTGTAACTAATTTTTTTATTAAGCTTTCTTATATTGTGTCAAATCAGTTACTAGTGTTAGTAGTTGGAATGTTTATGATTCTTTTAATCTAGAACTATTATTTCTCAGTTTCTTTATTTTGCAGACCACTGATGAATTCTTCCGTTTCTTCAAGCCAAGTGGCTCTTTTTTTTAAGTTTTAGAACGATTTAATTTTATAGAAATAACATTCTATAGAAACAAGTTAAAATGTAATCATTTTTCAGCATAAAAGAAAGCAAAATGACATTGATAATCTTTGAAGAGAAAGATCTTTGTGGTCATTTAAAACACCAAGGAATTACAAGGCCATGGTGAAGAGCAGGGTAGTTAAATTGGAAAAGTCAAAGACATCTTTCTTTACTGATGTGCCATCTACTAAAAATTAGCAGAAGTTAGTCCTAAGTAGCTAACAGTGAACTCCTGGTACAACTCCCTGAAGCACTGAAATAGGACGTGGTGGAAGAAACTTATAAAAGAAGCCCTCAGGGATTCCTCTTTTTTTCCCCTGTGATGCCTTTAATCCTTGAATTGTCAAACCACGTGGAAAATAATAGAACTGTGTAGTTCTAAGACTTAAGTGGTATTGTCTTTTGAAAAGAAAATATTAGGTCTTTTCACACCTCTGGACAAGAATAAGGCATGTGTTCAGTGTAGAAAAGAGTAAATTTGAATAAGAGATGCATATTGCTTTTTCATTTTTAATATGATATTACTGTTATCTATGACTAAGCAGATTGTACCCAGTAGGGAAAAAAAATTGTGGCCAATATTTTATTTTCCTTTTTAAAAACAGATGATTCAACGAGAAGCAGATGTGAAAAGTAAGGTGACTGCTGTGGCGTTGACAGACTCTGTTCACAATGTGTGGCATCAAGAAGCTGGCAAAACGATTCGAGAATGGATGAGAGAGGTGAGATGATTTTTTTCAGTGCTGAGATGAATGAGTGTGAGCCTTTATGTCTTGAGCAGCCCCACTAACTTATATCACCTCCCACCGCCAAACTCCCTTTCTGGAGGCAGAAAGAGGGAATAGAGAAAACTAGACATGGTTGAAATAATAATAGGAAACCCTTCTGAAGAAAAACTACTTTTTTGAAAGCCCTCCTCCCATTTTTCTTTTTTCTTTTTTTTTTTTTTTGGCTTTCTATAGAATATCCCCTTTTTCTTTTTCTTTTTTTTTTTTTTTTTGGCTTTCTATAGATTATATGTATGCATACAGTATATAGTAGGAGCTTTGGCTGAATAAGGTCATGATGTTAGGAGGTTATTTTTCCCTGATTTTTAATTTTGGTATTTAGCATTGGTACTGCTTAATTACAAGAAACAAGCCCAATATACACTGTCTCATTCTTTTCTTCAGAAGTGGTCAATATGTGCCCCCCTTAAATGGATGGCTCACTGCTGCCAGTAGGGGGAGAAGAAGTGAAAAGCTGAAATAGTGTTTTGCAGACCCTTGAGCTAGGAGAAACCCAGGGGCTGGTCATGGTCCAGCCTCAGGCTAAGAAAGTTTTTCACGCCTCCTAAGGGCTTGTGAACCTGAGAATTTACAAGAACTCATTGAACATGCTCCCATTTTTCAAAAAACTTTCAGCTCATTATTCCCTTGATTCCTATTACAGATATATAGCTGAAATTTCTTTTTTACTTATATTCACCTTCCTGATATTATAAGCAATTGACATTAGCCACGCCATGCTTTAGCAACTGTTTAATCAAATCAATACTTATATTTATATATATGAATGAGCTGGTTGACCTTCCTGATTTTCTTCCAGTTTTTTTTTTAATAGAATACCCAGTTATTTATTCAGCTGACCTCTCACCATAGGTACAGTAACTTCTGCCAGTCCTCATGGTGCACCATAAGGACCAGAGAGTTAATGTTTGAAAAGAGTTTTGACTAAACAGAAGGACTAGGCTATACAATCCCACAGTGGTGTTATCATATCACCAATCTGTTTTCACTGTTGTTATTCTCCATTAGAAAAAGTATTTTCATCATGCAGAAGTCCAAAATCTTTTTGCTCCACTCCTTATAATGAACATATAAAGGTGGGGTTTTTTTAATCTATTCTAACACCCAGGTGTTTTCTGACCACATTGCTTTTCTCCTTTCTCCTTTCACAATTTAGCTACATCCTTAATTTTCATTTCCAAGGACCTAAATTCTTCCAAGAGAAATTTTGTGTATTTTATGGCTATAGTTTCTTATGCAGTTTATCGGTCCAAATGGATACATAAACAGCTCCCAGTATTATATAACTAGTAAGGTTTATAAATGATCTGTTGGTACCTTTTTCCCCCCCACACAGCCAATATAGAATTTAGGGCTTATCCCAAACAAGAAGCATCCCTGTTTATCATGTTTTTCAATTGCGAGTTCTTCATGTCTCATTCCAGGTGACAAATATAACAGAATTTATTTAGATTTACTTTTTAAGTATTTCTAAGATGGGATTAGGCATCCCCTAAAAATCAGCATATATTAATCTGTGCATTTTTTCATCTGACTGAAATAGGCAGTAATTGAATTTATCTTAATTTAGTCAAAGCTGTCAATAATTTTTTTGCAGACATAGCTTTTATAAAATTTTTGAAAATTTTATAAAATTTGATAAATGACCTAGTGCTTTCAATTCCCTCAATTATGCCTTAGGCATAAAGAAGCATGAAGAGTTTTGTGTTACTATGTACCAAAATTCAAACCCCAGGTCAATCACTTACCTAGCTGTGTAGTCCTGGGCAAGTTTCTTAATATCTTTGAGATTCAGTTTTCTCATCTATAATATATAATACCTATCTGTAAACATGGCTGGGAAAAAATACATGTAAGGAAACAGCACAGTTGTTGGCAATTTAAAGAAGTTCAGTAAATCACAGCTATTATTATTGCTACCTTTTCACCCCAAATAATATAAGATAGATGAACACTGTTCTCCTTTTGTTTCATGAATGATTTGCATATTCAAAATACCTTACAAAAGAGAAGTAATTCAGAACAAGGAGTTAGGAGAACTAAGTATTGATAATGATGCTGGCTTAGTCACTCACTAGGTAAAACAGTAATTAAGGAGCTAGCGTGAACTACCTGGGTCTACCAGGTACTCTGCCAAGGCTTACTGTCTTGAGAAAGCCACTCTGCCTTTCTGGGCCTGTTTCATAATTGTAAACTAGACATAATAATTCCGATTTCATCTATTTCATGAATTATTGTGAGAATCAAAGATGATAACCAGGAGGAAAACCCCTTGAAAACCAAATGGTACTACATAAAGAAATCAAGTGTATTACTGTAGAAAACACTATAAGATCCCAGAGATAAAAATGATTAGATCATTGTTAATGGGGCTTTGAAATCATCCCTGCTCAGAGCTCTCCACTGAAACAAGAGCAAAAAGAGGGACTATAGAAGTCTCTTTCAGATATCCTTGCAGGAACTCACCTAAATGTGTGATCCCCTAGTGGAGAATTCAGTGTGGTTTATTTAGCAAAGTTAGAGTCCAGGATTTCCCAACACTCAGGATGAAACAGCGTCCCCTCTTCTTTCTCCTCTTCAGTCCCTGTGCACTCTGCAAGACTCCATGAAATACTGAAGAGCAAGCAAGCCTGGATTCAGCGATTAGAAAGGGCAGTTGTCTTGAGCACAGGTGTTGGGAGAAGCCGTGGCAGGGCAGCCTTTGTGCCCTCCACCGCCCACTGCCCTACCACCTCTGACTCCAGCTCCATTTAAAGTCAGCTCAAAAACTGAGAGTTTGCAGATATCCCTGCCAAGAAAAACACCTCAGCTGAACCGGCACCTTATCCATAAAAACACCAGTCTGGTTGTAGATGAAGCCTCAGTGCTTTTGGCCTCTTGATGATTGGCTCCATTATTTCACCAAACACTGCTTTAAAATGTGGAAGTAAGATAATGGTACAAATTGCCTAGTCATTCTTGTTGTACTACAAATTAGTAAAGCTGTTTGTTGTTTTACAAACATGTTTAAATTAATATGGTAAAGTTGCTGATGTTAAGTATTCATTTACTATAGAAAGCTGATTTTTAAAAATTCTTCTGATTAGCACAGTGAAAGAAGGTTAAGTACTGTATTCTTGTATTAATTGTATAACTTTAAAATAACAATTTCTTTTAAAGAAAGAAGGTCAAAGAGGGCTACTTATGGCAATGATTCCAAGCGAAATCTACTCCCAACCAAAAGACCAAGCATACATACTAAGCCAGCCTCATGAGAAGAGGTAGAAAGTAACCAAAGGCAGCTCCTGAAAGGAGCTTCTTACCTCAGGCTCCAGGCCTGTAAAGTCTGAGTGCACAAGGATGAACCCACTTAGCATAAGAAGGACATTATGCTAAGTGAAATAAGCTAGACACAGAAGGAAAAATACTACATGATATCACTTATATGTGGAATCTTAGAAAGTCGAGTACACAGAAGCGGAGAGTAGGATCGTGGTTACCAGTGTCAGGAAGGTGGGGAAACAGGGAGATGTTGGTCAAAGATTGCAGTGGTATAGAATGCACAAGTCTAGAGACCTAATGTACAGCATGATGACTATATTTAATAATACTGTTTTGAATACTGGAAATTTGCTAAGAGAATGGATTTCAGGCTCTTTCACCACACCCACTGAAAAATGCTAGCTATGTAAAGGAGAACATGTTAATTGGCTTGACTGTAGTTATTTCACTATGTATATGTATATTAAATCATCATGTTGTACAACTTAAATATATAGTTTTTATTAAAAAAAAAAAAAAGGCTGAGTGGGTGAATGTCATTTCCTGACATACCCCTGGCCTCTGAAAGTCTCCAGCCAAGCCAGATGTATGGTTCTACATAATAGTCATGAACCCTTAACCATCACCATTCAGTTCTGAGTGTCAGTCCTGGAAACACAACCTGATAAGTAGTAGTTCTTGTCTGAGGAGGACACAATGCCTTCCATATTAAACATCAACCTCTAGACACTGATGATTTATATAACTCATAAAAATGAATAAAAATCTATGCTCAACCAGGGCAACATGCATCTCCAAATACTTCCAAATATCTTGCACAGGAATACCTAGTACCTACTTTTCTCTTTAAACATAATATATTAAGCTGTAAACTTTTTTTTTTTATAATAGTTTTTATCTGCTAATACCAAACTCCCAATCCCTCCCTTCCCCACCCCTCCCCCACCCCGCTTCCCCTTCGTAACCACAAGTTTGTTCTCTATGTCTGTGAGTCTGTTTCTGTAAGCTGTAAACTTTTTATAAAAATTTTTAATTCATTTCATATCTACACTGAAATATTGTCAACCTTGGTTTAAATAGTCACTCAGCACTGCTTTGGCCTATAGGCACTTCTAGTTTATACTAATAGCTCCCAAACTTTTGGATTTCATGAAGAAGGCAATTTGCAACCACAAAAACCTAAAGTTTTAAAGTCATAATTTCAGAGTAAAAGACCTTTAAAGTTGAAAACACTTAACTTTAAGACACTCACTGTATTGCCTTTTTTTCTCTTATTCCCTCAGACCCAGAGAAATTGTAGTTACAGGATCCATCCCAATCTGCTGGCTCTGGCCAAGGGCTTCTTTCTCTCTACTTGTTGGTCGTGATGAGGCGGGGCTGCATCTGAGGCTCAAGCATGTCTCTGTTGGTACCTCTAGTCCAGCATGCCTTGTTGTCTGCTCAGGGCAACTGAGAATAAGATCTCTGAGGTCTGGGAACACACTCCAGCATGATCTGGGTTTAGATAGGGCCTTCCTAGTGGGCTGCTTCTGTCGTCATCCAAGACACTTAGCTAGTGTTCATCTCAACTGAAGAACTGGGATAGGGTGCAAATTGGGGCATTGAGAAGAGGGATAAAATAAGCATTAGAAAAACAGTGAAAAGAGATTTGGTTTCTAAACTATAAAAACACATCTCAGAATAGGGAGTTCCATTTGATAAGATGGAATTTCAGATAGATTGAATTCATATGTAATGGCTGTATGTCTTTCTCATATTTCCTTCTTTACATATATTTCCCAGTTTGTTTACATTATTTTGTTTCATTATACTCTGTCATATGGCAAACATATTTTTAGCTTGTTTTGTCCTTTTCTCTCTATATTTTTCCCAGTGGGATAGAAATGTCACACAAACATGCACACACCATACGTATACGTCAACTTATGGTATCAAACCTTTACAATTCTATACCAGTACTTTGTCATTGCAGAGAACTTTTGAACATATTTACTTTAATTATAGGATGTTTGTTTTCTATCCTATTTTTATGAGAGATCAAAGCCTAAACATGTGCCTAGATAAAAACTGAAATTTCAGGATCATAAAATGTAAACGTGTATTTTGTTTTAAATGTTTGAGTTAAAGGTGACCTGGATAAAATCCATTTTGTTCAGCTTTTAAAGTCAATGACGAGTTAGAAAATGACTAATCGCCTTAATACTATAATGTACCATCACTGTTACTAATACTGGAAATATCCTATAAGACATAGTTTTACATATGTGAAGTATAAGTGAACAGTATTAAGACTGACATATCACCTGGGTAATAGCCGACTTTCATCAGATTTGGAGGTCCTACTAGGATGAATAATAATAAAATATATACCTAATCGCTGCCTGTCTGTCGATAGAGCTAATTGCTGTCATTGAAAAGACTAAATTGTTTAAGAAAAAGAGAGAGAAAGAGAAAGTCATTCTTCATTGAAGCTATCTCCCTGTATCATTGGAAACCTATTTTTAGTACCTATAGAAGTCATGATTTTTGAATTTATTAGGGGTTGTGATGAATGATAAAACAAATCATCCATTTACATATCTTGACACTGCTTTGGAGAATACTCATTTCTTACAAGCAAGTGTCACACTGTATATAAAAGCTGGCTAATTGTGTGCTAATCTTCTGCATTATCTAGAACTCTCTGAGGTGGTATTCTATCAATAGTAATATTAATTTTATTTATTTCAAATGTACGAAATATCTTCTAAAACCCTATTTCTTTTATAATTTCTTCTCCCTTACATTGTATAATTTTGCATTCAGCTGCTAATTAAGATTAGGAGTGAAAATTATAGAATACATATCCACTTTAAACCATCAAGCTTTTATAATACATGAAGATAGTAATATTTTATCCATTTTAAATGTAAAATGAGAGAAAGCAGTTAAGAACATTACTAGATGTTGTGTTTGTTTTCATGTTTTTTTTTTTCCACACAGTTCAATAGTTTCATTGATCTACTGTTTCTTACAAAAATCTGCCATGCTTTGTGAACTTCACTTTCTAATCTCATACAGCAACCCTTCCTTTATGTTATTCCTGCTCTCCCTGGTCCCAGAACAGTAGGGTTGCCTTGACAAATCTATTCAAAAGCCATTCCTCGGCCTTTATTGGTGGGGACTGGGGCCTTTGAAATTCTCTCCTCACTGCAACACAGCTGACATCTTCTTCCAGACAGAATGAATTAAGGAAATACAATAAGACACTTGATCTACCAGTCAAGGATCTTTCCACAGTGAGGACGGATTCCATGGTGCACAACCAGGACAGCAAGCATCTAAAAATACACAATACATGCTTGTTTACCAGAATAGCAATCAGCGATTTTTCCAACATGATTGATAGGATGATTTCTTTTAAAATAAAATCTGTCTGGAAATTCATTGTGCTTGTGTATGTGTGTGTGTCTGCATGTGTGTGTGTGTGTGCATATGTTGGAAATTTTTTTAAAGCCATATGAGGTTAATCACATTTTTAAAGCCAGACTTCAAATACACACTTAAAATGTATGGAAGGAACATAGATTATTTTTATTTCATCTGTCTGAGTTGTAAATCATCATTATCTTAGAGGTTTATCCTTAATATTGAAACCTTTGTGTCCTCAGACACACAGCTACAATTCACCAGGTTGTGTTTCTTTTGAACTGTTTGATACAACCTTCATTGAACCAAGTTGAAGTAAAAATTAAAAGATAGTGTATGTACATGGGCCAGATTTTGAGGAGTAATTGCAAAATTTATTTCCTCTAGTATTACAAAGACAAAGAATATAGTTTTAAAATATCACTATTCTTTCACATGTTCAAATTAATATTTATTTCCATCTAAAAGTTAAAAATAGATACCCTTTTCAATTTCCTCTAATTAAAATCCTAGCCTTCTCTTATGAGTATATTGCATCATAGTTCACAGAAGGTTACATGTCTTCTTAATATCAGGACAGATAACTTGCTGAATTGTAGAAGATGAACTCTTTTCCACAGTCATATTGGTCATGAATAATTACTGACTGTTTACATAAGAGAATTTTTTACAGAGTATGGAAAATAGAGTATACTTACAGTGGTTGATTGTATAGGATAAATTAATCTCTACAGCCTAACAAGTTGGTCTTGCCTTAAATTATGTTTTAACAGAACATTGTCTCTATTACATTGCAGAACTGTTGTAATTGGGTCTCTAGCTCAGAACCATTAGACACATCAGTGGAGTCCATGCTGCCTGACTGTCCCCGAGTCTCAGCAGGTATGTGTTTGATGAGAGATGTATAGAGTGCTTTTTATTAAGGTGAAAAAATATGCTAATGAAATGTGGAATTCTATTTTGTGAATTAAGCATGTTGTTCTGCCTTGAATCTTTGAATGAATTATTGGTAACATACAGCATGGGTCTCACCCACTACCAGAAGTGCATTAAGTAGCTGAAGATACTTACCATGAAACTCCATAAAGATGAATAGGTGAAACAATGTGAGAGTAATATAGACAGTTGCTGTTGAAGCTTAGGGAGATTAGACGTACATAAATTGAAAATTAGAACAAGGACTGGATCGCTGTACAGGATCTCAGAGTATTTGTCTCTGATTGATTACCAATTCAGTGATCCAATAGGCATTCAAGACTGTGAGTTCAGAGAAGAGACATTGCTGTGGCCTAGAGTCTAGAGAAGTTTTTCATGTGAAAGATTTTGGCTGGGCCTTGTGTGTTAGATAGGACTTGGATTATAGGAAGACATGCAGGGTGGTATTCTAGGCAAAAGAAACAGCAGTATAAGGAATAAGGGCTGGAATGGATCAGAAGATATTCACAGGGGGCAAAGACAAGACTGGCCTGCCCACTGAAAGAAAAGAGGTAGCGGGGTGAGCACCTGAGGAAGCAGGTGAGCTCCAGACAGTTGAAGAGTGGCATTGATTTCCATCCTAAAAGGTGGGTTACTTTAGTCTCTAATCTCTAGGTAAGAGGAAAGAGTGACATTTTTCATTACTTTCTGATTTTGGCTTTCACAATTTTGATGGTAAACACAAACTGATCAGTGGTGTCTGGTTATGTTACAGAACAGAAATGGGTTTGCTTTGGTCATAGATGCCAGAGAATGAGTAGAAGTTTTAAACATGAACTACCTCATATAACAACCATAAGAGATAGCTAATCGCTAAGCAAAGTTGCATACATGTTTACATATTTGAAGGAAATAATTTGGAGAACAGTTCAACTACTAGGTAAAGAACTATTATTATAATTAAATTTCACCATCATTAATACCTAAACTTGAACTGAGCTTCACTATCATTATAACTAAACTTTTCAGGTCTGTCAATCAGAGTTCAGTCAGAGCAACAGACTACTAGGTGATTTATATGCTACAGTGTGTGTGTGTGTGGGGGGGGGGTGTACATTAATTACAATATATTGTCTTTATTATCAGTGATTATGTTCTATAAAGTCTCTGAGAACACTGAATTAGTGAATACTGAATCATTACTCCTAAGGAAAATACAGGATTAGGTTCCTGCAAGCTTCTGGTCACATTTTCATCGACCAATCAATATATAACTTTGTTTTATGAGTGTTTCAGTTTAAAGACGCCTTATTTAACATATATTGTTAATTCGCTAACATTGAATTCACAGTCAACAGCACTGTAACTCATGCCCTAATGGGACTTATTTTCTCCATAAGACACATCACTGTCTTAACACTTCAGCACGATACTTGGACGCCATTTCAGAGAAAAAAATCACCAACAAAAGCACAAAAATGTGGAAAACATGGCACTAAATAGTCTACAAAAAGGACACTTGTTTACAGTACAAGAACTGGAACAAGAAGGCAAAGCATGGCCTTATTTCACCTTAGTTAGGAATGTGTGTGTTGAGCAACTCAAATTTTTCACCACGTTGCACATGTGCATATCCACAAATGACCACAAAAGCACCATGAGTATTGATTTGGGGATTTACAGATAAATTTTAATAAGTAGGTGAATTCAGAAATATGGAATTCACAAATAATGAGGATTGACTATATATAGTAAAGGATATATTACAGAGATTTGACCTGGGATTTGATCAGAGCTGGTTAAGCAGTCTCTATAAGAATGTCGACTTGGCAAGCAATGCTGGAGCTGAGTCTACAGAGCAGACAGTTGTTAAGGGAAGATGTTATGTAAAGGGGTGGAGAGCAAGAATGAGCTGGAACGCATAAGCATGAGCTGGAGCCCATGAAGATGGATTTAAACCCATGTCAGTTCTTGTGGCTTCTGTCCTTGGTGGTGTGGGTGTCCTGTAGAAGCAAGTGCCCTTTGTCCTGGTAACCACTGCCTTGTGCCACCAAGTGAACCAGCAGATAAACAACGTGTGTGAGCTTGAAATTGTTGCTGCTTCACTTTAACTCTCCAAATTTCCCACAGAAGTCTCCCTTTTGTACCATTCGAACTAGAGACACACAGATTGAAAAGGAATTCTGGGAAATGTAGTTCAACCTAGCCAAATTGCCACATTACGGAGCCTCCACAGTTCATCGCTTGTCAACTTGGCACTCATATACATCTCCTTAAACCAGACAATCTCCAAATGAAGACATTAATGAAGTCTTGCTTCCACCTAACATGATACAACTATCCCGTGTACAATCGAAAATACACTAAAAAGGAGGATACAGGGCTTCCCTGGTGGCGCAGTGGTTGAGAGTCCGCCTGCCGATGCAGGGGACACGGGTTCGTGCCCCTATCCCGGAAGATCCCACATGCCGTGGAGCGGCTGGGCCCGCGAGCCATGGCCGCGGAGCCTGTGTGTCCGGAGCCTGTGCTCCGCAACGGGAGAGGCCACAGCAGTGAGAGGCCCGCGTACAGCAAAAAAAAAAAAAAAAAAAAGAGGATACAAAGCCCATTTTTTGTCCTTGGCTGATAGTTCATTCTTCTCATCTTTGGTATCCTATAGTTTAAATACTGAGGGATAAAGCTAATTATTATTGACACATCTTACATGAGATGTTAAGGGAGTAAGAGAGAAGAAAACAAAAATATTTTGTATATATATTCATATCAAAATGAGGAAATACTCATAACTATTACATTCCTCATTTTTGCAACTGGTCAGGTAGCTGTAGCTGGTATGTATAACTACCTTCATTCCATATTCTCTTTGCTTTCAGCAAGCACCTCAACTGGTCATGGTCTCTTGCCTGGTGGGATGACCTGTATCTTCATTCCTGAAGGGTCTGGGCTATTAGCAATCCTGCCTGACTTACATTATTGTAGTTTTCTATTGACATGAATCACAGAAAACATTAACAGATGACCCAGAGTATTTCCTGCACTACAGACACTCCTATTTACCCCCATTGTGTAGTAGCAACTCAATTTTTCCTTAGTAATCAGGATCAATCACCCTAGCCAATATAGTAACACTCTCTGTTGCTTGTTAATCCAGTGGTATAAGGATTCCAAAGTGGCAAGATGGCAGTTTCAGCTTTCAGTTCAGTGGAATCGTTGTGACACCTCATGGAAGCATTCCTCCATATGGAACCTTTAGACCAACAGAGCCTAAAGTCATGGGAATGGGAAGCAGTTCTTTTGCTAGTAGATCCCTAAGGGTAATGAGAAGAGAATCCAGCCCCATTTCTACTCCTCATTCCTAGATCTGGGAGAAACATCACAGTGTATTAAAGGCTGATTTAGAGCACATAACGCATCTGGGAGGACATTGTCTCAGCTCTACAAGGTGTTGTCACCTAACCAGGCACCGTAACTGACTGTTCAAAAAGTCATTCCAGGGCTTCCCTGGTGGCGCAGTGGTTGGGAGTCCGCCTGCTGATGCGGGGGACGCGGGTTCGTGCCCTGGTCCAGGAGGATCCCGCGTGCTGCAGAGCGGCTGGGCCCGTGGGCCATGGCCGCTGAGCCTGCACGTCTGGAGCCTGTGCTCCACAACAGGAGAGGCCACAACAGTGAGAGGCCCGCGTACCGCAAAATAAATAAATAAATAAATGAAAGTCATTCCACCATTCTATCAAGCCTACTGCTTAAGAATAATGGGGAGCATGGTAACACCAGTGAATGCTGGCAGATCTCAGGCTCTTTCTTGTCCCCTCGCTTGCTCCCTCTGACGGAAGCCAGCTGCCATGTTGTGAGCTGCTCATGCAGAGGCCTATGTGGCAAGGAATTGGTGTCTCTGGCTGAGAGCCAGTGAGGATCTGAAGCCTGCCAACAGCCACGAGAGTGACCTTGGAAAAGGATCCCCTCCCAGTTGAGCCTTGAGATGACTGCAACCTCAGCCAACACCTTGACTGTGGCCTTGTGAGAGGCCCTGAGCCAGTCATCCAGCTAAGTCACACTCAGATCCAGGACCCTCAGATGCTGGGACTGATAAATGTGTTTCGTTTTAAGCTGTGAATTTGGGAGACGACTTGTTCCACAGCAGTAGATAATTAATACAACAGGCTTACTTCAACTCTGGTGGTCGCCCAAGCCTAAGCAGAAAGAAACCTTAACTTTTTTTGAGACTAAAGCTTTGTAAGGTGCTTCTTATCTCTGATACCTTAGGGTTTAAGAGCAACTCTTTCAAAAAAAAGGCACTAAAAAGTTCTTTGAAGACAATTTATTTCTACCCTTTCTCTTCCACTACCTCATTAGACTTTGTGGTACAGTTTACCAGAGATAAGATATTTTCTTCTTTATCACACTCATTTGATCTTATACTAAGTCGTCAGCTCTTCTCTGAGCTTATACTTAAGCTTATACTATTCAGCTCTTCTCTTACCAAATTTTTCTTAGAACAGAACTTGCTACTTTCTGTAACCTTCTATTTTCTGTGGGTGTTTATTCCAACAAATTTAGCTTAAATCAGAAGGAGATTTCATGTACACTCCGCAGCATACACAGTTGTCCCCCACTTTATGAAGGCTTACTTTATGCCACTTCACTTTTATGAAAGACCTGCATTAGTACCTGTTTCCATTAACAGAAGGAAATCCAAAGAGGATTTTTGCTTTTAGGAAGAAAGGCGAAAGCAAAAATAGCATTCAGCATTTGTTTTCAGGGAGCCGTTATAGAGGCAGCAAGTACCCTGAGCTGCAAGAGTGACACCACTAAGCTCCTCCTCTAGGAACTACACTCTGCATCTCAACATCAAGTTGCCATAGCTTAACTGTGCATGTAAACATCTGTGCCTTATCTCGATTTATTTTGGGCATCCACTAGCAAGAGTGCCCTAAAGTAGTTGCTTCTTCACTTTACATCATTTTGGCTTACGAAAGGTTTCACAGGAGTTACTCTACTTTCAGATAGTAGGGGAAACCTGCATCCATTTATTCCTCAAATATTTATTGAGCAATTATTATGTTCCAGGTACTGTTCTGGAAGCTGGGGACATAGCAGTGAACAATAGCTTATAATGACTTTTTTTCCCCAAAAAAACTGTTGCCTGGCCCTTTGCCAGTGGGTAGTTTGCTCCTTTGGAATTTGGCATCAACACTAGGTTGCATCAATTGAGAGAACAGTTAGGGCCAGTACCCCCAGCATTTTCCATACCTACTTATAGAAATTGAACAGGTTTTCAATCAAAATCAGCAATTTCCCTCAGAGTCCTCAAAAAATGTTGAACATTTTTTATGACATGATCAACATTATTATGACATGATAAAATGGAATTTTAAAGAAGATTAACTTAGTTAATGAATAAAAAACAGGAGCAAGAAGCCGGAGGCAGTAGACTCAGCAGGATGTGACAATAAAGCCAGTATATGTGGTTGATGGTGTGAACTGGAGTGGTGGCAGTAGGAACAGAGAGGATAGGAGAGCTGTGACAAATATGACTTGGGAAGAATCTATACTCCTTGATGATAAACAGATTGAATGTGGAAGCTAAGGGGAGGGAGAAGACAATGATAAGCTCCAATGAAAAGTAACTGGGATAATGAAAATGTCATTACCAGAAGTACAGGGGAGCTGGAGGGGGAAATCAATTATGGGCAAGAAATGATGAAATTGTTTTATGACCTACTTAATTGAGATAATGATAGTTGAGGTGATGGCAGGAAATTCAAGTAGAAATGGCAAATGTTGTTTAAGTACCTTTGAAAGACTTGAAATTCTCTGATTAATAATCCTGTTACTATAATTTAAACTGGTAAGATTATTTGAAATTTTCAACGTGTACTGACCACAGGTTAGTAATGGATGTCCAGACTATCCATTCAATTTAGTGAAGGCTTTTTTTTTTCCAGATTTCTAAATTATGAAGTTTTTTTTCTTGTTATAATTTGCTTTTTATCTTTTGACTAGACGTTTCATGGTCAAAGCAATGAAATTACCTGTAAAAATACATACTCATTTAATATTGTATTTTTTCCTTTATTACTAAATATGTTTCCCTTTACCCCAAAAATAGATCTAATGCTCATAAAAGCTCTATTTTATGAATGTTGTTTACCTATGCATATGTATTTTAAAAGCAGGTATAATAAAATTTTTAAATTGTACTTAAAATACACTGATAATTATTTTCAGTACAGTCACATTGTTTTTATTTTTCTTTTGAAAGCAACTGTAATACTTGACAACTCCACACTTAAGAATTGTCAGCATTGTATCTTATATTGTACTTAAAATGAAGTCTGACTTTTCAGTTATTATAACATATAGTGAACGGTGGATATTTGAGGGATCTTGAATACGTGCCAAGTGACTGGTTCCCCCACTTTATTTTAATAGTATTTCGTACTAGTGAAAATCAACGCATTGAAAACGTTATTCAGAGAAACATATAATAGGTTAATAGGATATATGTTTATTGTATAACCCACATTTTGGTTGTTTATGTTTATTATAAAATGGCAACAGCAAATATCTGCCTCACTTACAGAAATGTTATGAAATGTTACAAGGACAATTTTTTAGTATCTGGAGGGATAGTTTAGGTTCATCAGGAGGAAGGCACTGTGAAAATGTAATGTGGCACTATATATTCTCATTAGTCATTTTAGAATTTAAAACTGTCATTTGTTTAAAAACAATTATTAATTATTTTAATCCTGTAGAAATGGAAAAAGCACTTACAGAAATATTTTCCCTTCCATTTTCTTGTCTCCAATTCTATTTTTAAATAGCAAATAACTTAGTTATTCATGTTTTCCTATGTTCTCTGGTAAGAGTCACAAAACCGTAGTCACAGAAAGACAGAAAATATAATGGAGAAATCAAAAGGAAGACTAATAGTCAAAAGAAAAATGTTCAGTAGGACATAGAAATCAGGAGACAAAGCTGAAAGAAACTAGGGTAGCAGTAAAGATGAAATTAGAAATGATCTTATATGGTGTGTTGCTTCCGCAAAATAGCAAATATAATTTTTAACTGTGTATGAGCAGACATTCTTCTGGGTGAAAGGAAAGCAAAATATAAATGTCTGAAAGCAGACAAGGTTATAGAGCACTGATATCTTCTGACTTCTTACAAGTCTGGACACAGCTTGCTTCGGCTGGCCTATGACTGACAGTCCACTCTGCCAGGTGGGTTCTAACTGGGCCTAGGTGTGGGTAAGTACTGCTACTCAGGCCCAAATACTTTCAGCCCCCTCCGAATGTGCTCCTTCCCTGCCTGTCTGGGTATATGCTTTCAGTCTGCATGCATTCATTCAACAAGAATTCAGTGTGGACCAGACATTGCTGCAGGTGCCAGGGACATAGCAGTGAATTACAGCAGATAATGGTCCCACCATGGAGCTTACATTCTAGTAGGTGATACAGACAGTAATAAACAAGATAAGTAAGGAGAGTATATATGTAGTATGTTAGATAGTGGTCATCGGTAGGAGAAATAGAAAACAAGAAGAAAGGACCTGAAGTGGGTGTATGTGGAGGGGAGGATTCGAATTTTTAGGAAGGTGGCCAGGGAAGGCCTCTCTGAGAAGATGACACTTCTAGGACGTTCCTTCTAGTCTTGATCTTCTACCATTTCCCACTGGTAAAGACAGTACATATTTGCCTATTTGACTTTAGAGATCCTTTTCCTAGACTTCAGGGTATCTACTTAGGTCTGAAATCTTCGCCCTTACGTGCTCCCTGCAGTCTCTTGTTCTGGGTTCTTGAAAACCTGACCTTCTCATCGGATCCACTTTACCAGTCCTCTAAGGTTTATGGTAACCGTAAAGCATAGTTAGCAGAAAGCTATTAAAGTTATTCCACTCTTCCTTAAGCAACATGTACAGAAAAGTATAACATTTGTATGGCACTCTGGACATAAGCAACCTTGACATAAGAGAAGGTTGCTTATGTCCAGAGTTGAATGGACAGAGCCCCTCCTGGCTGACCTGAAGGGTGAGAGGATCAGTATTTTCACATACCTGTGACCCTTTTGTACCAGGCACACAGGATGGAAAGCTCTTTCCACCTACCATTAAGGAAATACCTGAACCTAGATTCATTAAAACTATGCGGACTAGGTGTCTGATTCCTGTCAATATATTCCCTCCCCAAACTTGTATCCATCTCAGTTTTTCTTGCCTTTGTCATGGCTTGAGATAGCTTTTTCTTTTTTATTTCAGCTTACTTAGAACCCTTGATGTAAATCTGTGTAAAATTTAGAAAATTAAAAGTATAAATGGTTAAAAAAAAAAAAGAAGAAGAAGAAAAGAAAAGGGGAGGGCTTCCCTGGTGGCGCAGTGGTTGAGAGTCCGCCTGCCGATGCAGGGGACGCGGGTTCGTGCCCCGGTCCGGGAGGATCCCACATGCTGGGGAGCGGCTGGGCCCGTGAGCCATGGCCGCGGAGCCTGTGCTCCGCAACGGGAGAGGCCACAACAGTGAGAAGCCCGCGTACCGCAAAAAAAAAAAAAAAAAAAAGAATTAAACTTGAAAACTTACTGTATTTAGATGATCCTGTCTTATTCTGGATATAGAAGGGGGCCGTTAATGGAACCCTAATTTTTCTTTGCTTAAATAATCCAGACTGTTTACACTGACTAAAATACTGAATATTTGCTAAATATTCACTTCACTTTATTGCTGAAAACATATCTTGAGGAAATGACACTAAGGAGTTATATCTTTTCTTTATTAGTGAATAATCACTTCCTTCTAAAGTTACCAATGAAACATCAACGGTAATTGCTTCTAGAATGTGGTATCATTCACAATGTGTAGACAAACTGAGTTGTCTAGTATGTTTTTAGACATAGCTCAAATTAATTAGGTAATTGAAAATCTATACTTTGCCTTGTAAACAGACTTTAAAATTCAGGACATCTTAGCATATATGATACTGTACCACTTTTGACTACATGTACTGCTCAAGAATTCTAGCACTCTTTCTTCCATTCAAAGGGTATACATTCTTATTCTTTAAGTGGTGTTTTCATTAACTAAATAGCACTTTTCAGGCAGTTTTTGTTCATTACTGTAGCTGTTATTCATAGGTTAGTTTCCCTATTCATTGTTCTGTGCTACCTTATAATTATTAGTTAATATTAGGGATGAGTGTTCTGAAAGTTGACCACTAGAAATTCTTGTGTTTTCAGCAAATTATTCATTGTAATTAGCTGGAATCAAGCACTTTGGGGAAATAACTGATCAGATACTCTTTTAAAATAATCTAACTATATGAATGATATTTATGTAGATCACCAATATTTGCCCTGATTATATATATGTACTTAATTAGGTCCAATATTATCCTGTGATTTTGACTTTTCCAGTGTTCCAGTAATCACAGTGAAAAGTAGTCTCATTCCAGAAATCTCACTTAAAAAAAAAATTAAAAATAGCCACCATGTTTTTTACAGCTTTCTGAACCAATTTGTGAAAAATTCGTCAAAGAATTTGGCAGTAAAGGTGGCAACTCTCCTTTTACTGAGCTAACTTTTCCCTTTAAAGATAAAAAGTTTTTAATTATTTTGGAATGCTTTTGGATAAATAACCAAATAATATGAATTTATATTTGTACTTGAAAATTGTTTAAGTTACGAGTAAATTTGTGAGAGATATTATTTTTACAGTCCGCATAGCAGTGTCTCATGGCTCTTAGTGCTATGTCCCTAGTTGTTGGAAAAGTAAGTCAGGACCAGTGATACCTAAGACAGAGATCTTCATTCTTTTTAAACAGATATTAAGTATTGATCTCCCCTCCCATGGCTGTCTGTGCTTCACTTGTCCTCTTTTTCTCCTTTCCTCTGTCAGCTGTCTGGGTCAGTGCTCTGGATGGCTCTCCCTGGGTCTGTATATTGCCCTCAGACTCTCTCTCTGTCATCTCGTTCAGTCTCTATGGTGGTTCTTTTCTTGTAATTTTTGTCTTCTGTGTCTCCCTGGCTTTATTGTCCCCCACCTGGAGACTCTTTGTCCTACAGCCTATGGAATCACATCTCCCCCAGCCCACCATCTCTGCCTGCCCCTTCCTGACCTGTGTGGTTTGCCTGGGTCCACTGCCCCTCACTTCTCTTTGACCAGCTGTGTGATATGTGCCTCCCATCTACACCCTCCCTGCCTGCTCTGTCTTGTCGCAGACAGACATCAAGTCACCAGTGATAAATCTGTCTGCTGGCAAAAATACCCCCAAAACATACCCCTTCAGAGAAACTGCATTGCTTTCTAGTAGTGATTCAGAACTTCTAAACTAAACATTCTGTGTTACTGAAATGAAAATGCAAAAGAGAACATTAGGCACCATAGATAGGTCAAGTATTTACCATTTGTAAAATCCTAAGATGTTCTAAGTTGATTATCAGCACTTTAAAGCAGGGGTATATTTTTAAAAGATTTTGTCTCATCATAGTTCTTAAAATATTGTCCTTTAAAGGAAAATAGTTTCATTTAATGAAAAATATTTTAAAGATAATTTGATCAATGACTTCAGCTTTTAGGTATTAACGTTGGTTTAACTGATATATGATATCTAAATATTCTTTGAGAACTGGTACTAGTATTTCCATTCATATTATCTCTATCATAATACCCCTTCAACCATACATACTTCACCCCAAGTATTCAATATGTTATACCAATAAATAAAGAAATCGTGTACCAGCTAGTTTATGCATGTTTTGAATAATCTCATGGTACAATCCTTGACAAAATTCAGTTATTTTATATAATTTCTTAATTTCTAAAGTATTATAGAAGTTACTTGTTTAAAATTTTGGGCAAATAAACCTATATATCATTTTAGGCTTTGTATAGCAATGATCTTTATAAATGAGACTTTTGTAAGATACCCTAAATTGAAATTTTCTAATAACTTTCTAAAATCAATACTGGCTTAGAGATTCTTTTGTTTTTAGCTAGTTTCAGACATTTTAAAAGAGCAAAGTGAATTTTTTCTTTTAATTTCCTTTTAATAAATTGCCTTTAAAGAAATTGAGTCTTCTTTCCATTTTAATTTGTGTGGCAAAGTAGCCACACCTTTCCTGCTTAGTTTCCAGAAGGATAGTGATTAAATTTAAAATAAGACATTGTTAATTTAAGACCACAGGTACAAATGATTAAATATAACCAATATGTGGGAAAGCTATTTGTGGAACTAGATGATATGCAGGTTGAATTTTATAATAAAAAGTATAGTTTTCCATAACCATTGTAGTTTAGATTTTTATAGCACTTCTCTTTTGAAGGAATAATCCCTCAGCATTATTTGGTTTTACTTTTCTTCAGAAATAATATCAAGCATATAAAATCAACACTGGCAGCAAAGCTTAAATTTTAGAAAATCCAAATTTAATTATTTTTACCAATTAATTAGTTTTTGACTTAATTAATTTCCCCTAAAATTAGAGCCTAATCCCATGTCTTACTTCAAACTTGAGTTATTCTTGGTTCTCTTGGGGTAAGAAACTAACTGTAAATATTTATTCCTTAATTGTACAAAGATTTATTGAGTACTTAATATGTACTAGGCACTAGTTTAGACTCTAAAGATTGCTAGAGGGGCTTCCCTGGTGGTGCAGTGGTTGAGAGTCCGCCTGCCAATGCAGGGGACACGGGTTCGAGCCCTGGTCCGGGAAGATCCCACATGCCGCGGAGCAGCTAAGCCCGTGCGCCACAACTACTGAGCCTGCACTCTAGAGCCCATGAGCCACAACTACTGAGCCCGCGAGCCACAACTACTGAAGTCCGCGTGCCTAGAGCCCGTGCTCTGCAACAAGAGAAGCCACCGCAATGAGGAGCCTGCACACTGCAACGAAGAGTAGCCTCCGCTCTCCGTAACTAGAGAAAGCCCGCACACAGCAACGAAGACCCAACGCAGCCAAAAATTAAATAAATAAATAGATAAATAAGATTGCTAGATATCACTCTTGCCCCTCAAGGAACTCACAGTCTCCTAGGAAAAAAGCCTTTTGTCCATTGCAGAGATTCTCTTGGTTCCTAATCACAGGTTGATCATTGAAATAGGTGAGGTGAAGAGGAAGGTTAAGGACTTATGAACTCCTTCAGGACCCAAATGTAACTCTTAGTTCACTAACAGCTTACTTTATTAAATGGTACCCCACTACTATCTAAGAGCTAGTGCATCTTCTCAAAGTGTCCACCTTCCTTCCCTACTATTATAAGACCCTGACTTTTTACTCTAGCTATATGTTTCAAATGAATGTGTTACTTGTCATTTCAAACTCTTTAATGGTATTAAGTCAGCATTTATGAAGAAGAGCTTTAGAATTAACATGACTGTGAGAAATTTGTATCCTCCCAAATGTGTGGAGAATTAATTCTATAATATGGCCAGACGAAGATCTACAATCATACTCTATAAAATGAGGATAATACCAGTACAGTCTTGCTGGGTTATGGTCAGAATTAAGTGAAATAATCCATACAGGACTGTTAAAATAGTACCTGGCATATGGTTACAACTCAATGAATACAGGTGGTCCTCGCTTTGCACCGTTCTAATATACACAAATTTCAGTTACCATAGTTTAGTTAAATAACACCAACCCCCCCAAAACAAGGTTCAAAATTTCAGTTACCACAGTATATTAACTATTAGTAATTGCATTAAGTACAACTCTCTATGTAAATAACAGATGCATATCATGATCAATTACCAATTATATCCCTTTTTTCAAAATCTGTCACTGACCAAACACTGCATATCTGTTATTCAGTTCATACACAGTAGCACTATCTGTATTTATAAAAATGGATGGTCAGGGGGCTTCCCTGGTGGCGCAGTGGTTGAGAGTCCTCCTGCCGAGGCAGGGGACACAGGTTCATGCCCCGGTCCGGGAAGATCCCACATGCCACGGAGCGGCTAGGCCCGTGAGCCATGGCCGCTAAGCCTGTGCGTCCAGAGCCTGTGCTCCGCAATGGCAGAGGCCACAACAGTGAGAGGCCTGCGTACCGCAAAAAAAAAAAAAAAAAAAGGATGGTCGGAAGAGAGATCTGGCCAACAAAGATGAAAGTGAAGAAAACACATGAAATGTTGGAAGTGAAATTGGAAAGCACTGTGATGAAAAGATGAAGATGTCCCAGAGGAAGTAATACTGGCAAAAAAAAAACACTTCACATCAAATGAACTCTCAGAGATATTTCATGACATTGGAAGATTGAAGGGTAAAATGTTGGAAGCTGATCCACACTTAGGAGTGTGAAAGTTAGCCAAGGCATAGAAAAGATTTGCTTGAACTATATCATAAGTTATATGACAAGAAAGCAAGCACTATTCAAACTACTCTTAATAAGTTTTTTACAAAGAAATAAAGCATCTTAATTCTCATTGTTTCTAATGTTTTAAAGTGTAATGTACTAAATACAATTAGTCTTACGCTTTTTTTTCATTCCCCGACCCTATTCATTTTTAGCTGACAGTAAGAAAACTTTTAATGTTTTGACAAAAATAAAGGTCATGGAACAACCGTAGGTTTTTTTCATTGATTATTATGATCACTTTGCCTGATTTCAGCTTGTATGGTCCTCTGTATAGTCCCACACTACCGTGCAAAGCAAGAACTTCCTATTATTATTATTAGAAATTATTTTACCCAACAATCAAGTACCATAGTTTTAGAGAAATTGTTCTTTGCTTTTCAATATTTGAGAATTAAAAACTTTCTGTCATTTCTCTCCTGCTTCTTTCTATTTTCTAGATTATCTAAGTCCTGATTCTAGTTATGTCTCGTCATAGTCTCAGAGCCTCCCAGTACATCTTCTGCAGAAGTACAGGCTTTAAACTCCTCAATTTTCCGATTCTTCAGCATTCTCCCTATTTCACTCTTCCAATTTACTTAAATTCCACACTGACCCTTTCCCTTTCACTCTCCTTCCTGTTAGTGTCCTATTCTTCCATACTCTCCCTGAAAGCCTATCAGCTCTTTCACACATTGTCTTCCTTTCAAATGACCCCTGCCCTAGAACATATCCTTATGAGAAACTTCTATAAATTCATCAGTTTCTTCCTTGTGTTTCATCTACTTTTCTGTCAATCATAAAAGACAAGTGTCATTCTTGAATTTAAATTATTACAAGAAATTCTACCACTCTATTTGGTTTACTTCAGTTCATAGTTTCTTAGAGAGATTCCAGGGACATTCACAGAGGCCCCAAACTTAATGATGGTAATGGCACCAAAATCAACTAATTTGGAATCTCCTTAACAAAAAATAATTCTCACAGCACCTAAAAGAATTGCATACTATAAACAAAAATTCTGTTCTACTTCTCATTTACTTCTCTGAGCCCATGTCACATCCTAAATTACTGGTTTCATTGGTCATAAGCTGTCATTTCTGTTAGGTGTATTTTACTGTGCAGTGTAATAGAAAATTTTTTCACTAAACAAGTTGTGTATCTCCTGCTTAAAAGTGTAAGCAGAGTACAAATTTGAATGCAGAAGACGGTGGCTGCGCCCTGACTAGAGTAATCAATGTGAGAACGTCCTTAAAGCTTTTCTTCTGTAACAAGGGCAAACTCAGCTAAAAAGTTTGTTTAAATCCTGCTTGGCATAACAAGAACCATTCAACTTTATCTACTTATGACTATCTTTGAATACACCTGACTCATCACCATAATGCCTTTCAACTCAGCCCTGCTCAACTCAACCACTCTTCCTGCCTTATACAGATATTGTAAATCTTTAAGGCTTCTGATGAAGGCGGTAGGGTTTTTATACTTAGTATTATTTTATGGCACAGGAAGTTCATAGGTCATGAATATCACAGATCTACAAAATAAAATGGAAAGGTTTTTCTCTCTATACTCTAAAGCTCTTTGTAGTCTGATTATGTGGGTTGTGTCATATTTGTGTCACGAGCTGTTATTTCTAAGCAGCAATTATATCACAGCAGAGTCATTTTTTACAATAACAAAAAGAACAGCAACAAAATGAAGTAACAACAACAACAAAAAGTCCTTCATCATCTTAATCTGAAATTAAGAAAATCAAGGAAATTTTATGTTGGCAATATGCTACATTCTAGTTTTTCTCTATGTATTTTATAAGTAAAAGCATGTCGTTATTCACACATAGCTGTCCTGTCTTACCTCCTTTACAGAACAGTGCTATTTTATCTATTTTGAGAATTTATCTCATAGAGTAATAAATTATTCTTTCCAGTGATGACACTGATGTGACTAACTCTTTTTCCATATTGTTACAACTTTAATGTTCTTACTGTATGTACCTTATCTACATTTACCAAGTTTTCTTAACAGCCTAACTTATCTCCAATGTCTCACTTTGTCTTTCTTTTAAATTAATTTTTATGGGAATATAGTTGCTTTACAATGTTGTGTTTCTACGGTACAGCAGGATGAATCAGTTATACAGACACACATAGCCCCTCTTTTTTGGATTTCCTTCCCATTTAGGTCATCACAGTGCATTAAGTAGAGTTCCCTGTGGTATACAGTATGTTCTCATTAGTTATACGTTTTATACTTAGTAACAATAGTGTATATATGTCAATCCCAATCAGCCAGTTCCTCCCTCCCCACCCCCTTTCCCCCTTGGTATCCATACATTTGTTCTCTATATCTGTGTCTCTATTTCTGCTTTGCAAATAAGATGATCTATACCATTTTTCCAGAGTCCACATATATGCGTTAATATACGCTACGTGTTTTTCTCTTTCTGACTTCCCTCTGTATGACAGTCTCTAGGTCCCTCCACGTTTCTACAAATAACCCAATTTCATTCCTTTTTATGGCTGAGTAATAATCCATTGTATATGTGTACCACATCTTCTTTATCCATTCCTCTGTTGATGGACATTTAGGTTGCTTCCATGTCCTGGCTATTGTAAATAGTGCTGCCGTGAACATTGGGGTGCATGTATCTTTTTTTTTTTTTTTTTTTTTTTGCGGTACGCAGGCCTCTCACTGTTGTGGCCTCTCCCGTTGCGGAGCACAGGCTCCGGACGCACAGGCTCAGCGGCCATGGCTCACGGGCCCAGCTGCTCCGCGGCATGTGGGATCCTCCCGGACCGGGGCACGAACCTGTGTTCCCTGAATCAGCAGGCGGACTCTCAACAACTGCGCCACCAGGGAAGCCCCTACATGCCCGCCTGCACCGCCATCTCAGCCCAGTGGGGGGCGGGGCTCGAGGGCGAGGCTAGTGGCTGTTGTGAAGCCTCGAGAGCCGTCCGTTCCTACCAGACTGCCTGCTCAGGAACGGTCTTACCCCATGGCCGGACACAGGCCCTCAAACTTCCCCGTGCTGGGTGCTGTGTGGGGACAGGCCCGCAGGGCCAGTGCCGGTGCCGGTTGACACTCCGATCAGGTTGAGCACCCAGGCGGCCCCCGGCAGGCTGATGGTCTGGCCAGGGGTCAGGCCGGGGATGTGCCCAGGCCCTGAGGTGTGGGCGCTGTCCCCAGGTCCCCCGCCGTGCGAATTCCTGGACGGGATGATGCCTTGCCGGCCCCGGGTCGGAGCTGGCGAGGTGAGCGCTTGGTTCCCAAGACACCCTGAGGTCGCCTTCCCCGGTCCCTGCATCGTCCCGCAGTGCATCCGGATGCTGGCGCTGCCAGAAGACGTCTCGGCCGTAGAGAAGGAGATGGAACAGTTGGCCAAGGAGCTGAAGTAGAAGAGGATGACCCTGGGGTACTCTCAGGCCGACGTGGGGCTGCTCATGGGGGCTCTTTTTGGAATGGCGCTGAGCAAGACGACCATCTGCCGCTTCGAGGACCAGGAGTTGAGCCTCACCAACATGTGGAAGCTGCGACCGCTGCTGAAGATGTGGCTGGAGCAAGTGGACATGGAGAACCTTCTGGGCTTATGCAAAATGGAAACGATCCTGCAGCAGGCTGGGAAGCGCAGACGGGCATACAGGGAGAGGCGCATCGGAAACAGCCTGGAGAAACTCTTTCTGCAGTGCCAGCAGCCCACACCCCAGCAGATCAGCTGCATCACTGGGTGGCTCCGGCTGCAGAAGGACTTGGTCCACGGTTCCATAACCGGAGCAGGATGGGCAGTCGGCCAAGCAATGATTTCTCCCCACTGGCGGAGGTGGGGACTGTCGGACCTCCTCTCCCAAGAGGACCAGTGTGCTTTCCCCTGACATCGGGACTCCATTTCTGTTCCCCCCATTATGGGGGACCCTACTTTACACCGTTGTACCCCTGCCCCTTTCACTGCGGGAGGAACCCTTCTCTCTGCCCCAGCCACCACCCTGAGCCTCCCCAGGCTTTCCAGCTGAGGGGCCTGCCTTTCTGGGGAGGGCCAACCCAGGGAAACGGGTCCCTGGGGTTCATTTAAAGGCTTTTAGCATTAAGTCCTCCATTAGTTGTCCAAAGAAGTTAAGAATACGTAAGGGAGAGGGAGGGAGCTCTTTAGGAAAATTTGGGGAGGGAGTTTGAAGTTTACTGCTGTGTTGTTTTTCCCTTTGTTCTTCCCTAGCATTGGCTTTAAGGTACATTCCAAAACATAGATGGTTTTGGATATTTTGTTTCTCTCTGTTTATTAATTGAAAAGTAATTGTGTCTTCTTATTCCTAGTGGTTATCAGTAAACATAGGGATATTCTTATGAACACAATATTGAGTGAAAAACTCAGGTCACAGAAGACTATGTCAGTGTATTATTTCTATCAAAACCAAGCAGAACTTTGTGTGAACACAAAGTCCAAGATAATCGTTGCCTCCAGGGAAAGGTTTGAGGATGGGACAGGAAAAGAGTACATAGAGCCTACCCAGAGCCCTTGTTGAAACACAAAGAGTTTGCCTGTTCTCCCCTTTTTCTTGAAAGATGTGTTCTTTCCTAATTCACTTTTCAGCTCCATTTGGTTTATTCCCTGGGAATTTCCCTTACTTTCTTTTGAGCTCAGAAATGCTTTGTAGAGGATATTTGTGATAGTTGATCCAACTATCCAACTCCCTGGTGGCTTTTGCAGTGGTGCATCTTAAATCACTTTTCCAATCTCTTCCATGAAATTGGTCTTTTCCAGTTTTCTACTTCTACATTGGTCAATATGGGTCATCGTATACTAAACAGAAGTCATTCCCTCTTTGTTTTCACACCTGCTGCCGTACACCTCCATGTAATATTTATGGTTTTATAATTCTATCACCATATATTATATCTGAGTTTATGTATTCTTTTTGCTTACTAATCTTGTCCATTTTTTTCTCTACTTTTTTCCTTAATCAGTCTTACAAAGAATTTATCTACAGGTATTTTCAAATAACAAATTTTTTATTTTTAATCCTATTTACTGTTTTTATTTCCTAATTATTTAATTTTGGGTTTATTTTTATTAATTGCTTTTTTCTAGTTTCTTCTGGTTTCTTCCAATGTGTATTTCTTCCTCTCGTCAATATCTGAAAATAGAGCACCGTCAAGACACATAGGTTAGTGAAAATGGAGCCAAACTTCAAAAAACCACGAGTATGTTGTCAGTGGGTAACAGTGTCATATGTCAGAGATCAAATAACATAAATCAAGTAAGCTATATCATTTCATTTACAAAGATGTCACGGGTACATGTCTTAGAACAATTTCAGGGGAGGAGTTAGTAGAGGCAGGTTCCAAACAACAGTCCAAAGTCTTCATATTTGACAGATTTTCCCCTACCTCAGTTAAAAACATAAATTCCAACCACTCACTCAATGGGATCTTTACCATCATTCTGAAAATTTCTGTATCAAATGTTTCCTTTATCTTGTATTTCCTTTTGACAAGGCAGGTGTTCTCAACCTGAAGATGCCAAACCTCTTTGAGGTATAAGCAGAATAGCGTGTTTGTACATATGTGCATTTTCTTCAAAGATGGTGATGGTAGCCTTCATCACATTTTCAATAGGGACCATGACTCTGTAGATCTACGATTTTAGAATTTAAGCAACACCTTCCCATTGACCATCTTACTTTTGAGAGTTTTCCCTTGAAAACTATAGGTAATTCCTGGTTTTCTTCAAGTCTGTATTTTCTTGGTATCTCTAGCCAGTACACTATAAAGGCCCTGAATCAGTTCTTACATAAGTCTTTCAAATTCAGACCAAATACTGTATTGATTATTGCCTTTGTTGTTCTTGTGCTTTTATCATTCCTTGGCACTTTAATTAGATTCTTATCATAAAGAACAATTTCTCCCTTCCCTAGAAGTTATCCTACTTCTTGTCTAAGAAAACTTGAGGTGTTAGGAGATTCCTCCTTATTCCAATACATTATCCTGCTCTTAAAATAGCATCTGTTTTCTATTATTTCATATTTTTAAAATGTGTGTAGTATACGTCATTGTTTATTATACTAAAACTGTGTCATAGGGATTTATTTTTCAGCATAGCCACTTTTGTTTATGACTTTCTTCTAGAAATAGTCTTACTAAACAGTACTGATATCCTTGGCAGAATCCATTTATGAATTCTTTTTAGGGTACAAAACTGTATTATCTATGTAGAACAATGTTTTTACAATGAAAACTACAATTCCATTCGAATAAAATCCTAGTGGGATATGGGAGTATTACTTGACAAAGTGATTCTAAACTGAAAGAATGAAACTTAGGGAAATATGGAAATTTTGAAGGTAAAGCGTTAGGGCCTTGTTCTACCAGATGTTATGAAACTACAATAATTTGAACACAGTGTTGTGGTCGTGATGAACAAAATAAAAGAAACAAGTATTTGGCTATTCCATCTGTGGTCATGTAAATTGGTACAACCTTCATGGAAGGCTGTTGGGTAATTCATATGAGAAGTTTTTAAAATGTGCTTTTCCTTTGGCCCATCATTTCAACTTTTAAATAATGTTTATAAGAAAATAATTGTTATATGTATGCAAAAATTTAGTGATAAGGGTGGTACCACAGCATTTTTAAAAAATTTTAACAATGAAAAGTTAGAAACAACGTTCAATAAAGGATTAAATAAATAAAAAGGAACGCCATATAGGGTAAAAACTGACAAACAGTTCAGAAAAGATTGTTGAATGAAGCAAAACAATTTATTAAACTTTATGTTGTCATTTTTTATTTTTTAAGGAGAAAGGTATATTATAGGAAAAAATATATATAATAGGTATTACTGGTGAATTTTTAAAAATTTGCTGTATGTATTATACAGTTTAAAAATCCAAGAAATATATCTAAACAAAGACTCCAGAAAATCCAGGATTCCTAAAAATATTCATTCCTCTAGTCTTTCTTGTCTCTAAATGGTCATTTCTCATTATAAAACAATATTTTAGAATAATAAATATGGCCTTTTCATTTTTAGTCAGATTTGTAGTTTCTGTAAAAGAAAGGCAATTCTCTAAATGGAGGAGTATTGGGACATATCATTTGGAAAGGCATTGCTAAAAATCAGGGTTTTTTAAATCAGATATCCATTAATGTTAAAGAGCTGTAGTGTAGCTCAGTGAATGAAGATACCTGCCATATGTCTGTTTTCCTGCACAACATGGTAATTTACAATTACAATTAGAGTGTTTATATACCTCAGTGTAGTTAACCTACATTTAGAATATGATATAAGCCCCAATCATTGTCATGTTCCTGGATGTTTACTTTTCAATTTAAAAAAAGTATTTGAAAATTCAAAATCCTGGTTTTATCACGGTAGAATTCTCCCTACTTGTCATGTTTGAAGAAACTAAATGAATATAAATGAGATCTGTGGATTTTTAGATTTGAAGGGAGTCCGTTCCTGTGATTACAGCCCCAGCCAATTGAAAGATGAACTGTCATGAAGTAAATCTACCCCAATACCCAGTAGAATCCTTAAAACAAGGCTTTAACATTATCGTGGTTACACCAGTGAAGAGAAACATGACAAGAAGCTTTAGGAGTCTGTATGGTTTACCTCAGGGGCTGCCTCCAGAAAAGAACCCAGCGGGTAGGTATGTTGGGCTGCTGCTCTGCCACCTCACTTTTTAGCTGTGAGCCTTGTTGTGAATTCTCCTAACGGCAAAATCAGCTACTTTGGCACTGAACTTGCGTTTTTTAGGTTTCCTTGCCCCAGCTTCCAGCAAAATTCGAAATGCAAACCAACTTCACTTATCGCTATTGACTCTTCTACTGCCTGCCTGCCAAAGACTATGGTCAGAAAAGGAAAAATTGAGGCCTTCCATTGATTTTAAAATCAATGTTCTCTTCTAAATCTGTACAAACTGTTTAACATATCATTTCTTCTTTGCCAAAGGAGTAACTCTATTGTTTAATAATTAGTGCTCCTTCTGGGGTGCATGGTATAGGCCTTCTTTTAGAACTGGCCAGGGCAGTGTATAAGATGCATTAAGTTGAATTGTTGTCTTAGAATGGATGATAATGCTCCTGGAACAGCTGTAAAACTTTAGATATCATTGACTGAGTAGTGGGCAAATCTTAACATACACCTTTTTACTGAAAGAGAATTAGTTTCAATATATCACATATTAGTTAGCTAGGGCTGCCATAACAAAGTACTGTAGCTTGGGTGGCTCAAAGAATAGAAATTTATTTTCTCACAGTTCTGGATGCTAGAAGTCTGAAATCAAGGTGTTGCAGAGTTGCTTCCTTCTGAGGACTATCAGGGAAGGATCTCTGTTTCAGGCTTGTAAACAGCCTCCTTTTCCCTGTCTCTTGACATTGTCTCCCCTTGTACATATCTGTGTCCTAATTCCCTCCTCTTAGAAGGACACCAGTCATTGGATTAGGGCTGCCCTACTGACCTCATTTTAACTTAGATATCTCTGTAAAGATCCTATCTCCAAATAAGGTCACCTTTGGGGGTACTAGGGATTAGGACTTCAACATATACAGTTTTGTGGGATAAAATTCAGCTCGTAACACCAACCTAATTAAAATTTAAGCTAGATTCAATTATTTGTTAATGTAGCCATTCAACAAATATTAATTGAGTACCTTATATAGCAGGTTGTGCCCTCGGCGCTTAAGATGCAATGGTGACCAAAACAGGCTCATTCTGACGTTCAGGGTGCTTAAAGTATGCTGAGGTGTCCACGTTAAACAAATAAGCATGTGATGACAACTCATGATAAATATGATGGGGTGTCAGGTATCAGGGGTCTTCATTTAGATTTAGAGTTATAGTCCTCCTGTTACATGAGTATTGCCTCTGATAACATCAGTTGTTAACAAATATTGTAAGCCAGAGGAAGTATGGCCCCATAGCCAAGGCATAGTTTGGATGACAGGCTTTTCTGGGTGCAAATCTCAGCTCAGTAACCTACCATCTCTGTTACTTGAAATGACTTCTTTCAGCCTCAGTGTCTCATCTGTGAAATATGTCTAGCAATCCACAGGGTGAGAGAGTTGATAAACAAATAAAATTAGGTTATATAAAAAGAAACCCCTAGGACTTCCCTTTTATACAGTAGCCACCCTATAAGTTTTCTCTCCATTGTGTTTTCACTGTACCTTGTCTGGGCTTTATTTATAGCTCATAAATCGCTCTTTTGCATCCTAGGAAGTTTCACACAGTGAAATCGTGCTCATCGATCAATAGCCAAAAGTGAATAAATGAAAGAACAGAAAAAAACAATAGTCTCAGTTGCTAGAAAACATACTATCTAACATTGGGAAATGACTTTTGGAATTGTAATAATTGGAAGGCAATTATAAAGTTCATTTCCTTAGCTGTCAAATAACAACTAGGTAAGGGAACAAAGGTTTTGATGTGAAGGATTTAGATAAAGACTTTCTGAAAACCCATATAATGTTATATAATTGAAAGGAATGATCTCTGAAGTTGTTTGTAGCCTATAATAATTGTATGAGTCTCCATGAATAAGAACAAAACAATGTACCACAGATTGAATATGGAGGCCACAAGGATGTAGAGTATGGGAATGGACAGAAGACATTGTTCCTCATACTGTGATCACCACTTAAACCTTTCCTTCCTGATCTCCTGCTGTGGTCGCAGTTGTCTCCCAAATGCAAGCCCAGTCCCGCCTTCATTCATACTGTTTCTTCATTGAACTCTAGCTTTTCTGTCCAAAGCCTACTATATTAGTTTGCTAGGGCTGCCATAACAAAGTACCACCGATTGGGTGGCTTAAGGAACAGAAATGTATTGGCCCACAGTTCTGGTGACTCCAAGTCCAAGATTAAGGTATGGGTAGGGTCGGTTCTTTCCAGGGCTGGGAGGGTAGGATATGTTCCAGGCCTCTCTCCTTGGCTTGTAGGTGGCTATCTTCTCTTTATTGTCTCTTTACATTGTCTTTCCTCTATACATTTTTCTGTGTTCAACTTTCCCCCTTTTATAAGGACACAAGTCATATTGGATTAGAGCCTACCCTAATGACCTTATTGTAATTTGATTACCTTTGTAAAGACCCTATCTCCAAATAATGTCATATTCTGAGGTACTGGGGTTTAGTACTTCAAGGTATAAATTAGGGGGGGAACCCAATTCAACCTGTGACATCTACCACTCCTGATAGACAATATAGGTCGTGCTCTGGGGGGAGGATGTAGGAACCCAGAGAGACTTGTTTATTTTTTCTTGCAAAGGAGTTAAATGAGAGGCGTGTGATGGAAAGGCAAGAGCATTAGCCGTGGAGCCAGGCAGGCCCAGATCTGCGTTCTGTCTCTAGGTCATTCACATAGGTAATATCACCAATCCAGGGTAACTCATCAGAAAATTTCAAGAAAAATAACATTTTTTCCCTCCCAACAAATGACTTTATGGGCTGAAGAATTACAGTAGCTACTTATTTCTATCTATTTTAGGAGCACAACAATTGTACTTTTATCAGTGAGATTGAATGGCTTTATCTTAGGGAGAAAATTTTGTATATTTTGATAAAGATATGATTCTTACTTTCCCCAGAAAAATTGCTGTGAGCCTATTGAGAAAGCCCCGTCACTTTCTGCTAAGCATTGCCAGCCATTAATTTCTTCAAGCTAATGTAACAGGACAGTCAAGTGACTTGCCTTTAATTTGTTGTGATTGTGTTATATTTATGAAAAGCAGAGCTAAAACAGCTGATAGCAAGTGTTTAGACACTGGTTGTTTTCATAAATGGTTTTAAGAGCATTGCTAAATCTAAGTAGACACTGAGTAAGTTTTCTCAGTGTGCGAAATGTAAATCATTCTTTCTGTAATCATAAGTCATTAAATGCATGCAAATGTTATAAATGATTACCACATTTCAAACATATTTTTATGGTACCAGTCTGCTTGCTAAATATGTATTACCTTTGAGGTTTAAACTAAAGAGGTGGGAAAAGACTTACCATACAGGAATTTATTATGTTGTTCTTTTCTCTCCTAAAAAGGCAATCATACCAACACCATAGGTAGAAAAGAATGTTTTTGCTTCTGTGTCACATCATTAAAGTAGTGAATCTAATGCTGTAAATTTTTGTCTTCTGGGCCAAGAAATTTTAAGTAAAATACTAACAAGAATGTTATGCCTTTAAATGAGAAGTGAAAGAATCTTTATCCTTTTTGTTTGAGTTTCCAGAAATGACACACTCCATAAAAAAAATTGTTTCATTTTTATTTTTAAACGGAGTTTCTTTCATTAGTCAGTAAACAGTTTATTTGGTGAACATTCTCTGAGCACATATATACACCATGTGAACATTTAGGAAACAGAAGGTGCTTGAATTTGTGAGATTTAAATATTTTCTCACAGTTGATCCAGTGATACTGCGATAGAAATAAAACCACATGTAAATGAAATACCGCTTTCTACTGAAAAGCACATATAAATTTTCTATCATTGTTTTAATGAGGGCAACAATGATTCCATTTACTCAGTGGAACATCTTATAAATCATTAGCATGTTTACCTCCATATGCATTCTAAGACTCACCCATAAAACTCTACCTGTCCTAATCACAAATATGCATGTACATTAAATTATATTATCTGACTGCACATATTTTATACTGCTAATATTCTTGCAAATATTATTAAATTTTTAAAGTATAAATAAAGCAATGATTTGGTTTCTCACTTGCTCTTCTAAAAAACATGTGCATATACCTACTAATACTCATATTTTAAATACATTATGTAAAATATGAGCTATGTAGATCAAAGGTGCTACACCAGAACATGGCAAGCAAAAGGAATAATGCTCAGCATCCAGCTTTGGTCCATCTCCCAGAAATCTTTGCTGTGGCCCCAAACCAACTCCTGTTTTTCCTCCACTTCTACATCCTCACATTCTTATAAGTATAGGGTATAGTAATTCTTATTATACCCTATACTTCCTTGGTGGTTAAATGTCTACTAAGCACCTGTTAAGGGCTAGGCACTAAAGATCAGAATTAGACAAGGTACACATAGGTTGAGTAGAGAAAAGGAGTGAGAAAAATCAAGGATCACCTCATCCATGGCCAGGGTTAGAGGAAAGGACAAAAGAACAACCCAGAGGAAGGAGCACATAACTCAGCGGGGGGTACCTGTCCCATTAAGAACAGGGACCACTGGAGCCAAGTAAGACTTGAAAGAAAACTAGGAGTTGTTAAGTGGAGGGTGTGAGAAGAGGGATGGGGGAGACCAAAAGTCAAGAATGGGAGAAAAAAGTGAAAGGACTTGCTTTTGACTAGAAATCGAGGCTGTGATTAGTTATTGCAATTGAGAGTTAAATGCAGTGGCTAAAATTCTGATAGCCATAGCAAAAAGTTACATAGTTCTCAGTACGTGAAGCTAATTACATGAATCTTTCAAAATGCATTGAGAAAAATATTTTCTCAACATTAAATTTAAAGATGAATATATCAATCTTAAGGAGACATTGAACAACACAAGAGATAATCTCTTTAATTTGTTGTGATTGTGTTATATTTATGAATTTCATAAAACTGTTGATTTGTTGTTGTCATTTAAGACACACAATCATTCTTCAGGTGACTGGTTCTTATATTGACTTAGAGCAAATAGCCTAAGTCTTAATACTAAGATCCAAGGTTCTGAAGGCCTTTCTTCCAGGAAATAAAATAATTTTGTGCTGGCATAAAGCTTCCAGATGGTTTGCCTTTGTACTACTGAAAAATTAATGGTTGGCAGATCCACTGTCCTATTCTTCTCAAGAGTCATTGTCTCCACTAGGCTTTTGACACAAAGGTGTTAATCAGAACCTTTATGTTTATTGCAATATCGTAAGAAACACAGGGACGAGTTTAACTGAAAAAACCATCAGACACCAAAGGTAGTGTCTTAAGTTAGTAGCCTAGTTGCCTGTGTGCGAAAAAAAAAAAAAAAAAAAAAAAAATCTGATGAGAAACCTTGTTGACTGTCATGGAACATGGTCATTCTGTCCCTGCCCATGGCTCCAGATGCAAGAGAGTGCCTGGCATGATACCAGGGACAGAGATCAGTAAGCGTGCATAACAAGCAACTGACTTAAGATAAATCATCAATTCATCTGTGTTTTTTGTTTTTTTGTTTTTTTAATCTTTATTGGAGTATAATTGCTTTACAATGGTGTGTTAGTTTCTGCTTTATAACAAAGTGAATCAGTTATACATATACATATATTCCCATATCTCTTCCCTCTTGCATCTCCCTCCCTCCCACCCTCCCTATCCCACCCCTCTAGGTGGTCACAAAGCACCGAGCTGATCTCCCTGTGCTATGCGGCTGCTTCCCACTAGCTATCTATTTTACGTTTGGTAGTGTATATATGTCCGTGCCACTCTCTCACTTTGTCACAGCTTATCTGTGTTTTATCCTCATATGAAATAAAGATGACTGAAATATTCCTGTACAGAGTCACTCTGAGAACCAGAAAACAAACAAGCAAGCAAAAACTCTCATAAGAATTTTTGAGAAGTACTTAGCAAGGCATAAAGAGCAATGCAGTGTTTAATAATGCTTTTTTAAATAAAATTTAAGGCCTATAGATCTTCAGTTATTAAGTCCAGTGTTGCTTCTATCTGTGAATATTGAAATGCTTTAATATATATAGTAATCTTTACAAAACTTTCTAAAATGAGTCCTTAGCGCCAATGTAGATGTTGAACAAGATTAAATTTATTTTCCCAAATCATGCAAACTCACCAGTGTCAGAAGCCATCAATAAATACATAAGTCTTGACACCCTTGCTTTGTCCTTGTATATACTGAGTGACACTTTTTAGCTTATTTCAGCAGACAAGTTTTGAAGACAGGCCAGAAATCTATTAGGATCCAGCATTGATAGATCTGTTTCTTATGAATTTAGGTCACTTCTGAAAATCCCAAAAGTATGTATAATGAAACAGTTGTTAGGTGAATAATTTTGAGAGGTCTGCTTGAGGTAGCAGACTCATGTTTGGGGCATTCCATTAGGCAATTGTCTTTTCAGACCCTTACCATCAACTGAGAAGAGCTAGAAGGCAGAGAGCCTAAAAACATAAGGCTTCTAAAAGTTAACTATCTTGGGATTTGATAAGGATATTTAGAAAGTGGGAGATAAGTAATTATTTTGAGAACACTGAGACATTTTTATTGGAGTTCTTTATAACTCAACTTGAAGTGGAATATAGCTTGTACGAATCATAATGCCAGATGACAGTTATTTTCCATTCAGTTCTTAAAGTGGTTTACATGTGATAGTTCAAGCAACATGAAAATTCATTCTGGAAAAGCATTTGTTGTCCAAGGCTTTCTTAACCAAGAGAAATAGCTACACCTAGATCTCAATTGTTTATGAGTGAATTGTATATTCAGGGCATTATCTGCAACAAAACCATGGTCTTAGGCTAGCTTTCCCTTGTTTCCCAGTATGTTTCTATGCCACTTTTCCCCAATACCAAACTCTTGTGTTCTCAGCAAATGCAAAATACTTTTAATTGTGCCTAGAAAGACATCAGGAGAATAAATTACTTCTCCTCTCCCACTGCCCTCCTCCCTTCATTATTTTAAAGTATTAGAAAACTCAATATGAATTACTTCGTTTTACCCTTTCAGTTACCTATAGCACTTACGTGGATAATCCAGAAACTTCTTGCCCTTAAACATGTATTAACATTTAAAAAAATGCTACTATTAAAATTTACTATGTAGTAATTTTACAGATCCAAATGAATATATGAATTCAAATATGCACACATAAGTATCAGTCTGTCGTTTTATAGAAGTTGGAAAAAAAGAGTAGAATATTATCTGCCCTTTTCAATTACCGTGTTAGTACAGACTCTTTTCAAGTTACATAAGTCCAGTTCAAGCTGCTTACCAAACAAACAAACAAAGAAAAAAAAAGAAAACAAAACAAAAACAGTCATTTATTGATTAATGTCAATGGGAAAACCCAGGGTTAGATTTACTGCTGGTACTGCTAGATGCTGGGGCTCAAACTCTGTTACCAAGACTGTCCCTCCATCTCCTTGTCTACTTTTCTTTGCCTATTGGCCTCATTCTTTCTTGCTTGCAGACAGGGCTTTCTTCACATAGATAAGGAGGGTGGCTACAAGCAGTTGGAGCATCTTCTGTTCAGCATTACCCCAGAGGAAAAGCTCTAGCATCCAAATAGGAATCTGATCAGTGCTGCTGGAGTACTGTGATGATCCCTGAACTCAGCACTGAAGCCAAAGAGATTGAGGAGTAGGACCAGACTGGCTGTGATCGACCAGCCTGGGCCAGCCATATCTATGATGGGGTTGGCACTGGGGCAGGACACTGTAACTGGTAGCCCCACAAAGGGCTATGTGAGTTGAAGAGTGCTTCCCCAAAGAAGGATTTTGGATATGTCCACTACAGTTGTCATTGTGTCAGTTTCTCTAGGTTCTTGGAAGATTTAATGTATGTGCCACAATCAGATGCTTATGTGATCTGATGCAGAGAGAAAAGAATATGTGGGATAACTAAATACAAGAAGATTCTACATTTTGAACACTTGAACTGATCCATCAGCAGACTGTTATTCAAGTTTGTGATTCTGTAATGGTTCACCCTGGGTCATTTTGCTGTTACTGATTCCTGTGTGCCACTATGCAGAGGGCCTAATTGCAGCAGTATTCACTCCTGTCAATACTTTTGGGTCCTAGAGTGGCATTTACTCACCTATATCCTAAGATAGCTTAATAGCATCTGTACCATAGGCCAGTTTTAACGTTTGAACATACACAGACAGTCCACTAGTTCTTCCTATTAATCCTACTTTATCCATTGATACAACCAAATTAATCTTTTCAAGGGAGAGCTGCTGATATTTGGGGGTTATTTTTCCCAGTATTTAATTTCTCTCTTGGTCATACTTTCATTTGGTATTTATCTTCTAGCACATAATAATCTATTGTAGTAATCTGTTTTATAGAAGTTTGGGGGGATTACTAGGGTTCTAGACTTCTGGAAAAATTGTCCCTCAACTCTCACAGATAAATATATTATGCTTTATTTTTTAAATTGCAGTGAAAAATAAAAATCTAGGACCTATTTTGTTATTCATAAATTATTTTTATATCCAGTTGAAATAATATAGGTTCTTGCAATCTGTTTGCCTTCAATAGTAAATCAACAAATTAGACAAGCAAACTGAAATCACTAATGCATCAGTTGCTCTTCCTCTTCTTCTGTCCTCAGAGAAGATAGAAAATGTATGGTCAATGTCCTCTCAATGCTTTATATACAATAAAATTATTTAATATAGCCTAGTGACTATATTTCAAAATTAAATTGCTCTCTCACACAAAAAATTTTATTCATTAAATATATTGATAGACCAGTCAATTTATTATGAAATATTATATTTCATTGTGAATACAAGATGTAATTTTAACTACCTAAAGTTTAAATGTATCTTGCAGTCAATGTGATAAGAAAGCATTGTGTCATAGCTTAATTGGTAGTGTTTTTTCTAAGTGGTACTTGGAGTAATGATGAATCTTAACATCAATGGTATTTTGGGTTTGATGACACACAGTACTCTAATTATGTGTCTTCATTTTCCCAAAGGGTTTCGTCTAAGTCAAAATTCTGTTGGTCAGCATCTTTTAACAACACTAAGTTTGATATGAAGATTCCCTTTTGTAAAACTAAGTTTCTTTTTGTAACATTAATAGACACTCCCTAATGTGTCTATTGTATAAAATTGAAGTTTTGTTATTGTATTTTTAACTCGGAGCACACTTAGATTAACAACGCTTCTCAGCCATCATTTTCACAGGTTTGGTTTTTTTTTTTAATATGTATACACAAAAAACACTGGTGTCCTTTAGCTATTAATAATTTATTTTTGACATTTAGAAACAATTTTATATGTTTCATTCAAGGCAAAGACAACATGATATTGAGAACCTACAACTGTTATATGTGAAACTATTTACATTAATCTCTATAACTCAGTTATGACTCTCTTGCTTTAAATCTCTTTGGTATGTTTCTGTTCTGATTTACTGCCTGGTTTAAAGATTAATGTCACAGGGTAATTTACTACAGCTTCACAGATGGTATTTGAATCTTTGTAAATGGGCTTTGGAATCTGTGCACAATTCTATATAATGTTAGGTTAACATCAATGTAAATGTTGAACTTGAAACAGTTCTAAAAGATCATGATAGAAATTTCATTATCCCTTTCTAAATACTATAACTTTTTAGGGGATTTCATGGGCTAAGTATTTTTACTTCACTAGTGTGGTTAAGGTATAACTAGCTCCTTATATTTGAAATCACCAGCCCCTATAAGTTGAAAATAAACATAAAAAATAAATTACCTCATTTTAAACTATTCTAAAGTTCTAGTCACAGAAGTTACTGTTCTTATTTTTACAGCTTCCTACATGAAATGCTTTATAGAATCCACAAACACACATTGCTTTTAGTGTCTTTCCTTTGATGTCTATAAAAGACCCATTCAAAGCTGGAGGTAAGTGCCCCTAATGCACACAGCAGAAGTTGGCTAAAGTTATTGGAAGCTGTTAGAGATAACCTTTCTCTACATGTCTTTTGAGGGAAAAACTGGTACCAACAATACCAGTTAAACTGTAATTAGTATAACTAACAACTAATAAGAAAGAGCAGACTAGAGGTCATTCTTAAGAATTTAAAGGTATTAGCAGGTTAGGGTTGTAGGGCATCCTATCCCCCAGCTTAATCTGCTGCCCTAGCTGGTGAGATTTGTTGAAGCCATCAGTGCCCTCTAACCCCGAGGTGCTGCTCTCTCATAATTTATTGGTCACATGCCAAGCTCTCTTTCCTGTCTAGTGAGATGACTTTGGGAATGGCAAATTCATTTTAAAGTTCTTGTTAAAAATGCCTGCAGATTTTCAATCTTGTAGCGTAGATAAAGGATTACAGATTAATTTGCTTTAATGTTCTTGTCCTACAAACCTTAGACTACATTGAAATTGTCATTTTGCTACATTAACAGAATATGATTCGTTGAGACCATTTAACATGTATTATAAGGGAACGCTTAAAATCTAACTATTAAATCAGATGTTGTGTAACTGATTCTAATACATACTGAATATTCCACTTTTTATGAGCCACTTCTTCAAATTTAATTGCCCACCAGTGGCTCTTGTTTATGTTTACAGTCAACTCTAATGCACTTAAAGGGTAAGAACTTAACAGAGGAATAACCTTTTGTTTTCATGAGGTGTAGTTAACCCCTCTCTTCTAGTATCTGGCTTTGGATTCTTCCGCATCTCATTACATGATACCGACACAAAAACAAGAGGAATGCCATAGAACTTCAATTGTCCTTTTCCTTTTCCCAGTAAAGTCATGCCTGTAAGATTGTTTCTGCATCTAGAAGGTTTTTTTTTTTATTTTAAAGCAATAAGACCTATGAAGAAAGAGTCAAAAGAAAAATTTCTCTTTCAACGTTTTTATGTTACTACCTAAGTCTCAGACTATCATTACTATCATATGTATTATAGATTTTTTTAAACTATAGATTATTTATTACTCATGAAGTAAGCGGAGGCAGGCCCCAATAACTAAACAAAGTTTTAAAGTGGGAAGCATCAAACCACATGAACCTAAAGAAAAGAAAATTTGAATTTCAGGTTATCATACATCACTGGACACATAGACATCTAAAACTTAAGGAGTACAGCCTTAAAAATCATAGTTCTCATTTAAGTACCACAAGAAATAACTAGGATATATTCTTCCTTTGAGTCCTCCATCTCAGTGTTTTATATACATATTACTGGTGGTTTGTGGATGAACTGTTTTTTTATTTTAGTAGTTATTTGTTTATTCTAATGTATGTTAGCAAAAGATATGAATAACACATGAAGCCTTTTTAATGGATATTATTGCTTTGGACTAGGCAAATAGAAAAAGTGAATTGGTGTAAAGAGAAATACTAGGTATTTTTGTAGTACTGGTAGTTTGTGAATATGGCAAAATGCATAAAAGTCTTACAGAAATGACTGGATTTAGGGACACAATACTCTGTCTAAACATGAAATTCCAATAATGTTTATTCTAGCCAAAAATTCACAAGATGCTCTTATCCCTTCATTTCTATCAATCTATCGGTCTTCATTTATTTAATTTATGTGTATGTATGGGTGTACTTAGCAGTTTCATGTTTTGTTTTCAAAATAAGCCAGCTTCTCTGGGCTTCAGTCTTGGGTTAGATGATGCCTAAGGTTCCTTCGAGGCAGGGTTATCAGTCCTCAGCTAATAAATTCCTCAAGATTGGGAACCAAATACGTATAACTTGATCTAAGTAGTAGTTAGCATAGTGACAACCCCAAATCATCATTAATACATGTTCACCATCGATTGATTCACATGTTCTAAAGACAGATGTAAGTATGTTTTTGCATATCCATGTGCTTGCCCCAAACTAACAAATAATTTTAATTGTCACATCAGTAATTTAAAACTTTTTCAAAATAGAGAGTAAACTGGTGCTACTTAAAGTTCACACAGACACCAGTCTTTTTTCATGCTAGGATTTCCTAAGCAGTGGCACTACAGACAGTATTGGAAAGTCTTATTTTTTTCCTCTTCCATACTATCTTACGATTAACTATGAGAGTAAGACATCAAAGCTGAACTGACTTCAAAGCCTGTAACACTTACGGTTTCCAGCTATTACTGTTACCAGCCGCTCGGCCCTAATAGCAATTCATCTTACAGAGCTGCCTCACTAGGATCCACCCCTCTGCTTCCCGCCTTCCCCTTTTCCAAACCTGTCAAATTAAAAACTACCCTTTACACGAATCTCAAAGTTAAACCAGTCCAAAGAGTTAGCATATTTGCTTACTTTCAGGATTTTACCACTAAAAAATAGACCATATTTATTTATTTATTCACTTTTCCCAAAATTATGCATTTTACCACAAGGCCTTAGACTATGTTCCCATTAAACATATAATGTTCTTCATTATGTTTATTTCAAAAGTATAATATACACATGTAGGTAAGATTGTGTATACGCCTGCCACTTTAGTTAGGTTCACAAAATAAAATATTAAAAGTTGAGTCTGGTACTTGGCCCTGTAAATCAATGAAGTTAAAAGGAATGAAGTCTAAAACATGGATTGTCCATCATAAATGCCTGAAATATAATTCCTGGAAGCACATGCTTTCTCTAGTGAAAAAATAATAAAGTTTTCATGGACATATAGTTTTCCAGCAATATAAAAGTTAATATATTAGAGCTTCTCCTATACTCATAACCAAGTAGGTACTAAAATATTATGCAGGCCAGTTTCTTGAGAAGTGTAGATTTAGCATCAGCTGAAGATTTTCAATTTTTCTTTAAATGGCTCAGATAAAAATTTTAAATTATTTTCCTTGAATAATTTGGTAAAGTTGATGGTAGGTATTCAGTACCATGGGGTAGGAGGCAGGGGGAGCAGCTCTTGAAATCTGGTAGATAGCATGCAGATCTTAAAGTGACAGCACCAAAGGACTAACAGAAGACTTAATGATTTAACTATTCTCAACCCAAAACCATATATGACATTCTGAATACTTATGACGGAAGCTTTAATTGTGGATTATGGGAATTAAATAAGCTCAATATAATGATTGTATTGTTTGGGAAATGGAATGGACTGCATTGTGAACTAATGAGCTTTCCATCTTTCGAAGCATTCAAGTAAATGCTCAATGACCACTTGTCAGTAATTTGATAGAAGGAATTCTTACATTTGAGAGAGATTAAAGAATCTTTAATACCTATTTCAGTTCTAGAGCTTTTTGTTTCTAAAAATTAAAGGATATGAAGAAATAGAGTTGAAGATTAAGTGATGGTAGTAGCATGCAGCTGTTGTCTTCAGTCCAGTAGTTAGATGGACTTTACAAAGTGTCATAAACGGGTATCTCCAAGGGATTTGAAAAAGAAGGGGCACATGGTGGTTTAAGTAGATAAGGGCAAACAACAAAATGATGCACCTCTCTTCTAGTGTTGAAGGTCGGGAGAGAGAGGAACCTACTCTAAAATGCTCAGAAAAGAGGGCATAAGGAAAATGAAAAAGGGAGCTTTTTCAAAGACCAGGAACCCAAATGGATTTTCAGAGTGCTAAAAATAGGAACCAAAGGATCTTTATATCTGCATTCCTTAAAGGAAGGGAACAAAAAAGGTAGGAAAGTGAGAAGTTAAAATTTTGACTTCAATTCTGTTTGAAGAGCATAATAATTGCAGGGGACTAAAAAAAAGCACAATGTGGGTATGAAAAGATCAGAGTCACTAACCAATATGTTGCTCCGGGCCAGTTACTGAATTTCTCAGGGTCTCTCATTGTTTTAAGTATTAGGCAGTAGATGATTTTCATGATCTTATCCAGCTCTGAGATTCCTCTTAGTGCCTTAATTAAGGCTGAATTAAGTACGCTCTCCATAGCCCAAGAATTCCGACAGACCAAATGTTTCAGTTGGCAACGCCTCGTGTATTCTGGCCTATAGATAATAGATAGCAGGGAGAAAACTCGGGATAATTTTGTAAAGATTCCGACATTTTGAGGTGTATAAAAGTTATGAAGTAATCTCCTGTGTGGGCAGATAAGAAGTGAAGATACCAGAGACACGGGAGAAATGAAGTAGTGCTAGAAAAAGTGCAGTTGGACCCCTCCTTTTGAGTATAAAGAGATGATTGGCGGTCTGAAGAAGACACCCCAGAGAGACCTGGCAGTGTTGCCTCAAGAACAGAGAACAGGCGTTTACGTCAGAAGGGAATCTGTAGATTTGATTTATTGGCAATAAAGTGATAGGGAAATCTCATTAATAGCTGCTTTCTAGTAAAGAGGAAAGAGGTACTACCAAAGAACATATAGAGGGGTGAGAAAAAGCTAGAAAATACTAAATCTATAAAGATGAAAAATGTGGAAAAATAATTTGAATCGCCATTTAAACCAAAAACCAATAACACGTTAAGGCAGTTTTCCTCAGTAATAAACCGTTCTCCAGAAGTAAAATGGATAGATCCTTTTTCGTTGTTGTGAAAATAATTAAGCATTTTCCAAAAATGTAATTCTCTCATCTCCTGGGAGCGGGTTATATACCAGGGCCATACAACTAACTGGGGTTTATATATGACTATTAATTGTGATTGCAGACTTTAAAGAGTCTACTTCAATATACAATTAAATTATGATTTGTGTACCTTGGTATATTTTTTCCCAAGCTTTAGTACTCTGGGTTTTCTGAACAACCATACAAAAACTTCCTATCAGTATTCTGGGCCATGTTGTATCCTCTGTTTTGAAATAGGAATATGAATTTTACTGAAATGATTATTTATAGCAACATTAATATTATTCAACACTTAAAATCATTACATTGTTATTTTCTGATTGGGAACTTAATGCCCATCCTCTTTTAAATAGTATATTAATCTATGAATGAAATTTGTCCTACAAATAACACATTAGTAGAAAGTTAGAAATAAGTGTGATCTTCTGAGTGTGTTGTATATAACAGTTTATACCTTCAGTTCTGATCACGGACATGCTCTCCCAGCTAAGTGCCATTAATCCATTTACTGCTGCTCATTGGAATGAAGAGAAATTACCAAAGAGTTTCCCATATGTTTAAGTGAATTCCTCTGTAATTGTGGATTGTTTCGCTTCCTTATTTTTCTTTGTGTATGTCCCTTTTGAAGATTCCTAAAGCCAATTCTCTTTTTACTCAAATTAAAAAACAAAACCAAAAATACCAGCAGCAACAACTACAAAAAAACAAAACAAAACAGGCAACTGTGGCAACAGTTCTGATTCCTTTGGCTGAAGTCCAGCTTACTGGTTGTTTTGCCACATTTAGTTCCACATCACTGACTTGAGAAGGCAGAAGTGGCACCACTCTGTGCTGACCTATTGGTCATGACCACTCCTACCTCATTCTTAACATTTCGTCCTAATCTACTTCCACACATAGTGTATTTCTGCGGCAGTAAAAGAAGATGTTAAAATCTAGAATCAATTAACCAATGCAGTAGTTCCGGACCCACTGAGCTTTTTGTCCTGAGTGTTATAATTTAAAGCATTTGCCAAATAGATACCATCTCATCCTGTGTTTCGCATGCTAAAAGAGATCGTGGAAAAAAGTCTCCAAAACCTAAATTAAATATGTATATCAAAGTATTACCATAGATAGGCAGCATATATTTATTTGGGCTAAGGAATATACTTTAGCCTTCATCAAGAAAAATAAAATACGCCTTGTGAATGGCTGATTGTACTGTGCACATTGAGTCAGAATGTCAGAATCTTCTAAGTAAATTGTTATTATGGAATAAGGCAGAACTTCAGCTCTGAATTTATATAATTCACTCCATTGTAGATTTTTTTCATTGAAGAATACATTTCGCTGCCATAAATTGTACTGAGTATGAACAGCAGAGTCATTTGAGGTTCATTGGAAATATAGGAGAACATCATGTTTCCTGTCCTTTTGTTAAACTTGGCATATTGATTTTTTTTGCACAGCTTGCAGCACAGAAATGTGATATACAGCTACAGCAAGACAAGCTAACCACATGTGAATTTGTTAAGTACTGCTGGATTAGCAGAAATTGTCTGACTGTGCAAATAGCAAGATTTGACTTCTCCAGGAACTCTTTATGACATAATCAATTAAAATAACAAGTTTTGATTTTATTGCCTAGAATAAATCATTAGCAAAACTCATATTCTCCTGATCACTCATGTGTGGGATGTTTACATTCATTTTGTTTCTATATTTCAAGCACAGTAATAAATATGTAGCATTTGGACCAAAAGTTTAAAGTCAAATATAGTTCTAATAATGATTCATAAATTTTTTAAGAACAAGATTCTAGATTTTATTTAAATTTGCCATTGCTTTTCTTTTAAAATATTTAGTGTTCATTCTTTTGTTCCCTTTAGGCTCAGAGGTAGCAAGGTTTGGATTTGACTGATACTTCTTACTGCATTTAAATTTAGCACCTTGTGGAAAGGGAGTCTCTGAAGTAGGGCTGGTGTGCTCTTCTCCTCACCTTATTAAACCTCTTCCTTAAATGTGTCCATTACACAGTTCGTCTTGCCTGACTTCAAAGAGTAGAGATGGAGAGAGGATGAGCTATAACTCAGCAGAGTGTGTTACCCCTGGCTTCTTAGAAATGCTAATGTGTTATCTATCAGGTTTATAAAGTTCTCTGAGTTCTCTTGGAAGCAGATCAGCCACTATGTGGTTTTCTGCAGAACAAAACTGACAGTCTGTCCAAAGCTAGGAAATGTTCGTTACATCATGTACATGTGATCGTGTTGTCACCTGCCTTTTAAGAAAAATACTTTCTTTAAAACACCTCAAGCTCTCTAAATGTAGACTTCTTTTTAACAAGATTTTTTCTCAAATTTTTTTTCAAAAATTTCTCTACTTGCTCTCAGTACTTTTGAACAGGTGGACATCTTATGAGATTTCATGTCAAATTTATTAGAAACAAGTCTTTTAAAATTATCTGGTAAAAGCACAAAGCGTGAGTTGTTCCCTTAATAAAAAAAGGGGGGGGGGGAGCGGAAGGGGTCAGAGCAAAGAAGAAAGTGCCACTGGTTTGTGTTAGGTGACACTGTGCCCTGCTTGTCTAATTTGATTACACAGAGCCCCTGAAGCCTCAGGCAAAGCTGATTTTAGCTATAATCAGCTTCTTAACCTTTTGAGAACTAACATAAACACTACCTAGCAGTGGTTAATTATGTTGCTCTGCTACACACTACAAAGTGCAAAGGTAAAAGTGTAGAACTACAGTAACACATGTTGTGACAAAATTTAACAAGATGACTTAAGGGGATTGGAGCAGAAGGCAGTTCTATATTTGTGATGAATTTTAAATTAATAAAGAGACTTAAGAGCGCTTTTTAAAAAAATTTTAGCTATAGTTTTTGCTTAAGTTTTACCTATAAGTGCTGAACATTCATGGACTACTTTTTTCTTTTTGCTGTCCTCACATTTGTACTTTTCTCTGAAATCCTCTTTTGATTATACACACATTTTAGAAATATGTGTATTCATACTCTTTCATTCTTTCATTTTTCAGAGTAAACCAAGGTGATTTCAGTATCCATGTAATAAGAGTAAAATCCTCTTGGTTCACTTTTACAGATAGTAAAAATTCATTAGGGGAAGAATGGAATTTCTTTATAGTTAGATGGAATATTGTGGTTTCATATATATATATATATATATATATGAGCAAGAACCTAACTTTTTGATTTGAAACAGGAGCTCTTGATACAGGAATCTGATGTGTCATATGGGAAATTAATATGTAAGATGATTCTACTGCCGATAGTTGGTGTAACTCTCGTGTAGTGATGTGACTAATGGGCTAGAGCACCATAAACATTAACTAATGTACTTATCAAGGCTATCTCCTCAAAGTCATGTTTGCTGGGAAAACTCCCTAGGAAGATTCTCCTGAGTAAGGTTTGCAGTTGACCAGGAGAATATATGGAGCCATAAGCCATACCCCGTATTGGTAAGCTTCTGTACCTGAAATTTCATGCTCTGAAAAAATTCTGAAGGGTAGAATCTTAGTGCTCCCCAGTGACACACACTATAAACAGTCACTCTGTGTGGAATTAACTTAAATGGAGAAGGAGGGGAAGGTTCGGACTAAAGATTAACTATGATTTTTTTAATCTTAGGTCAGTCCCTCATAAATAACATGAATATTCTACAAGCTTGTTATTCTGCAGTGTAGTTTATGTTGTGGTTACAGTGAGCTTAAAAATCACATCTAAGCTGTAGATTTTGGAGAGGCAGACATCGAAGGGCCTTTCACGATTTCTGAGGCATCAGGGAACATTCATTGGGCATCACGGCCAGCTCCTTTGGCCAAACTTGACCCCCATGGTGAGGGAAGGTGACCTCATTAATAAATAATGTAAATTAATTGACATAAATGCCACCTAAAAGCAGGAGTTCAGGTGGGTTTTGTAGTTATATATAATACTATGGGATAAATGAAGCCAGGTCATAGATAACTGGACATTTTTGGCCCCTTGCAGAAATGTTTTAACTGAATTGTATTCTCTGTTTGGTAATCAGCTTGTTAAAACAATTACATAAAACTCCCCATTACAGCTGTTGTAGATGTCTTTTAGGTGAAGTGCTTTTTATTTTATGGCACATGTTATAAAAAATATAATACTTGTTCAGTATCCTGGTATGGATGGAGGGGACTGCTCAAGCCTGGAGGCCACAGGCTCCAGCTGCCCCTGGTCCCCTTGGCTTCCCTGATGACTGAAGGATCACTGTCTCTGCACCCCTGCAACCCATTCAGGGCCCATGATGGGCCAGGGGGTGGCTGACTTAGAGGCAGTAATCCACTACATCTTATGAGGTTCTCTCCTAGGAGGACCCATAGGAGAAATCCTTCCCAGAATTCAGTTCTTCCCCAGTTATTATTTTTTTTATCATATGAACAATGAAAATCTTATAGTATATTATTCCAGTGGTTTCCAAACTTTGTTCCACAAGAGCATTACCTGAGCAGCCAAGGCCTCTTTCCTATTACAGTTCATTCAGAATGTCTAGGGTGGGATCCAGGCATCAACCTTTTCAAAGATCCCCAGGTAATCCCCAGTGGTTTCCCCTGTTTGGGAACCACTGACATACCCACTGTAGTCTCCTCATAGCTTAGGCCATTTGGGAGCTTAGAGATAAATTTGCATCTCACCTGTAGCAACTAAGTAGGACTAATCGTATTTGTTCATTATTTTCTTGTCCATTTTTTGTTTTTGCCTTGACTTCTTCAAATGTTTTTGTACTTTCATATAATTTTATATTGTGTTTATTTTTAATAGAATTATTTAAGTAGAATTTATGTACTATTAAATCCATGTAAGTGTACAATTCAATAATTTTTTTAGCAAATTTATAGTTGCACAATTATCACCACAATCCCATTTTAGTATATTTCCGTCACCCCAGAAAGTTTCTTTGTGCCCATTTGCAGTCAGTCCTGCTCCCACCCATAGCCCCAGACAACCAGTGATCTGCTATCTCCATAGGTATCATATAAATAGAGTCATACAGTATGTGGTCTTTTATGTCTGGCTTATTTTGCTTACAATGTTTATGAGATTCAACCATGTGGTAGCACATATCACTAGTTCATTCCTTTTCATTGCTAAATAGTATTCCATTTCATTTATCTGTTAGCCAGTTGATAGACATTTGAATTATTTTCAACTTGGAGCTATTATGTATAATACTGCTATGAACATTCACATATGAATCAGTCCAGACATATATTTTCATTTATCTTGAGTGTAAACTTAAGAGTGGAATTTGTGGGTCATTTGATTAGTTTATATTTAGCTTTTTAAAATTTATTTTTTAATTAAAGTATAATTGATTTACAATGTTGTGTTAATTTCTGCTGTACAGCAAAGTGACTCAGTTATACTATGGTTTATCACAAGATACCGAATATAGTTCCCTGTGCTATACAGTAGGACCTGTTGTTTATCCATTCTATATGTAATAGTTTATATTTAGCTTTTTAAAGAACTACAAAACTGTTTTTCAAAATGGCTACACTATTTTATATTCATATCAGCAAAATATGAGAGTTCCAGTTTCTTCACATCCTTACCAACACTTGGTACGTTCAGTCCTTTTGTTTATAGTCTAGTGGGTGTGTGGTGTTGTCTCAGTGTGGTTTTAATTTGTGACTACTTGATGTTGAGTGTGGTTTCTTGTGTTTATTAGCCATATGTTTGTTTTCTTTGGTGAAATGTTTCTTTTGCCTATTTTTAAATTTGATGTTTGTCTTATTATTGGGTTGAAGTAATTCTTTATATATTCTGCATACAAGTCTCTTATCAGATGTGTGATTTACAAATGTTTTACCCAAGCTGCAGCTTATCTCTTCTAAATGGTATCTTTTGAAGAGAAGTTTTTTATGAGTTCAAAATTTGATGATTTTTGATTTATCATTCTTTTTTCTTTTATGGATCATGTTTTTGGCATCATATCTAAAAAATCTTTGCCAAACCCAAGGTCACAATGATAATTTGTTGTTTTGTTGCAGAAGTTTTATAGTTTTAGCTCTAACATTTAGGTATGACTCATTTTCAGTTGATTTTTGTGTATGGTATATGGTAAGGATCTAAGTTGAGTTTTTAGCATGTGGATATCTAATTTTCCCAGCACCATTTGTTGAAAAAAACTATCTTTTCCCCATTGAATTGCCTTGGACCTTTCTCAAAAATCAGCTGACCATAAACTAAGGATTTATTAATAAACTTTATATTCTGTTCCATTGATCTTTGTTTTTCATACCAATACCATGGTGTTTTGAATATTGTAGCTTTATAGTAAATTTTGAAATTAGGTGGTATAAGTTCTTCTTTGTTCTTTATTTAGATCATCTGTAATTTCTCTTAGCAATGTTTTTTGTGTTTTTACACTTCTTTTGCAAAATATATTCTTAATTTTTCATTCTTTTTGATGCTATCATGAGTAGAATTCTTTTCTTAATTTCATTTTCAAATTGTTTATTGCTAGTATAAAGAATTAAAATTGATTTTTGCCAATTGGTTTTGTATTCTGTAACCTTACTAAAATCATTAGTTCTAGATTTTTTTTTTTTTTTTTTTTTTCGGTACGCGGGCCTCTCCGTGCTCTGGCCTCTCCCGTTGTAGAGCACAGGCTTTGGACGCGCAGGATCAGCGGCCATGGCTCACGGGCCTAGCCGCTCTGCAGCATGTGGGATCTTCCCGTACCAGGGCACAAACCCGTGTCCCCTACATCGGCAGGCAAACTCTCAACCACTGCGCCACCAGGGAAGCCCAGTTCTAGAAAACTTTTTTGGTAGAATCTTTATGATTTCCTACAAATAGGACCATGTCATCTATAAATAAAGACAGTTTGGATCTTCCTTTCTAATATGCATGTCTTTCATTTCTTTTTTTTGCCTACTGCATTGGCTATAATGTCCTGCACTATATTGAATAGGAGTAGTGACAGCAACTCTAGATTCTGATTTTTTTTCCCTTCAGGGTTATTGCTGTTACTGCAATTTTTTAAAATTGCTATTTTCATTTTAGTCTGGCTTCCTGGAGATCCCCCTTTGCCTGCATAGTTTAATGGCCAGTGTTGGTACAGTCATCCCAAGGCACTGTGGCTCTGGGTGAATCTGTGTGTGAGTTGCAGAATGCATTAAAAATTCTTGCAGTTTTCAAGTCTACCTCAACATTTCATTTTCTCCTGGGTTTTCCTGAGATTTCTGTGCCAGTGCTCATCCTCCCAGCCAAGAGGGATGTGTGGGGATTCATGTAGTCTCTCAGTGGCTTTCTCACTTCCAGGATCTCCCTATTAAATTTCTGACTAGTCCACTGGTCTGCTGCTCACCCAAGTAAGATCACAACCTCTGTCTAGCAGAGTCATGGGCTTTTGGGGTCAGTTTCCCACCAAGTTCGCTTTATTTGCTTGTTAATGCCCTTGGGCATGGGTTTTTCTCCTTCTACTCCAAGTCAAGTCAAACCCCTCTAGCAGCAAAGATGCAGGTTTTTCACAGCCAATCCCACCCTGGAAGCTCTACCATGCCTACTGAGCTGCCGCTGACACAGATTGCCTCTGTTCTTACCTGTAGTTCAGCAGTTTTTCATGAATAAATGCTTCTGAAGTTGTTTGCCTTTGGTTGATTTCTGGAGTGCTGAAATGGTTGCACTTGACAATTTTGTCGACTTTTATAGTTGTATTTGGGGAGAAGATTTGCCAGTCTCTTAGCTTGCCATCACTGGAAGTCCTGCCTGAGTTTCTTTTTGTAAGCCACAAACCCTTTTTGGAACAAGATGAAACATTAACTATATAAATACAGAATAAGATAAAATAAAAAACCAAGCAAGGGTAAAGGAAATATAAGATAGGAAAATAAATTCCTTATGGAGCAACAATAATTTTTAACTCCTATGATAGATTTTCCCAGTGTGCCTAGGAATGGAAGTTTTCTTGGTCTTTCAATAGAGAGATTTACTCTATCATAAAATGCAAAAATCCATTGTATTTTCATTGTCATTGAGATCTAAAATAAATTGGAAAAAAAGGTATGTATCTGACCAGAAAAAATAGAACAAGTTGGATCAAAATGCTACCCTGGGATCCTTTTGGTTTCATTTTATTTTGTTTTCTCCCAAAGGTCAAATCCCCAAACTTGTACAACTTTAGACTGTAGGAATACTTGACAAAATGTGCGGTGATAAAACTGCCAGATTGAAGGTTTCTTAAGTGCTACTGTCCAAAATCACTAGGCATGCTTGTAACCAGTAATTCTTGTCAGAATATACACTCTCAGTGTGTGACTTTTATCTGCAGGTGGCAGAGCATATGTTTTAGCACCAAAAAATGTAAGGTGGCAGAGAGAGGATATTTAATGTGTTGTAACCTATTTTTATTTTTAATTTTTTCTCTTATAGCTGCTTAGTTCCGGTCAAAAGCAGGATAACTAAAACGTTTTCAGATCTTAAGGGCTATATTTAAATTAGGAAAAAAATGGTTCCAAATATAATTGTGTCATTTGTTTTTATTTAACACTTGAATCAAGGTTATTGGACCAGAATCTCTCATAAAAGAAAAATACAGTGGTATCTTACGTAACTGAAGTCCAGAGAGGGGGTTCTTCTCTTCAAATGGATTTTCTGGTTAAATTATAATTAATCCTTTAAACACTACACTCACTTTTGGTTTTATCCTTATTATAATAATGCATTTTCCTACTATAGGAAATAGCTACTAGGTACAGCTAGCAGTTATGTATAGCAAACAAATATCACTTAATATTTTCTAACTAATGTACTTCTTACTACATGAATCAAAGTTATCATTCTATGCATTAATCATAATTAAGACCTTAGCTAAAGGACAAGAGTTACAAATTCAAACCCAACTGATGAGTGACATTTAGGAATGCAAGCCCAGTGTTGTCAAAATTTTCTAGTTTTCCCAAAGAAGCCAGAAATCTGCATATTTATTTGAAATCTCTCTATTTTTTTTTTTTTTTTTTTTTTTTTTTTTTTTTGCGGTACACGGGCCTCTCACTGTTGTGGCCTCTCCCGTTGCGGAGCACAGGCTCCGGACGCGCAGGCTCAGTGGCCGTGGCTCACGGGCCCAGCCGCTCCGCAGCATGTGGGATCTTCCCGGACTGGGGCACGAACCCATGTCCCCTGCAACGGCAGGCGGACTCTCAACCACTTCGCCACCAGGGAAGCCCAAAATCTCTCTAATTTTAAGTGTTGCAGCTAACTTAATTTTTTAAAGCTATTGTATAGGTCGAATAAAATAAAAACCATTCAGATCAGACCCATAGGCAAGCAGTTTATAACCTCTGGTAGGGAAGAATGGTCAGAGCCTCTTCTGACAACAGCCTCTGCCTGATTTCCTGCCACGTATCTCTTGGTCAAAAAAGAAGGTATAACATGCTTCCCAAATGATTGTCTTCATTATTTTACTGTAGGATTCTGAGACAATGTGTTTTAGCAGAAAATACGCTGAAATGGGCATCCAAAAACCTTGATTCTGAGGCTAATAATATTTTTTAAGCCCTTCCTATATCAGCCAAGGCCTGCTCTAAGTTCTTTAGACCTATTAACTCATCTAATTCTAGTTTTGGTCTTGCTCTTCAAAAGTTTTATGTTGGGTCAGTCATTTACCTTCTGTAGATCTGTTTCCTCTACATGAAAAATTATAGGATTATATTTATATATGACTGGGCTAGAAAATCTGTCAGAACTCTTTCAGCAGGAAAATTCTTTCATCTGGAGAATATGAGGGTTGGATTCAGTGACACAAAAATAAATTGTCAACCAGACTATGGTATTAATTTATATGAGTTTATAGCACTTATCTATATAACTCAGTAGAAATAAATGTATATAATCTTCAGTGCATTCACATTCCTTCAACAAGTATCATGCTAGAATATTTTAGTTAAGTTGAGAAAGAAGTTTAGTATCCACTCACCATGAGGTTAAAAAGGCCTGCACCCTATCTTCTCACTGAGGTTATCATCTCATTGAGGCAGTGTGTCATGCAACTAAAATGTAAATTAAAGCAGAAAATAAGTACCCTGATGAGTGTTACACACAACAAGGCTTTATTCCAAGGCTAACAGAATAGATGTATGAATACGTGTGGCGTGTCTATGGAAGATGAGACTTGGAAAAAGGGAAAGATTTGAATTGGAAGGTGCAGAGGACCATTTAACATGGAAAAATATGTCCAAGTCAGAAATTAGAATATTATCATACCAGAGAAATAGAAGGCACATTGCCTTCAGAGTACATATAGAACAATGACAAATTTTACAGAAAAGTCAAGATAAGTATTATAATGCACTTTCTAACTTTTACTCTTATCAAGGTGAATGACTATATAGAATGTATCCCAATACAACTCTTACGACTTTGACAGAAAACAAATACTTGCAGTACAGTTGTTAAATAAATCGTTTGTTTGCAGCTAACCCTCAAATGGTTCAGGAAAAAACAGTACATGAAAGCAAAGAAGCACATATGGCAAAATGTTAACAGTTATTGAACCTATGGGAAAGGTGTATGGATAATCATTGTACTGTTACAACTCTTATAGGTTTAAATCTTTTTACAATAAAAATTGGGGAGGAAGTAAAAGAGTAGAGAAAAGAAAAAGTCATCTAAATAACTTATAGACCAAAGAATAAATCTAGAAAATACTTAGAACTGAGCCATAATGAAACTACAAATTTATACCCTTAAATGCTTATATTAAAAAATGAATAAATGCTAAAAATTAATGATTTTTTAAATTAAAAAATTAAATGTAAAATAAAAATATATTTAAAAATCAAGTTTACTATAGTGACTATGCGTAGATATGTAATTAGGTGCTTTATGAATATTTGGTGAATTTACTTCATTTCAAACTTCCCAAATCTTACCAAGTGGATCTTGCCTTGTATCCTGTAGGCAGAAAAAAAAAAAAAAAACCTCACTGCTTTTGCACATCAAGAAGGGTAAATATAAAGCAATAAATCCTTTATTTTTTGACAATTAAATCACTACATTTTGGTAAGATTTTGTTCACTTACCTAAAGTAAAGTAGAGTTGCTCAGCTTCCAGTGAATTTTGGGCAAAGTAAATTTATTCCCCCATTTGTCCTTGTCGTGTTTTGCCAGAATTGTAAATATATATCTACGATAATATTCTTAACTATCCAGCTGATTGAAATATTGCCCACTTCAGTGAGGTGCAGCCTAATCAGATGTAGAAATTTTATGAGTTTCAAAAAGAAAACACCTATGGTAGTATCCAATTTTTAATTTCAGTAGGAATTTGTTTCACTAATATCTTTATTCACCAGAATTATAACAAATAAAATGAAAAAAAAATTTTGACCACATTTTAAAAATTGAAGTAAAATTTACATAACATAAAATTCACCATTATAACCAATTTAAAGTGTACAATTCAGTGACTTACAATGCATTCACAATTTTGTGCAACCATCACTACTATCTAATTCCAGAATATTTTCATCACTCCAAAAAAGAAACCCCATACCCATTAAGCAGTCACTACCCATTCACCCTTCTCCCAAGCCCCTGGCAGCCACTAATCTGCTTTGTGTCTTTCTGGATTTGCCTATTCTGGACATTTCATATAAATAGTATTATACAATATGTTGCTTCTTGTGTCTGGCTTCTTTCATTTAGCTTCATGTTTTCAAGGTTCATGTTGTAACATGTATCAGTTCTTCATTCCTTTTTATTGCTGCATGATATTGTTGTATGACTATATACCACATTTTGTTTATCCATTCCTCAGTTAATGGACATTTGGGTTTTTTCCACTTTTTGACTATTATGAGTAGTGCTGCTATGAACATTTATGTACAAGTTTTTGTTTGAATGCCTGTATTCAGTTCTCTTGCTTATATACCTAGGAGTCAAATTGATGGTTCAAAATAGTAATTCTGTGTTTAACTTTTTGAGGAATCACCAAATTGTTTTTCTGGCCACATTTTTTTTTTTTTTTCTTTTTGCGGTATGCGGGCCTCTCACTGTTGTGGCCTCTCCCGTTGCGGAGCACAGGCTCCGGATGCGCAGGCCCAGCGGCCATGGCTCACGGGCCCAGCCGCTCCGCGGCATATGGGATCCTCCCAGACCGGGGCACGAACCCGTATCCCCTGCATCGGCAGGCGGACTCTCAACCACTGCGCCACCAGGGAGGCCCTGGCCACATTTTTAATGTAAGGTTTTAAGGCCTGTTTGTGGGAAGAGAACCTTATAAATTGAAAACTTAAAACCGTCAAAAATTTAGCAATAATCTCAATTACAGAGTTCTTTGAGCTCAAGTCTCTCTTTTGACATTACTAAGCATTTCTCTGCCAGCTTCGTTGAGTTTTCACTAGACAGCTTTTATTCTCTGCTTTCTGACCAATAGTTGCCTAATTGAGGAATATGTGGATGGGGACAGTGGTTACTAGAGTAAGAAGCCTTTGAAATATTTTTTTTCCAAGTTTTATCTTCAGTTAAAGAGGACAAATGCTTTACCCCACAATTTAGAAGCGTAATATCTGGAAGTTTCAGACCCTAATCTGATGTGCCTTAAAATAGTTACAAATTAGGGTGATGTCTTCCAAGTGCTCACTGACTGTTTTAAATTTTCTAGTGTGTCCCTGAAAAAAGATCAACAAATCTCCATTAGAATCCATGCCAGAATATTTCTCAACAACTGCTAGCCCTCTATATTTAAAACGTTTGCATTATTTAAATTTCTGAGAAGTTTGAGAATCTCTTGAGAAATTAAAATATTGGACCTTTTAGAATACTAAATGGTTTACATATATGCTGTGAGGTTTTGGCCTATGGTTAGCTTCCCCCATGGAGCTGAAATATTTTGTACTTGGAGTTAAGCCAAATCTTCTGACTTGCATGCATTCAACTTATGGTACATGCATCCAAGTCCTGGCATTTGAATGGTCTTTTTCCTTCATCTGAATACTTTCTAACTTGAAGAAAAAAATAACACTTTCCATTTAAAACTTGCCTCTCTCCTCTCCTTCCCTTTTTCACCCATAAGCAAATATCTTCATACTCTGTACCTGCAATGCTGTGAGAAGAGAGGGCATCTTGATATTTTCCAACTCAGAAAGATTACCCTCAGGCCTGGGGATCCATGGAAGAGCTCCAGAGAGTTCCATAAACCCTTTGAAATTCTGTGTTGAATTGAAGTTATAGGGAGAGAATCATAGCCTTTATCGTATTCTCAAAGGGTATATGGTCCCCCAAAAAGTGAAGATCTGGTGGTTTTAACAGTGCCTTGAAGAGCCAACGGACACACTTTCTGTGGTGCCATGGCACATTGGATGGTGTGTGATTAAGTCATGAGTATATTTCACTCAGGCTTTCAGTGGCAGAGTCGAAATAATACCAGCACCGTTTTCAAGGGTTGGCTCAAGAGTAGATGCTTATGAAGCTGAAGGTAGTTCCTAGGAATGGGTTAAGGAGGGTGGGAATGTTAGGGCACTGACCACTTAAGAAAGTGGAATAGGCAGAGGTAACAGCAAGTGGGAGAGAGTAATACTATTATCCTGCTCAAAATGCAGCCTCACCTCCTACCCTGAGGCCCTTGGTACTTGTATAGAGTGTCTTCTCCAGCCATCAAAGTATTTCTTTTGCCTATTTGATCATACCATTTATGTCTTTGAAATAGTTTTACCTTCCATCTCCTTCATTGCTTCCCAGAAACCATTTATGGTCTCACACAAATATCTAAACCCCTTTTTCAGTTCTAGTTTCTGCTCTGTAGTCTTTATAAACAGATTCGAATTCTATGAGCCACAGAGAAGTGAGAGTCTTAAGGAATTAAAAAAATAGTACTAATAAACAGGAAGCATTGTTAGGTATTTTTTTCTTTACTGATGTGTGAAGAGAAGAAGGGAACCAACCCTGTTTGCACACCTGCCGTGAACCATTCACTCTACATGTATCATCTTGTTTACTCCTCATGGTACATCTTTACAGTGAGTGTTATGAGCTTTTTAACAGATGAACAAACCGAGGTTCACAAAGTTTATAAGTATGAGATGCTAACCCAGATCTTGTAACTCTGAACCACTGCTTCCCCTACACCTACCAGAGAGCAGCAGCAGCAGAGAGAGTTCCGGAAGGTTTGTGGTGGCGGCAGCCTTGTGGAAGAGAGCCGGTGGGATTTGTTTATGAGCTGCATTGTATATTTACAAATATACTGTGTATGTATTTAGGGTAATTTGGGAGAAAGCTAATAGACTTTATGAGGAAGCTAAAGTCCCTTGCACATTTGCAAGCTATTTTTTGGTCCTTCCCCTGAAGGACTATGTGGGAGTGATTAGAGTAGAAATGAAACAAGCAGCTGATAAATGAGTAATTTTTAATTGCCATTTTTTGCTGAAACTATTGATGTTTTTCTTTATTCCAGTGAAATGTCCCAAGTAAAAAATGTAGAGAATGTCTTACAATTTTAACACAGTGGAAGGTAGAGCAAACAAATGGAGAAAAAAATCCAGGGGAAAGATTAATATTTGAATAATGAAATGGTTAAAATTAATTTGAAAATATCCTTGAATTTTGACAAAGATATACAGTACAATACAATAGATATGGGTCCAAATCCCCTTGGATACTTGTATCTGGAAATCCCGAGAAGTAAAAGGAACATGCTAAGAAGGAAACTTTAGAGCAGCAGTGGACTGAGTGAGAGTCGAGAGAATCAAGTCCTTTCCCCATTTCACCCCTACCCAACCCAACCGCATTCCATTAGCAGTTCTGGTGCCTTCCTTCCTTCATTCATTAAAAAAGCATTTACTGAGTTCTCCTGTATGTCAGACACTATTCTGGATGCTAGGGATTTGGCAGTGATAAGGATAAACAAAATTCCTGTTGCATAGAGCTTAAATTTCAAAAGAGAATATAGATAATAAATAGACAAATTCTATGTGTGTGTGTATGTGTGTGTGTGTGTGTGTGTGTATGTATATAAAACATAGTGGTGTTAGGATAAAAATTAAGTAGGTGAAAGGGGTGAGAGAGTGCCTGGTAAGGGCACAGTAGTATATTTTAGATAAGGTGGTCAAGAAAGCCCTTGGGCAAGCTTGCTGGGTTGTATTGTAACTTTTAGGGGCTCAGCCCAGTCTCTTCATACATAAAATGGGAGCATTGCTAGGTGATCACTAAATAGCTTCAAAATTCTGTGCTTTCTTTAAGAGACATATCTTTGGGTCACGTAATCTTTTGTATGTATAAGTTATGGTCTTCATTGTCCATTGATCTCAAAATGTAATAAGAATGTTCATTGATTTCCAAGCTTAATTCCATTTTACATTTAGGGAATTTAAACCGAGAGTTAAATGCCTTCCCAAAGGTTGCATAACGGTAAAAGAAAGATTAGAGCTCTTGATTTCTGCTGTTCTCAGTCTGAAAATTCTGCCTCAGTGTGTGATATAATAAGAAGTGGAATTGCAACGTCAGAGCAGTTCAAAGTAGATTTAAGATGTGTAAGCTATGATAGGCTAAAATATGTACAAATAAAGAATTGGATAGGGCTTCCCTGGTGGCGCAGTGGTTAAGAATCCGCCTGCCAGTGCAGGGGGCACGGGCTCAAGCCCTGGTCCAGGAAGATCCCACATGCTATGGAGCAACTAAGCCCGTGCACCACAACTACTGAGCCTGCGCTCTAGAGCCTGTGCTCCACAACAAGAGAAGCCACCGCAATGAGAAGCCCGTGCACCACAATGAAGAGTAGCCCCCCCCGCTCACCACAACTAGAGAAAGCCCGCACACAGCAACGAAGACCCAATACAGCCAAAAATAAATAAATAAAATAAATAAATTTATTTTTAAAAAAAGAATTGGATAAGTATATCCCACTGCAATCATTTATGGCAGGCAAGTAAGCCATGTGATATGCTTTAAACCAGTAAAATAGCAAACCCCCTCCAAGAAAATCTATAATTTTAATCAAAAGTTTGTTTCAGTCATTGAAATTCTGTTATTGCTGCTTATGAACATTAAAGTCAATCAAAACATCAGTAGCTTTGCAAGATCAATATTTTTAATATGTTTGCATTGCAGTACTGCAGATTTTTGGCTAATGGATCACACCTATATTGATTTCCATGGGAAATGTTAGTCTGATACTGAAATAATTTGAAAAAAAAACCACACAGGGATTATCGGTTTGGAATTTCGAAGGAGGTAGAAGTATAAAAATTGGTTATTGACCAAATTGCTTGGGGTGAGTGAACCTTGGGCACTTGCAATAAACTTGTAGCACTCAGTCATTACTGAATACTACCTTAGTCCCTTAAACTGAAAATCAATCAATAACCTATTATAACAATGCAAATTGTGGTGAAATAACATACTAGACATGTAAGAGTCACATTTTATCAAAACAGATATGCATAAGCATGTATATGAGCATATTGAAAATAGGTCTACTGAAACATAGTGACTGATTTTGACTTTGAAATTCCTCCTGAAGCTAGTTTGAGTAGCATTTTTAAAGGGAGAAACTGCTTCAGAATAACGGTAAAAAGAAGCATACAATTATTCTATGAACAATAATGAAAGTGCAAACACTACAACATGTCAAGTGACAGATTCCGTTATTTCGATTCAGAGCAAGATTACAGTTGTGACTGTTCTCAAAACACTGTAATAATGCATGCAAACATTAGATTAGATACAAACACATTCCCCACAATATGAATCTAATGCACATTACATTTCTCTTGGTTTTTAGCCTTTCATTAGGAGAACCATATTTTCATCTAGAAAGTTTATTCTGTGTTTTCATTTGGTTACCATTATAAATTTATGAACTCTTTATCTCTCAAAGACAACCTAGCGTTTTGGAGAGAGAGAACATTTTTTTTTGATGCACAGTATAAGTTCAGGCCAGTATAATAGTACTTAGAATAGTACTTAGTACCAGTTATACATATTTTTGTGTATTTCTATTTACCTAATTTTTAAAATCGTGTTATTTATATATTATAGAAACATTTATTTGCTTTGAGAGGAACATGGAATTAAAAGATAGAACTAAAAATTAGTAATAACTGTTGAATTTTGTTGCCATCTCTATAAGCCTGGTCAGTGTTTTTCTTTGATAATAAATTGAGCTCTCTTTATAAATAGAAAACTAATCATGACGCCTTCTCCTGCATGAGATGGTAACACTCATCAAATAGCATTATTAGTCCATTTCAATTCAGCGTTAATCTTTAATCACTATTTTTGCCAAATTTCTTTCATCCTATTCTGACTTCTTTTTATCTTTTATCATTATTACTAGCATCACTCTCAAATTCAGTTGATAAAATCTTTTTTCTTCCTATTCTTTTTGAAATTTATACCTTAATGTGACTTTTCTCAAACATTGTGTCCCCCACCCCCATCAGATAAGCTGTTAGGATATTCCATGTTGATGGGTCCAGCCTTCAGAATGATTATGAGACATGAAGCTTCACTGTTATCTAGTGTTGTGTACATACCTGAAAATAACCAAGTTGTACAGCAAAGATGTTTACATGTAAGCTATATAAATATTCATACAGTTTTTGCTAAATCACTCAATGGCTTTCTGCTATAGATATTATTAGAAAAGTATCCATGGTCTTAAAAATGATAGGATTCTCATTCCGTTGCCTGCCATTTCCACATTTTCATATACAATTGCTCTTCCTGTTGTTTATGTCTTTCTAAGTATTCCAACCGGAATTTGTGTCACTTATCATTATCAGAGGATGCTATTTCTAAAACAGAATTTGTGCAATCCCCAGTTAGAATTTCCAGTTGTCTAACTAGTCCGGGAGCGGGGCATGATGAAAATGGGAAATCATCAGCTCTTAGAAGTCCAGCAGAGCAAATACTTAGTTCTGCAAGGCTCCACAGCTCATTCCCACACCCACATGCGCCTTTGTTCTGAGCTCATCTAGGTGTTTTATCTAGGTCAGTAGTGCAGTTTCTACTCAGGATGGTTATCGTCTGACAACTCTCTGGTAGCCTGGAAGAAGTAATGTAATCTGTGATTTGGTCCAGAGCATCCCTGGTATTTTAACCGACTCTAAGCAAGAGCCAGACAGACTTCTATCTGTGAAGGTAGTATCTGAGAGCAGGGCTGAGTCTCTAGAGGACAGATTTTTTTTAATGAATTTATGGACCCAGGACATTGAACAAAATTTGCTGCACTCAATAGACAGCACTCAAAACAGATGATTCTCTATTTATTGAGAATGTCGGAAGTCAGGGGAGAGAGGATTCCAAAGAGCTGTTTCTAGTGCAGACTTTTTATATCAATGGGCTAGTGAATACCAGTGTCAGAAGTTCGTACCACACTCTGAGCAAGATGATTTTATTTTAATTTTTAGACAAAACTGACTTTCTGCATTCTAAGTCATGCTGATAAAAACTCATTCTAGAATCAAACTATTCAGATAGTCCATACCAAGCCTTACCTATAAGCAGCTAGAACATACCTGAAGATCTTTATTCATTAACAAATTATTACACAGGCATGCTGCTCAGGATGTGTGTAAGATAGCAGTTAAGAGCACAGATTCTGCATGTACCACAATGTTCATTGCAGTTCTATTTACAGTAGCCAGGACATGAAAGCAACCTAGGTGTCCATTGACAGATGAATGGATGAAGAAGATGTGGCACATATATACAATGGAATATTACTCAGCCATAAAAAGAAACGAAACTGAGTTATTTGTAGTGAGGTGGGTGGACCTAGAGACTGTCATACCGAGTGAAGTAAGTCAGAAAGACAAAAACAAATACTGTATGCTAACACATATATATGGAATTAAAAAAATGGTTCTGAAGAACCTAGGGGCAGGACAGGACGCAGACATAGAGAATGGACTTAAGGACACAGTGAGGGGGAAGGGTAAACTGGGATGAAGTGAGAGAGTGGCATGGACATAAATACACTACCAAATGTAAAATAGCTAGTGGGAAGCAGCCACATAACACAGGGAGATCAGCTTGGTGCTTTGTGTCCACCTAGAGGGGTGGGATAGGGAGGGTGGGAGGAAGATGCAAGAGGGAGGAGGTATGGGGATGTATGTATATGTATAGCTGATTCACTTTGTTTTCAAGCAGAAACTAACACATCATTGTAAAGCAATTATACTCCAATAAGGATGTTAAAAAAAAAAAAAAGAGCGCAGACTCTGAACCCATACTGCCTGAGTACTTACCCTGTCTCTGCCACTTTCTATCTCTGTGACCTTGGACAAGTTGCCTTATTTCTCAGTGCTTCATTCCTTCACTTATAAAACGATGATAATAATGGGGCTGACCTCATATGGTGTTGTGAGGATTACATACACGTTAAGTGTTTACTACTTGATTCTATATAAAATCTGATGTCTATGTTGTTGGGAGTAGAAATGAAAGACTTTAATCTCCAGTAGTTTTCTCTCTAAAATCACATCTCCTGTAATCTGGGAGAGATGCTCCTATCCTCTGCCCCCATGGCACCCTGTACCACCCCTATCATAGTGTATATTACTATATGGTTATCTATTTATTGATACTTGTCTCTCCCACCTCCATTAAGCTGTAAGCTTTGTAAGGACAAAAACTGTGTCTATCTTTTTATCATTATTCTTTCAATGCCTTGCATGTAGTTTGTATTCTGTAACTAATTACTAGATGAGTGTTAAATAGAACATGATTTTTCTGAGTATCCCAAATATTAGAGTATTCATCTATAGAGTTTTGCTTTGACTGTGTTAGTTTCCTGGTTTCATCAGAGACTGACATGCCATGAATGATTGATTGCAACTTCTTTGCACTGGCCTCTGCCTAGAATGTTCTATCCTTAGATATCCACAAGGGTCACCCCCTCATTTCCTTCAGGTATTTATTAAAACATCACCTTCTCAATAATTTCTATCCTGACTACCTTATTTAAAATTGCATCTCTGCCTCTTCTCTGTGCTGTTTTGTTTTTCTATAACATTAATGACAGTCCAAAACTCTATATATTAGGGTGATTTGTTATATTCGTTATTGGCCTCTCCTACCCCCACTGGAACGTGAGTTTTGTTAGTTTTGCTCAGATATATCTCCGGCATCTGGACGAGTGCTTGTCACAGAATAAGCAGGTGTTTTTAAAATATATGCTGAATTCATTAATAAATTCAGTGCCTTGGTGCTGCCATTTAGAAATAAGTGAAAGCAAAATTACTATGCAAGGATAATCAACAAAGGAATAGAAACAAGAAACCTTGAGTTCCATCTTGAGATCAATTGTGTATAGTTTATGACTTTGTTAAACGTACATACTTCAGACCTCTCTGAGCCCTTTAACCCAGCCTCCGAATTCTGAAAATCATCCTTACTAAAATACTCCTCCCATGGTCACTCTGAGGGAAGTATTGCAAGTTATTTTATAAAATATTATATGTCTGAGATTATGCCGTTAAAGTAATATGGGATCCAAGTATTAGAGGCATTTTTTTTAATGGTTAAGCCCTAAAACAAACTGCTTCTTTAAATATGTGAATATGAACTTTCCGTAGAACATGAATGCAGAATCTCTGCAAGGTCTCAATTAAGAGAAATTAAAATATCTATGTTAAAATATGTTTCATTCTACCCACTTAGTAGGGGTTTTATTTATAAAGAAAAATATTTTACATGTAATGGCATAAAATGCTACATTGTACCAATATTAACAGGGAAAATGTGCCATGCTGAAGTGGTAAGAAACAATGCGATCTATAAATTCCCTGCATTATTTTTGTTTAAAAACGTTTTTCATTAAGATTAAACTTTCACTTGGGTGGTTGTTTGAACTAATTATGGAGGCATCACACAAACATAAAGTTGAGCAAGAAAATTACGTAGGAAATAGAAAGGAGTTGTATATGAGGCACTTATTAAAAATATAAAGGCTCCATGTCATACATGAGGTGACATTTTCATTCAGTTTGCTGTTTGTTGGATTATTTAGCTACTTAAATAATGATGTCATAAAATGATTTAAGTAAGCTTATGTTAATAAGAAGGAAAGTTTTAAACAAAAGATTTAAAGACTGTAAGTGCTTACTCAAAGGGTAAGCAAGACCAGTGTTATATACCAAAGCAAGATAACTCCCAAGTGTTCATAAAGGCGAGAGATATGCATAAAGTATCAAAACCCAAAGGGAAAAGCAAACAAATGAGAGAACCAGTAGTTATTAGGACAGATGAGATGGAGCTATCTCATAGCATAAGATTTGAAAAGAAAATAGGTATAAAGATGAATAAGAACTAAATAAATGTGAAAATAGAGAGATGGATTATCCTTTTTCTCAACATGACAGGAAGATCTAACCAAACTTGTCTTTTTAAATGAGAAAAAGTAATATGAGAACAGAGCTGTTTGTATGGCAGGCACTGTAGTATTTTTGATTCATATTTTCCCACCAAAAAAAATCTCTCTTTTCTCTCACCACTGCATTCCCCATATTAGTCTCTCTATGGCCACTGGTAAATTTAAATATTATCTACAATGAGTAACATATTAAAATAATAACATCCCCCCATGCAACAATAATTATTGAGCACTTACTACATGTGCAGAATATTCTGCTTTTCATAGAATAAAGGACAGTAGGAAGAAGATAAAATTTTATAAATTTAATAATTCAAGGAGAAAGAAATAAGGATCACAAGGCAGAGACTGATACAAGTAATAGAAAAATTTGGAAGGAGGTGTAATTCTATCTAATTATAAGAGCCAACAAGACATTTGGGGATTGAGGAGGGAAGGTCTCTTAAGGCTGAACCCGGAAAGATGGGTAGGATTTGGAGATTCACAGAAGGGAAGAAGAATATTTCAGTGAGGATTGTCAACAGGAGCAAGGGCTAGAAAGTATAGAATATGTTACGTAAGTATTGACAATAGCAAGAGGGGAGTTTGGTAGATGCATCATGAGTGTGAATGGAGAATAAGGAAAATAAAGTTATAAATTATTTGGCAATGAGATGACAGAGGATATTAAATGATAGGCTGAGGGGGCGGGGTATATTTTTTTTTTCTTTAAGCCCATAGGAGCAAAGGTGTTTAAGTAAGGAAATGAGCTATCAGAGCTATACTTCAAAAAGATTGATCTAGCAGCTATGAGTAAAATATATTGAGAAGGAAAGTCTGAAGATAGGGAAAATGCAACCTAAAGGTCATTATTGTAGTCCCTGCAAAAGGTAATAAGGCCTAAATGCTGATGATGAGAGTGAAAATGAAGAGAGGGGATAGACTTCAAATACATACAGGAATAGAATCCATGTGACTTGGCCATGAGAGTCATCTTGAGTTTTTTCTTCAAACATGTCAGTCAGCTATTTAGTGAAATCACTGAAAGAATGGGACACAAGGAAGTTATCATGGAGGTTCAGGAAAGATTTCATGCATAGGAATGCCTACAAGTCAAGATATTGCAGTGATGGACCACGAACAGCTTTAAGACACTTGGTGTTTGAGAGGTAGATAAAGAAGAAGGCATGGAAGCTGAGACTTGAAATTAAACTCCTTGCATTCAAACTTTATATATTTTTTAATTATTTCAGGATTCAGATAGTCTTGCCCTCTTCTAAGATTACCAAGCCTTTAGGATACTTTCATTTAGAAGCAAATGATTGATTTTGCAGAGCAAAGTTATCCCAGAGCTGTAGTACGGAGGAGTGCCATAGATTGAGAGATGGTTAAATGAGTATAATCTGATTTGATGGGGGATATATGGGGTAGATACCAGACTAGGTCTTGACAATTTCTTCTGATTGGTTACCACAGTGACTATATTCCAACTATGTCCATTTAGTAATAAATGCTGCCAATTTCAACCCGTGCCTTACTACAAAATATCGTTCTGATATGTTTGCACTTTTTGACTCCATGTTCCATTCCAATTTGTCCTTCTTAGGAAGTTAAGCATAATTTAGTCCCTTTGTTGTTTCCACAATAGATCTGTGTCTTTTTCTACTCAAGAAGTTAGCACATTGAAGGAAAAATAGGTTTTGAATAGCCTCCTCAAGCAGTCATTATTTTTTATGATGATTTTGAAACTTAAGAGAAAAAAAAATTAAGTCAAGAAAAAAGTAAGGCTGTTACATTGGTTTTGAGGAGGCACTGTTCTTTAATAGCCCAAACCACTTCCAAGTAATGCTGAAAAAGTCTTCAAAACATTATACAAAGCTCGGGGTTTATATCAGTTTTAGTGTTCTGGTGATCTACTTCTGTATAACAAACCATCTAAAAATGTAGTGGTCTAGGGGCTTCCCTGGTGGCGCAGTGGTTGAGAGTCCGCCTGCCGATGCAGGGGACGCAGGTTCGTGCCCCGGTCCGGGAGGATCCCACATGCCGTGGAGCAGCTGGGCCCATGAGCCATGGCCGCTGAGCCTGCGCGTCCGGAGCCTGTGCTCCGCAATGGGAGAGGCCACAAGAGTGAGAGGCCCGCATACTGCAAAATAAATAAATAAATAAATAAAAAATAAATAAATAAAAATAAAAATGTAGTGGTCTAAAACAACAACCTGTTATTATCTTTCACGGTCCCATGGGTTGACTGAGCTATCTGGGAGGTTCTTGCCTTGGATCTCTCATATGGTTTGAGTCAAATTCTCATTGGGGCCGGAGTCATCTGAAAGGTCACTGAGCTGGACACCCAGAGGAGCTCATTCACAGCTGGCAGTTGATGGTAGCTCTTGGCTGGGAATTCAGCTGGGGCTGTCTACTGGAGCACTACACATGACCTCTCCATGTATCTTGGGCTTCCTGTCGCATGTGCTGGGTTCCAAGAGGGAGCATTCAAAGAGCAAGTAAGTACTCCAAGGGTCCCAGACAGTAGCTGCAAAACTTATGACCTAGCCTCAAAAGTCAGGCAGCATCACTTCTACCATATTGTGTTCAAAAAGAAAGTTATGAGGGCAGCCCACATTCAGGGAGAGGAGGCTGTACAAGGGCATTAATACTGTGAAGCATGGTTGATGGTAGGGATGGACAAAGTGAAGGAGAGGAAGTACCTGTCTTGAGGAGCTAGCTCACGTACAGTTAAGCAATAAAGCAGGATTACCAGAGGGAAAATAGACCAGTATCCGGTAGGTATGGGTATTACTGAACCATATTTCTGCTGCTTGTGCAGTTGATGGTCCTCATTTACTCCGTTCCTTTTGGAGAGGTTACCAGTGTTTCATTCTAGCCCAATCTCAGATTCTACATCTGTTTTCCTAGTTCCATTTCTTTAAGCATCCTCAGATCCTTTATCGCTAGACCTAAACGTCTCCAAAGATGTCCAGACATGGTAACATACGAAACATTTCTCATAGTTTATTGCTTCTTCTTATCTCTTTGCCTCTGGTCCTTCTGCAAGACTGAGCACAGGCAAGGTACCATTTTATCTTCAAGGTTTATTCAGCTAGCATTAATTTAAGTACTGTTTGCTTGTCACGGGAGACACAAAGAAGCATAAGCCAGCTTAAGGGACCAAAAAACCAAAAGAAGAAAAATGCCTGTATTAGCTAGGTAAAGCTAAGCTGCCCTAACAAAAAGACCCCAGATAGATAGAGAATATAGAAGTTCATTTCTTTCACATCAAACAGTCCAAGGTGGGCATTCCAACCCCACACAGCCAGGTTCAGGGACCAGGTTCCTTCCATCCTATTTCTTGACCACCACCTAGGCAGTATTGTCATGTGCATGGTCACAGCTGGGTTGCAGATTCATCAGTATTCTAGACCTCAGGAAGAGGGGGATAAGAGCACGGAGGAGTCTTACCCACTTCCTTAAGGCATTGGCCAGAAGTGACACAAATAATGTCCACACTTGTTAACATTGGAAATGATGTAGTCAAATGGCCACACCTGGCAAAGGCTGGAAAATATAATGTGCTGGGCATCCACGTGCTTTGTTTTAATTGTTTTAGCAAAGGTTTTCATGAACGGTTACCAGTCCCCACAACAGCATGTAAATAAATGATTACAAAGCAATGTGGTAAGTATTACACTAGGAAAACACGTGAAGGGCTATGAACGCACAGTGGGAAGTCACTGGCTTCACCGGAAGTAAAATTTGAACTGTTTCCAGAAGTAATGACTAGAGAGAAATAGGGCATTCTACACAGGAAAATAAGATCTTATGCCCAAGTACAGAATACAGACTAGCTTCGAGGGTTTCAGGGAATGGAAAAATTTAGTATGGCTGAGCACAAGTGCCCATGAGATGAGGAGTTATGGGAAATAAGGTCTATAATATAGAGAGGATTCTGCTAAGGAGTAGCTTGGACTTTATCCTCTAGGGATAGTGAGGATCCACCAGAATTTTATGAGTTTAGGACTAGCATGATCAGATTGGTGGTGGTGATGTGAGGATAGACTGGAGGAGAAGAGATTAAACGAGATGAGACCAGTAGAAGTATATTCAGGGAGGTCGTGATGAGAATTAAAGTGGTTATCATGGAGATGGGAGAGGAAGGAGTACATTGCTAGGCAACAGAGACTGCAACTTGATGCTTAAACGAGAAAGAGAGATGAGTGCTTCCTACTTTTACAAGGTGGATGATCAGTGATGCCGTTAGCCAATACAAGCCCAAGAGGAGAAAAGTTTACTAGGGCAAGATTTTTCATTTGTTTTTGGACATAAAGAAATTTTTCTTATCTACCAGATATCTACATTTCTGACCCATTTTTGCTGCACGTGAGTGTAAGGAGAAGAACAGAGGGTAAGTCTAAGGACTGACTTGACTCCAAACAAATACCTTTATTTTTTAATTATGTGAGCAAACATCTGGGAGAATGTTGTTATCTTAGCAATATGGGGAAGCAATTTAGCCTAGTCTAATCTGTGACAGTAAGACTTCTAATGATTCATCACCACTTTTACAATGACAGAATAAAGCATGCAGCATTGTGGGTTTTGACACAATACTCATTCATGTTCAGCCACTCTGCACCTCCATATGCCAGGTTCTGTACTAAGTACTAAGGACACAACTCTAAAACAACAAACACAGTCCCTGCTCTCAAAAAGCTAAGGACTGAAAAGTGTAAGAGTTAGCCACTTCTGTTTGGTGAGGGTGGAATTATGTGTAAGGGTTAAGGGTAGGGGTGCAGAAAATAGTTTTGCAGATTCTAGGCAAAGACAAAGGCAAGAGAATACATTGTACATTTGAGGACTGAGAAAGTCCAGTATGGCCATAGAGTAAAGTATGAGGGTAGAGTTGTGAAAAGAAGTGAGACTGGAGAGTGAGCAGGAACTAGATTGTGGTGAGCCTTCTCAACCTTGTAAGAGAACTTGGAAAGAAGGCTTCTAAGAAAGGGAATGGGGCTTCCCTGTTGGCACAGTAGTTAAGAATCCACCTGCCAATGCAGGGGACATGGGTTCGAGCCCTGGTCCGGGAAGATACCACATGCCTCAGAGCAACTAAGTCCGTGCACCACAACTACTGAGCCTGCGCTCTAGAACCCGCGAGCCTCAGCTCCTGATCCCGCATGCCATGACATCTGAAGCCCACATGCCTAGAGCCCGTGCTCCGCAACAAGAGAAGCCACCACAATGAGAAGCCCACACACCGCAATGAAGAGTAGCCCCTGCTCGCTGCAACTAGAGAAAGCTCGTGCAAAGCAACAAAGACCCAACACAGTCAAAAATAAATGAAATAAATAAATTTATTTTTTTTAAATAGACTTAAAAAAAAAAAGAAAGAAAAGGAAAGAAAGGGAATGTAATTCTAGGGAATATCATTCCAGCTCTGATAAGGGGAATATTGGAGGATGATAGGATGATGAGACTAATGCAAAACTAGTTGGATTACGATGACCGGGATGAGACAGTGGAGATGGAGAAAATATTTTGATGTGAGGAGAGTCAACAGGACCTGAATTGGTATTAGAATGGAAAGCATCAAGGTTGGCACCCAAATTTTTTTGGTTTGAGCAATTGTGTGGATGTTCTGTCATTAACAGAGAAACTGAAGTCAGGAAGAGAAGCACGTTTGTGGGGGAATGATGAGCTCAGTTTTGACATGCTGAGTTGGCAGCGCCTACAAGACTGCCAAGTAGAAATGAACTACGTTATTAGATATATTGACTGAAACTCAGGAGATGGAGATTTGCAACTGATTGGACTGATGAAGTCACCCTCAGAGGGCATGTTCAGTGAGAAGCCCAGCAAATGGTGGCTGTGCAGCAAGGTCCTTGAGGAGCAGCAAAGAAGGAGACCTCCGAGAACTAAGGAAGAAATCAGAGGAAGGAATACCAGGGGAAGAGAAATGCTCTGAGTCAGAGGGCTGGTAGACAGTGTCAAATGCTATTAAAGGTCTAAAGGATCCTGAAAAAGCAAAAGTGTTATTAATTATTTTAATTGCTCTAATCTACAAAAACAATTAAATTTGGGTTTACTTGATAAGCAGGAAGCTGGAACATATTTTATATAATTATTAGCTATTTATATTTATCTTATAAATTACCAGATCTTCTTCTATTGAATCTTTATCATTTTCTTATTGATTTGTAGGAGTTCTTTACAAATGATGGATAACAAACCTTATTATATGTGGTATATATTTTGCCTTTTATCTTTGCATTTGGCTTATGAGGTGGTTCTTTTTTTTCATACAGAAGTTTTTAATTTTTATGGAGCCAAAAATGTCAGTCATTTTTTCTGTAGTTTCTGGTCTTGTTTTCATGCCTTAAGTCCCACCCATAATTATACACAAATTCTCTTTTATTTTCCTTTGGTACCTTTATGATTTTTTATTCTTTAAATCATAGTATCTGGAGAGTTGTCTAAAATTACATAGTACAGTGGCTGAGCAGTGCTGAGGGCCCAGTTATGGCTGATGATGATTTGTTTGTAGGGGCAACAGTGTGTTACCCAGAGAAGCCAGTCAGCTGGGTTCATCCAACCTCAGGGTTTTCCAGGCAAGTGCACTTCATGGACAATGAGGCAAGGCAGTGTAGGAAAACATATTGAAATGTTGGGTCATGGACTCTAAGCAGTTAAGGAGGGAAGTGAAAACAGAAAAAGTCTAGTAGGGAAAAAGGAGAGTGAATGGACGAGGAGCCCTATAAGATTGTTGGGGTTTTTTAAGGTTGGATAAGGGGATTACTTGAGTAAGATGGTTAGAAAGATAGGAGGTTGTAGTCAAATTGGAGGAATGTCTAAATTTATTATTGCAGAAGAGAAGAGTGCTGCGATGACCAGAGGTAAACATGAAGAATGGGTAGTTGAGTGGAGTGAAGGAGAAGGTCATCCAAGATCAAGGAATGGAGAGGCCCAGAGCATTGGCTAGATGATCCATGTGGATGTTTGAGTTTCCCAAGATTACAGGTGGACTTGGATGAAGAGAAGCATCCTTTGAACATCTGGGTCTTCTCTCACCAACACCTTTGGCAACCTTCATTTATCTTTAAGAGACTCATCCCAGTTGCTAAAGAATAAGTCAGAGTTTATTAGAAATCAGTAGCAAAGACAGAATCAGAACTGTCCACCCTTCTTGCTTCTGGTGAAGTATTCATGTTGGGGGCAGGGGGGCTTGTATGTGAAAGCAACTGATAGTGTATATAAAAAAAAACACTTAATTAGCTCAGTGCCTAACACATATTAGTCAATTCACTATAACAATTATGTAAGGAGGGAGATGGTTTATATGTGTCTTTAAATTGGCGTTTGTTTAGTATTCCTTTCAATTCCTTTAGGGTTTGGAATTTCAGCAACCCTGGGTCCAGTATGTATGAAAATGACTGGGCAGCTTCAGCTTGAGCTTCTTTCTAGAATCCCCAGGAGGGTTGGAAATGCATCTGAGAAGCAATTAGAGCCCCATCTTTAAGCCCAGAGCAGGTAAAAATAGGCAAAGAAGAAAGTAGAAGAACATTTTTAGATTTTAGATAGAAGAATAAATACTGGTTAGTTTTCTTTCTTCTACCTTGACACATTTTCTCATTTGACTCTGAGCCACACCTCAAGAGATCAGAAGTAAATCCTGGGTGTGTCCCAGGAATCTGCATTTTTTTCAGAATAAAAAGTTTAATGATAATTACCTTTTTTTTCACACACACACACTATATTTTATCTTTACAAGAGATAAATAAACTGATACCAAGCATTGTAAATAGATGACCACAACAAAAGCAACAATGATTGCAATTACCAAACATGAAACACACTCATGCTATGTCATAATATTGACATTCAGTCAGAATCTGCATTTCTTTTTTTTTTTTTTTTTTTTGCGGTAGGCGGGCCTCTCACTGTTGTGGCCTCTCCCCTTGCAGAGCACAGGCTCCGGATGCGCAGGCTCAGCAGCCATGGCTCACGGGCCTAGCCGCTCTGCGGCATGTGGGATCTTCCCAGACCGGGGCACGAACCCGTGTCCCCTGCATCGGCAGGCGGACTCTCAACCACTGCGCCACCAGGGAAGCCCAGAATCTGCATTTTTAACAAGTACCCCTGGTTAGTCTGCAGTGTACACACAAATGTTTGAGAACCACTGGCTTCAGCTTTTAGGACCTGCAGTTCTTTTTTCAGTACACTTCTGGGAGATGGTGTGATGAAGGGGATCAGAGTTTATGAATATTTTATGAGTTTTTTAAAGTTTATTTTCAATCTGGAAAATACAGTGAAAACAAAATAATTGCACAAAGAATGTACACAGTAAAAAGAGGAATTTAAGATTAACTCTTGGGCTTCCCTGGTGGTGCAGTGGTTGAGAGTCCGCCTGCCGATGCAGGGGACATGGGTTCGTGCCCCGGTCCGGGAAGATCCCACATGCCGTGGAGCAGCTGGGCCCATGAGCCATGGCCGCTGAGCCTGCATGTCTGGAGCCTGTGCTCCGCAACAGGAGAGGCCACAACAGTGAGAGGCCTGCGTACCACAAAAAAAAAAAAACAATGATTAAACTCTTGTCTCATTCTTCATCCCTTCTTTTCTTCACCCAGTTGAAATAATTGTTCACCATTCATCTTGTCTTAATAAAAAGTAATTAAGCTCTTTGCTACTAAAGTTCACATTCATTTTTATAAATTAAAAATGAACTAATATAAACCTTAAATATAATAATGCTGCTCTATAACCTGATAGCATCTTTCCATAGTGAAGCTCAAAACAAATTAGAAAATTTATCAGTACTATCTAATATAGAACATTTCTGATGAGAAATATTATGAATATAAGATTTAAAATGATTTGTTAGTGACAAAATAGGTATTTCAACACCATACAACCTGAGACTTACTTTTGTTGCCCACTCCCAATGAGGCAGTTCACAGAAATATAACTGTTTAGTACTATTTATTGATACATAATTTTTACTGCAGTTTTATTTATTTATTTATTTATTTTTACTGCAGTTTTAAGTTAGAAACTATGGAAATAATGATTCTCACTATGACACTTCAATGTATAGCAACATTGCAAGAAATATAAATGCTGCAATCCGGATTTGTTAAGATAATGTAGTTAAATACTATGAGAATTCTAACACTTACCCATTCTATAATCTGTGTTCATTTGTTTTCAAATTTTACCTGTATGACTTGGTTGCTAAATAAGATTTGTGGGTTTTTTTAGTGGCAGTGATACAAACCTCTGTGCTAGGCACTATCAGACATTCAAAAAGGAAATAGAACACCTATTCCCCAAGGACTGGAGAATGACTAGGACTTTGTAACTAGATCTCCAAACAGCAGGTTCAAGTAAGAATAATTCAGTGACACTAATTTTTAGAGTCTTCTTTTTAATTGCTATTTGTCTGAACCTTGCCTAGAAGTATACTGAGGGTAGTCAGACCCACTTATGTATGCAGATACAGCTGCACTTAATTGATTCATTTCTTCACTTAAATATTTACTGAGCATATGCTGCATGTTTGGAACAGGAGATAAGTGGCAAATGAAACTAATGAAGACGATAATGATGATGTTGATGCTGATAAGAGTGGCTAACGTATTGAGTGCTCCCTGTGCACAAGTATTTATGTGGATTAATCCTCACAGTAACTGTATCAGGCAGATTTTATTACTGCTCCATTTTGCAGGTGAGGAAACAGGTTTGGAGTGGTGTCACTACAAATATGAATCCAAGGGCCAGATTTTTAACTAATAAACTAGCAAATATATTCCTTTTCCTCATGGAGCATATGTTCTAGCAATTCATTTATTTAACAAGTATTTATTTAGTGTTTATTATGTGCCAGGTACAGTCCTAGGCCCCAAGGTACAGTGGTGAAGAGAGCAACAGGGTCATTGGTGTCATGGCTCATACCTTCCAAATCCTCTAATGAGGGTTTAAAGAAAGGAAGAAAGTATATACATACTAACTAAAGTAACAGACATAACTAATTAATTACATTTATAAGAATTACCAAACTATTGAATATAACACAATGTATAAAAAAATAAATACTGTATATTCAGATATTCAGGAAAGGTGATGTTATTTTTATACTTTAAAAGGAGTTCATTTTCATCTGTGGTTTAAAAAATATATTTTACTTTAAAAAAAACCTTGCTTTGCTTAATCAAAACATTCAAAAGCTGTTTCTTTCAGTTGCTAAAAGGGAAGAATTTTTATATCTAAAAATGAGAACTTTTCATGAGGTGGGAATTCACAAAGGCCTTGTGTCACTCGAAGTTAAATGTTATCCAAATTTCAGAAAAATTTACAATTGCAGTGCCGAATATTACTGGGCAACACTCATTTTTTGATGGGCAAGACCAAATCGATTGTGAAGAATGTTCAAAAGAAGTTACACCACATTCTAGAATTAGGAGACTGTTAAGTATTTTGCAGTCTCATCAAAGCAGTTTATTAATGACAATAGGTGACCTTTTAAAATATTTGTTACTGCATCACCCTCCTTATTTAAAATTTCTTCATTGCAATAGATATCTCTTTTGGAACTAAAACTATTCTTTTATGGGTAATAAGCTGAAGCTATTCAAGAGGATTTAAAATAAGAAAACATTGGGGCTTCCCTGGTGGCGCAGTGGTTGAGAGTCCACCTGCCGATGCAGGGGACATGGGTTCGTGCCCCAGTCTAGGAAGATCCCACATGCCGCAGAGCGGCTGGGGCCGTGAGCCATGGCCGCTGAGCCTGCGTGTCCGGAGCCTGTGCTCCGCAATGGGAGAGGCCACAGCAGTGAGAGGCCCACGTACTGCAAAAAAACAAACAAACAAACAAAAAAATTGTCCACATCAAAATAAGAAAACATAGGATAGTAGAGTTTCAATATTAAATAAATAGTTCAATTATACATTTAGGATATGTCAACAATCAAAGTTGAAAACTCTTGCCTGAGCAGTCACCATTTGACATTTGGGGAAATTTTGTTAATGTATTGTAAACTACTATGTGTTTAGTTTGTAAGTGAACATTTAGGCTCCTGGTTTACATTCTCTTTTCTCTGGTTTTTACTTTATCAGTAATAGCCTCACCATTCCCACCATTTAAAATGATACTAGGTACAAAAGAATGTACTAAATTCTGGCAGGCAAAGCGTCTGCCTGGCCTCAGTGAGCTTACACAGTGTAGCCAAAAGAGGTATAAAATAGACACATAAAAGAGAAATACAACTAAAAAGAGAAGATCATAACAGTTTTGTAGAATGTGGTTCAGGTAAGAGGGTCAGAAGTTGCACATCATGTTCATTTATTGAGGCAACAGAGTTTGAACTGATTTTATCAGAGAAGTCATCAGTAATTTTGTGGAGGGGGGAAGCTATCTAGACAAAGAAAAGTAGTGGGATCCCAGACAGAAAAAGCTTGGTAAATTCAGTGACATTTTGGCTGGAGTCTTTTTAAGGAAATTGTGAGAAATTAAGTTGAAGAGAAATGTACAAGCAGCATCTAGAAGAGCTGAAGAATATGAACTTCAATTTATATGCCACAAAGAATGACTGAAAGTTTTTGAACAGGGAAATACAATGAAAGCAACATATTAGTAGGATTAACTAGCCAGTGCATGTGTAGGATGGGTTGATGGAGAAGACCAGTTAAGAGAATATTACAGTAGTTGGGGCTAGTGTTACTCAAACTATGCTCCTTAGAATACTAATCCTGAGATATAGAGATAGTAATAAAAGTTCCTTTTGGGGGGACTTTTTTTCTTAATTAAAAAAAGGAAACATTGCATATTAAATGTTCCTCTTGGAGTTACAATGAACATTTACACATTAAAGGCCTATACCAAAGAAACCCATAATTTCACAAACGTATTTGCACATAAAAGGCTTTGTTCATTGCATATCTATTCATAAACGTATCACTGTGTTCCACTGAAATCACTTCCAATATTTAGAAATTTTGGTCTTATCAATTACTTACTTACTAAGAAGTCCATCAAAGAAATGAATAGAAGGGAAAAATGAAATTGAAATTGTTTTAGAATAGGACTTAGACATCATGTAGTCTAATCTTGCTGATCAGAAACTAAATGGCACCTTGGACTTAATGACTTTCTAGTCAAATTAAGCACTGCCTTTAATGAAAGTTGTTTGCCAGTCCTCTCTCCCTCACTAAACCATAAAATAAGATTAACCCATGTCTTATCATCTTTGTAATCTCTACATCTGGCTCATAGTAGGTAGTGGGAAAATATTTGTTGAATTGGAAAGTGATAAGAAAACTAGAGTTTATGACTTGTCCGTGGCCACACTGATGGTAGGAGGATACATTGAAAATAAATGAATTCCAAGAATTATGTATAAAATTTTAGCTATGGGAGTGGTAAGGAAACTTGAAGACAAGAAACCTGTTATATTCAAGATACAAGTCTACAACTAAGTAGCAGTATAATCTTTTTTTTTTTTTTTTTTTTTTTGCGGTACGCGGGCCTCTCACTGCTGTGGCCTCTCCCGTTGCGGAGCACAGGCTCCAGATGTGCAGGCTCAGCAGCCATGGCTCACGGGCCTAGCCGCTCCGTGGCATGTGGGATCTTCCCGGACCGGGGCACGAACCCGTGTCCCCTGCGTCAGCAGGCAGACTCTCAACCACTGCGCCACCAGGGAAGCCCAGCAGTATAATCTTGATCAAGTCATTTAACCTCTCTTGGCCTCTATTTCCTCATCCAAGTTCCAGCTCCAAAATATTAGATCTACATTTTTATTACTATAAATAATCAAAAATTAACTGGATCTTGTGATTTCTTTTACACTGGAAATATATTCTTATGAGGGACCACATTTAAATACCGAAGACTTTTAAAGTATTCTTTATGTCTGTGCTTCTATAATATTCCTGAACTTCACAACTTTCTCTATTTTCTTATTTTCTTCTTCTTTCCAGGTTTATCAAAGGTGATGGAATCTTTAAAAGCATACTACTGTGTGTGCTTATGTAATATTAGGACTGAAAATTTTAAATCTTAAAATGTGAAAGCTCCAGTTGTCAGAAGATCATAAAGTCTTTACTTTTAAGGACTGTTAAAAATCACCTTCTGTGAGATCTCAGCTTTGGGATTTTTCTGACATTTCAAGACTTAAATTTGAAAGTGTAGAATCTCTATAAATACAGCCTTACCACAAGCCCAAAAAAGTCAAGAAATGCAAAAGGTTAGATTCTTACTAACTCCTCTCCCACATTATGCTCTAAATTGAGTTATGCATCTTAGAGTTAAATACGTAATCAGGAATACTTGATGAGGAATACAGTTTAAATTATGACATATTAAGCTTTTCTCTTTGAATTTTGGGGAATAAAATTGTGTATGTAAATCATGCAAAATCACATTTTTTGTATGTGCCCTTAAGGCTTTTTTATGTTTTCTTCACATAGTCCCCTCATTTACAACTTTATCTTGCTGTGGACTAACCATATGGGAAATCCACTATTTTAAACTTAAGCTATTTTTGTGGTGTTACTGCATAAGAAAATGCCTTTAGAGTAGAAAAATTATTATGCATTTATTTTTACCAGATTATATAAATAAAAATTAATTTTTTCTAGTGGTCATTTCTTGGGTCAATTCAAAGTATATAATTTTTAATCCCTAATATTCTCTAGAAAGTCTCCATTGCCATGGCCAAGTGAAAATGGGAGATAATAAAGGAGAAATGCCATGAGACCTGGCCATTTTCAACGTGTTGAAGATTTAAAATTATGTGTAATTTATATGAGACATATAAATGAAAGGATAGACTTCAGTAGGATTTTTTTTTTTTTTGCTTTAAAAATAGGGTATTTCTCTTCTGCAGCAGCATCTCACATCTCATACATATGTGCATATTTAGTTTTCTGTGTAGCATTCGGTCCCAAGAACACTAATTATAATTTTAAATTATCAATAAGTTATAGGCTTAAAGTACAGTAGATGTTAAATTTCATATCTCTTATAAGATTTCCTATCTAAAAGCGACTACTTTTTGCCTTTATTTTCATTTTTTAAAAATTCTTGTGAACTTTATAGTCGCTTGTATTTTTCCTTTTAAAAGTTAAAAACACTCTTTGAATTTGTAGTGTGCAAATAGGTATATTGCTTTTATGTCTCAGAAAGATATCAGTGATGGTAATTATCAGTACATCAGGGGTACAAGTGAAAAACCAACACATGGCCCTCAGGTCACATTGAACCACCTAAAAGTGTTTCTTTGAAACCCCTGTTGGAAGTTCTCACAAAGTGGTGCGCCATTGGTCTGTTGGTATGCCTGCTTCTATTGTTTACCAAAAAGCCTTGATTCCACTGCATTTAGGTTTTTGCTTGTTTGTTGTCTTCGAAATAGCTGGTCCATCCACCTTGATTATGGTCGCCCCAGCAAAAGTTTGCCAAACAGTCGTTCCCTAGGAGTTCTGCTATTGTCTCTGAAATCTCCACCCTGATTTTTAGATTTTTCTTCTATTGAGAGGCTAACTATAGCCTATAATTTCATTGTCTTTTATATTTAGTATAACACAGACAATCATGTTGAAACTTCTCAGGAAATAAAATGTAATTTCTATAGCAGGTTCAGCTTTGGGAACCATATACAAACATTAACACTTCTCTGTAGACTCTCACTGTCTGGGGTTTGGTGCCATGTTAGAGCCATCTACATCAGCCAGCTTCCACAAGAATATTCTGCTCTTTTTGCATAATGGGATTATTTCCAGAAATGACTCTCTTGGCCCAAGATGCACTACCCTCTCAAATCATATTTGGGTCCTTTAAGCACTTTCAGTGTGCTTTACAATCATTTTCATTCATTATCTGCTCAGTTGTTCCATCATTACTCTCCGATATGCATAGACATTCGGCTACACAGTAGGTATGAGGTAGAGGTAGGACTGAAAACCCCAGGACAGGGAGCAAGGCCCAGTTTGGTCTCTCCTTGGCTAAATTCCATTTTGGACAGCTCATTGTTTTTCTTTGATGTGTGGGGTTTAATTGCTTATTTCTAAACATAAGGCTCAATTGGTGGGAGCTTGTGTGGGGAGAGCCATTTGCCCTTTCCTGAATTAAAAAACTGAGCATCATTAACAGTTTATTTTCCATAGACAACCACGCTCTAAGTATGGTATAAAAAGTGTTGTTTTTGACTGCACAGTTTTGCCCAGGCTAGTCCCTGATTTATGTCATGATCTCACAATAGCCTCTCGTGCCTGCCTGGCCACAAAGCTTGATTATTTTGTAATTTGATCTTAGTGGGGATTCCAGCCGTGCTTCCCTGCTCGTGGGCAGCAGAACGTGGCAGCATGCCTGCTCACTTGCCTAAGCTGCTATGATCAGATTATGCCTTCTCAGCATTTCTTACATTGGCTGCCTACATTGAAGTTCAGAGAAGCTTGAAGTCAGCCCACTTCAGTTTTATAGCTCTTAACAGAGACAGAATAGGAACTACTAGGGCGCTCATGGAATCTCGGCCTCACACGTGTCCACTGTTAAGAGAGTCAGAAAGTCACTCCATGCTGAATATCTCTGACTATTGGTAAAAATTTTTAAGTGAACTTTTTTCATCATGCAATTTCTGGAAACCATGTTTCCAACTTCAATGTTATTTTTAGAGCTGTCATTTGGGTTTTAACTTTAAGTTTTCAGATGTTTTCATAACACGTTAAGGATCTTCATAAAAGATAGGAAAATTCTGCTTTTTGTTGTTTGTTGCTAATAACAAACCATTACAGGACATCATATTTAGCAAAGCATTCTTCTCTCTGTATAATTCTTTCAGCCAAGTATTTATAGAATGATGATATTTGTCAACATCTTTATGAGATAACATGACTGCATCCTGTTGAGGTTACAGAAGGAGAACACAGTGTCCAACCTGGCACTGTGACATGACATGAAAAATTCAGAACCCACACTGCTTCCATTTCCTTCATCCAAAATGTTAATTAAGCACCAAGAACGTGCAGGTCCTCTGTGAGGCACCAGAGATACAGTGCTGAGCTGGATACATGACCCCTGCCCTCCTGAGTTTACAATTATAATTTGAAATTAAAACTCTAGTAGATGTATTTAGAAGCTTTTTAAAATTATATATAATAAAATATATTACATTAGAGTAATTCCAAATTTTGTAAAATGTGAACTAGAGAGACTGAGTGTTGGAATGGACTTTAGAGATAATTTTTAGAGCCTCCTTCCTCATACAATGCAAAATCCCCTCTGTGGTTGGTGTTTGTTCATCGGAGTGAACAAAATATGCAATTCATGTTTCATTGTTCAAAAATGAAGAAATCGTGATTATGGGTTAAGATATAATCTAAACTCCAGCCAAACTTTGATTAAAACAGTTTTGTTTTCTGACATTATCATTCATACATTCAGTGGACCAGCAAGAAAGCTGGGAAAATGAAGCATAAACAATGTGGTGCCAGTTTGCTTTAAAATCCCTAATATGTGTTTTGTAAACAAAGCTTATAAAACTTAGTACTCTACTAATTAAATAACAAGAAAGATTTTATGAGTACATGAAAAGCCAGAATTTAAAATGCCTTCGGGGGAACAGGTGCTGTAATGACATCACTGTGTGTCACACAGCTTTTTTTTTTTTTCCCTTGATACTTACATTTGGTCATAATGGAAAGAAATTGATTCCAAATGTGTTTTCTTGACCTCCTTCTTCATTCATGTTAGTGCCTAACCTTAAATGATGTTTCTACAATCTCGGTTGTATTTACAGTAATTATATGCATAATGTAGCATATTATTGTCCGGACTTCCTGTTTAATCAGTACAGAGCTTCTTACAAGTGCAGCTGAAAAGGGCAAACAAAATTAAAGCTTTATATACCAAAACAAGTTTGATTTGCTAAGCTCCCAGCATTCCAAAGTACACAAATTTGTTCCACTAAGTTTTCCGATGGCTTGCAGATGGGCAATGATTAATCAGAGAGCTAACTGTGAAGTAGTTTGCAATTAAACTGGAAAGCTCTGAAGCATGCTAATTGAATCAGAAAATTAGAGACACTGAACAGTAATTGGCTATTTCTCATGCAGCAGGTGCCAGGCCACTCATCTGTGGAACAAGGTATTTAAGGCACATTAGCACTAGTAAAAATACTTCTTGATATGGAACAGTTAGATTTTATGCTCATTTTCACCATGGATGTCAAAACATACAGCTGTGCTATCTGGTACTTGCAGTTCATGTTTGAAGAATTTAAGTTAGGTAAACATATGGGAGAAAAGTGCTGGGCAACCTCTAAGTGCACAGGAAACATTTTAGAAGTGAAACCAAAAATGAGGGGCTGAGGTTCTGTTTCTTCAACTCAATCACTTTTGCTTTCTTATCATACAGAGTTAGAAGTTGAATGTTCTGTTTAGTGTTAGTTTAAAGCAACAACAGTATAAATCTACTACTGCTGTGAGCTTAGTAGATACATAAAGCCTATTCATATCATGTCTCAGCATGAGTTTATCTCTTCTAATTAGTACCACCATTTTACAGAGTGAGCACATGCTATGAAAGCTTGTTTGCCATGCCAACAGGGACCAGGACAAGTAGTTTTTCTTTAGTGGAACTATCTGCTGTAGGCTCATGAACAACTGTAACCTAACCAGTGGGTAACCAGGCAAGAAGGGGACTTAATAATTTCAATTGTAGATATTTTTTAATAATAATCATTTTCATATTATCAAGGGTAGGGCATATGACTTCTTTTCCCATTGCTTTAATTAGAGTTCAGTATTGTTATTAGAAAGTGAAAAGTACGAAAGAAAATTAAAATATACTAAATTATACTATGTTGGGAAGCAGAATATTACAATATTCCTATGCTAATCTTATTACTTAGCAGATGACTGCAGAAAATAGTGAGTTTGAACCAAGAGACATAAATTATAAATTGTAAACAGTGCGTAGGGGATATGTTATAACTGTGTCTCATTTAAATTGGGGTAGGAAGTTTTCCCTGCACAAATAATGTTCCTACATTAAGTTTTAAAGTCTCTTTTATAATGTTTTATTAAGAACATTTGGCAACCTGTTACCAAAAAAGGTTTAAGTGGAACACAGGTTTTTAAAAGTATAACACACTACAAATATACACTTTATGTCCCTAGGCTGTAGATTTTTTTCTAAAGTTAAAGCAAAAGCTCCTCTTTGGTAGGCCTCCTTCCCCACCCCCAGTAAGCCATGTACATTTTGCATTCTTTAGTTTGAAAGCAGTTCTGAAACATTTACATGATCAATGTCTTTTGCTTGAGGGATGAAGTTTGCTCTTCCATGGACAAGTGAGAACATATTGATCATTTTATTCTATTTGCTATTTCTAAATTCAGTATACCTCTTGAGTCGATAAGCAAGATCTAGAGCATATTCTTTTTTGTGTGTGCCTGGTTGTAGCTTGTTCTCAAGATCCAAGATACATTTTTGATTAATCACGAATGCTCTGAGGTCATGGAGAGCAAATGTGTTTGTGGAGTGTCAGCTGATGCTGTCAGATAAATGTCTTAAGCTTAGCCAGGGTTCATGCCCCAGCTTTAGGCTGTGCCACATGTCTCCCCTTGTTGAGGAAGATAACAGCTACACTGGAGGCGACTGAGCTGTTTGTTCACTGAAAGGGCTGACCTTGCCATATGGGGCTACAATCAGGTGAAAGAAAGAGTATAGATGTTTTAATTGAAACTTTACAAATTTAAACTTTTCATTTGATTCAGATGATCTCGGTATCCACTAATTTACATTCTGGACCTTGTATCTAGTCCGATTATAACTGTTTCTTCAGTGTTTCCAATTAGTCTCCTTGGGATGAATAATTTCTCCAATATTGTTCTAGTGTATTCTGAGAGTATTTTGGCACTAGCAGTGTGTTATTAAAATACTGCAAAAGCATGAAAATGCTTATTAGGATAAAAGAGATTATTTCTCTTTGCATACATGTAGTAGAAATTCTTATTGCTTTGTAGTTTTTTGGGGTTTTTTTTTCAAATCCACAAAATAAAAATATGGTCTGGGCAAAGAGAGGTCACTTGTGTTAATGACCCTTGTCCATGTACCCTCTTATCTTCAGAGGACTCATTTAATCACATTTACCCCCATTTAGAGTAATTTGTCTTCTTTTACTAGACAGAGTCTATAAATAGGAAATAATGACAAACCTAAAGTAACACCTGGAGAATGCTTTGCTTTGTACCAAGGCTTTCTCTGTTTGAGACTAAAGGCAATTGGACTGATCATATGGTGATACATAAATAAATGAACTCTCTGTGGGCCGTTTGTGGGCATTTGCTATGGAATACCTTGCAAAAAATAAATAAATAAGTGCCTTTCTTCCATCTTATCCCAGTTTGTTCTTTTCTCTAAAGAAGTGGTCTACTTTTCTTTCAATAACTTCATACTGCCATGGGTAACTCATCAGTGCTAATTAGACAAAATAATGCTGTTTAAAAAAAAAAGGAAGAAATAACACATCTGTCATGAACTCCCACCAGATCTCTTGGAAATGAGACGTTTTAAATATTTTATGCTGAACGCAAAATATCTTGAAGAAATGGTTTTATATTCTGTATCCTAAAACAAAACCATCAGTGTCAGAGAGCAGTGCTGCTTAAAAACATTCCACTTTATTTTATTTAAAATTTCCTCACACTTGAAATGTAGGTTCTACTGGCTGTATATAAAATCCAGATTGTAAAGTAGAAAAACTTAATGGAACTAGTAGAAAATGAAAGATACAATTTTATTTTTGAAAAGCTTGCCTTTATCAAGTGATACTAGAAAAATGTTACATTTCAGTATCTAGAAACAATGATGTTTCATGTGTAGTTGTATTACTGAATAAAATGAATTTTGGTTTTGTTTGGTTTCTGCAGTGGCTAAAATGACAAATAGACCAAGTAGAAATGAAGGAGACTGAGATAACATCCATAGTCAAACATTAAGTTTCTGGTAGTGTGATTAAAAAAGGCAAATCAGATTGTGATTTTCTATAATTTTCTAAATTATTTAAAGATTATGAAAGTATGCTCAACATCACTAATCATTAGAGAAATGCAAATCAAAACTACAATGAGGTATCACCTCACACCAGTCAGAATGCCCATCATCAAAAAATCTACAAACAATAAATGCTGAAGAGGGTGTGGAGAAAAGGAAACCCTCTTGCACTGTTGGTGGGAATGTAAATTGATACAGCCACTATGGAGAACAGTATGGAGGTTCCTTAAAAAACTAAAAATAGAACTACCATATGACCCAGCAATCCCACTACTGGGCATATACCTTGAGAAAACCATAATTCAAAAAGAGGCATGTACCACAATGTTCATTGCAGCTCTGTTTACAATAGCCAGGACATGGAAGCAACCTAAGTGTCCATCAACAGATGAATGGGTAAAGAAGATGTGGCATATATATACAATTGAATATTAGCCATAGAAAGAAACGAAATTGAGTTATTTGTAGTGAGGTGGATGGACCTAGAGACTGTCATACAGAGTGAAGTAAGTCAGAAAGAGAAAAAATAAATATGCTAACACATATATATGCAATCTAAAAAAAAAAAAAGTGGTTCTGAAGAACCTTGGGGCAGGACAGGAATAAAGATGCAGACGTAGAGAATGGACTTGAGGACACAGGGAGGGGGAAGGGTAAGCTGGGAAGAAATGAGAGAGTGGCATGGACTTATATACACTACCAAATGTAAAATAGAGAGCTATTGGGAAGCAGCTGCATAGCACAGGGAGATCAGGTCTGTGCTTTGTGACCACCTAGAGGGGTGGGATAGGGAGGGTGGGAGGGAGATGTAAGAGCGAGAAGATATGGGGATGTATGTATACGTATAGCTGATTCACTTTGTTAAACAGCAGAAACTAACACACCATTGTAAAGCAATTATGCTCCAATAAAGATGTTAAAAAATAAAAAAAATAAAGATTAATAGTAGCTAATGCCCAACCTCATACTTGCAAACCATAGTTTACATGTAAATACGGAGATTTTTAAATTCTCTTTTCTTCACATTTAAGCACAGTTTAGTTCTGGACTAAATTTTGTAGTTATTATTGTTTTAAGTATTCCTTACCCATCATCCTTGTTTTTTCTTCTTTTCTTTATTAAGAAATACTTTATATGCACTAGAATATCAGTGATGCATACCACATTTTTGTCACACCTTTTTCCAAAACTACTGTGCAAATCTGGTTAACCCTTTAGTTCATATTGTTCTTAGTTCCATTATTTTAAAAATATTCAACATTGTCATGCCCAAACCAGATCCATAAAGAGATTTGGAACTGTTTTGTTTTTCACATGTAAGTATGTTTGTAATTTAGAACCAATCATTGATAATGATGTAATAAAATACTTCCTTAAGATTTGGAGATAATTCTCAACACAACTTAGACCCAGCATACAAGGGAATGGTAAAATAAACTTATTGACAGCAAGACTCACTCAGCTCCTTCTCAAAGTTACTGTCTCATTAGCCAGTGTTTAGTACTCTGCCTACATACTTACCAGTTCTTTCCATTGAAATAAATAAGCATTAGCACATCTATAGCAGTTCTACCTTTCTTCACACTGGGCTCTACCTTGATCCTTTTCTAAGCTAATTCTTTCCTTTCTTCCCATTTAAAGTTTAAATGATCATTTATTTTAGCTACTAGCCAGTCTAAAAACAAAATGTCAGTACATGAAAGTGGTATTTTTCCTGAGCTTTGAGTCTCTTATTCAGTGTAAGAGCTTGTTTGAAAAATTACTGGAAAATTCTGGAAAGAATCAGCGACTACAGATCTAAAATTTTCTTCTATAAACCAAATTTTGCTTTATTTTTTAATAACATATAAAGTCAGATGGTATTTTCTGATTAGAGCTGTAATTCCTACTTTTTAGTAATCAAATGTTGGGGGTGGTTTTAAATACATAGAGGTTTTTAAGGCGATGAGTCCTCAGCTCTTATTATTTGCCATTTAGAACAAATTCTCAAGTAACACTGAAATTCTACTTTAGTTCACTTTATCATCCAAAATTACTTTTTTACATTTGGATTTTTATCTTTATTCTTACTTCACATTGCAAAAATTTAATGCTGGGCTTTTTGGTTCTCTATTATGATTCTTTGTATTCCACACTTTTTAGTTGATTAAAAAGCTAATAGTAAAATTGTTATTGACAATTATTACCCAGTAACAATTGATATAACAGTAATAATGACAGTCTGTATTCATTTTCTCAGACTGATTTGGCTTCTTTAAGATTCTGGAGGGTTTGAAATTACCAATGTCCTGGCGGATAAAATCAATGCAAAATATCTTATTTTAAGGGCTTATAATGCTTCCCATACTAATGAGGAAAACAGTTCATCATTTTCAAGTGTATAATCAGTGTCAGCATTTTGTACATCACAATGAAAGTCCTGAAACAGTGGCATTCCGGATGCTCCTGTGAGGACCCAAAAGAAAATCTCTTTCTTCTTGTAAAGCACTTTTACAAAAGCCCCAGTAAGAAAAAAATGTAGTACAATTATTTTAAATAGTACAATTGTGAGTGAAAGTAGTGTGGATCTTTCCAGCATTGTAAGGTACTCGATAACCATTGCTTTTTTTTTTTTTTTTTTTTTTGTGGTACGCAGGCCTCTCACTGTTGTGGCCTCTTCCGCTGCAGAGCACAGGCTCCGGACGTGCAGGCTTAGCGGCCATGGCTCACGGGCCCAGCCGCTCCGCAGCATGTGGGATCTTCCCGGACCGGGGCACGAACCCGTGTCCCCTGAATCGGCAGGTGGACTCTCAACCACTGCGCCACCAGGGAAGCCCTGCATTTTTATATGTAAATAGAAGACTGACAATAATTCTTTAGAAAGTCTGTCCCTTTTTAAAGTTATAATTTTTAACATATTTAGAAACGTACAAGACCTATTATGCTTATCATATTCCATTATTCATTATACATAACTAAATACAACAAATAAATGATGAAATTGTCTTTAAATTGTTCCTGTGTGAATATTTATTTTGTAGGAAGTTAAATAATCTGCTGGTTTTTTAATGACAATGAGGGCATTTCTAAGTGGAACTAACAGGTCTTGAATTATGCTAAGTATATTTCCTTTACCCTCAGGAAAGGTTACTGAATTTACTTCAGCCTTGAAGATCCACAGATTTACTCTACACAGACCAAGGAAACAAACAAACAGAAAGAAGGCTAGTGCTGCTGAAACGTGTAAAGCAAGGAGAGGATAAAAGCAAGGGCTAGATTGTTCAGGGACTTGTAAACCCAGAGTCCACATTTCTGTTTTGTTCTAAGTACAGTGGCATGCCACTTAGAGGTTCTTGAGTTGGAGAATGATGGTATCTGATTATAAAGAGAAAATGAACTGGTCGGGGAGCAAGAATATAAGCAGCTGACCACTTAGGAAGCTAATGCAGTAGCCTAGGCAGGAGATAATAGTGGCTTGAATGATGGCAGCAGCAGATAGGAAGAAGTGTCCAACATGTCTTAACCATTTAGATGTGGGAAGTGAGGGGAAGTGAGGGGATGAAGGGTGATTCCTAGATTTTTGGCTTGAACATCTGGATGATGTCCTTTACTGAGATGAGGAAGTCTGGGAGAGGAATAGGTTTGGGAATGATAATTCCAAGTAAAATTTTGACATTTAACCATACTCTCTTTTTTATCTTTGAACACTTATTGAAGAAAATAGTCTGGAGATCAGAGATAGGTTGCAAGGCAAGAAAGAAAAATAGCAAATGCATGACATTAAAATTTTTCTTTCACCAGCATATGAGACTTCTAACTAGAAGTGAACTAGAAGTTATTCAACGCGAATGTGAGCATCTAACAGTGTATGACAAGTGTTTAAAACTCACTATTAACTAACATGGGTTGTACACATCCTCAAATTTAGCCACTTCTGACCAGTGCAGATTTCATGCAGATTGTACAGATCAACTGTTTGCCACTGTGATGGAGAGAGTTTTTCAATAGCCCCAACATAACAATAAGCATGTAACTTTAAAAGCAAGTTCTGGGCTTCCCTGGTGGCTCAGTGGTTAAGAATCCGCCTGCCAATGCAGGGAACATGGGTTTGAGCCCTGGTCTGAGAAGATCCCATAAGCCACGAAGCAACTAAGCCCGTGTGCCATAACTATTGAGTGTGCAGTCTAGAGCCTGTGAGGCACAACTACTGAGCCCGTGTGCCACAACTACTGAAGCCCGCGCGCCTAGAGCCCGTGCACCGCAACGAAGAGTAGCCCCCGCTCACCGCAACTAGAGAAAGTCCATGTGCAGCAACCAAGACCCAACACAGACATAAATAAATAAGTAAATAAATTTATTTATTTATTTATTTATTTAAAAGTAAATAAATAAAAAATAAAAGCAAGTTCTCTTTCCCTTGATTTCTTTATTAAAGAATTTTAGGGCTTCCCTGGTGGCGCAGTGGTTGAGAGTCCGCCTGCCGATGCATGGGACATGGCTTCGTGCCCTGGTCCAGGAAGATCCCACGTGCCGCGGAGTGGCTGGGCCCGTGAGCCATGGCCGCTGAGCCTGTGCGTCCGGAGCCTGTGCTCCTCAACAGGAGAGGGCACAACAGTGAGAGGCCTGCGTAACGCAAAAAAAAAAAAAAAAAAAAAAGAATTTTAATAACATTTTGTTAAGAATCCACAGCTTAATGTTACCTTACAAATTTAGGAATTCGGTTTTATACATTTTTTCCAGTGGCTAAGTAACCCTTTGCAAAAATTGTAACCCAGTCAGCCCTATTCAAACTTGGAAAAAAAAGAGCCTCTAGGAAACACGTTCCCAGATGCTACCTAGTTCTTCCCATTTCCGTAACAACAGTTTTACCATTTTAGTGTTATGGTACAAATGTCTGAAAACCATACCCTTCAACTGTTGAGTGTTATCACCTTTTAAAAAGGAGCTTGTTTGTGTGCTTGGTATATTGTTCATGTGTTCACAAATCTAAGGAGCAAGGTTATCTGCTTTGGCAGACTAGTTCGTATTTTTATTTTTATTTTTTATGTGGTGGGGAATACAGCAGTAATAAGGAAAACCAGAATTGGGAAGGGACAGATTTGGTATTTTACTTCAAAGATACAAATTGGGGTGACTCTTAAAGTTATGATTGCCATTTGCAGCAACATGGATGGACCTAGAGATTGTCATACTGAGTGAAGTAAGTCAGACAGAGAAAGACAATTATCATATGATACTGCTTATATGTGGGATCTAAAAAAATGGTACAAATAAACTTATATACAAAACAGAAATAGACAAGGATTTAAACTTATTGAAAAGTACATACATAAAAGTGTGGTTTTGTAAAAAAAAAAAAAAAAAACAAAAACAAAAAACAGAAATAGAGTCACAGATGTAGAAAACAAACATGGTTACCAGTGGGGAAAGGGGAGGGGAGGGATAAATTGGGAGACTGGGATTGACATATACACACTACTATATATATTAAAATAGATAACTAATAAGGACCTACTGTATAGCACAGGGAACTCTACTCAATACTGTAATGGCCTATATGAGAAAAGAATCTAAAAAAGAGTGGATATATGTATAACTGATTCACTTTGCTGTATACCTGAAACTAACGCAACATTGTAAATCAACTATACTCCAATAAAAATTTTAAAAATAAAAATAAAATAAAGTTATGATCCCATCAACTTAATTTAGATAGTTTAGAGAATACCAGTATTACCCAAAATCATTATTCAAACATTACACAAATTTCTATGTAATTATCAGCTTGCTTTTGTGAACATCAAATTATAGGCCGACCCAGTTTCCCCCATGGCAGATCGACAGACCTGGTAGATTGAGTAGATGCGATGTCTGCATTATATATTGACACTATCCACTATATTAAAGCTATCCACTGTCTCATTCATGGCCTGATGATCAATTAGGAGGGAACACGATGGATGATAAGAATAGGAGAGAAGACTTTGATAAGAAGGTGATCTTAACAAATGTAATGATGGAGGAGAACAAAATACAGAGTGAAATGAAGTTGGGGAATATCCCCAGGTTTATATACTCAGGTGCCCTGTTCCTAAAACTCAAAAAAAAAAAAAAAAAACCTTTTAAATACCATCTTAAATGCATTGAATTAAATGGATTCAAATTCACATTTTCTTCTGTCTAGCTATTGATAGTATTTTTGGAAAGCTCCTGATTTTCTCCTCCCCATGTTGCTTTTTAAAAGCTCTATCAACCAACATCCTATTCCCATTCTTTTGTTATCCTTATATATGGGGGCAGGTACCTGCTCTGCTTTTGCAGATTATAGTCCTTTATGCCCTACAAATAAAATAGCATTAACTCAACATAATATTTTTATTTTTTTTCATCAGTATCTCATAGGTTTTTTTTCAGCCAAAAATCTGAAAAAAACCTTTGTTATTCTGCTTTACTCTAAGATATTAAGATTCAGTCAGTTTGAACATGAGCATTTTTTTAAAAAAAAACACTTTTACAGTTTTATTGTTTAACAAACATCACACACACAAACTCACAGAGTATCTCATAGTTTTTAGTGCATAGATCTTTCACCTCCCTGGTTAAATTTATTCCTAAGTATTTTATTCTATTTGATGCTATTGTAAATGAGATCATTTTCTTAATTTCTTTTTCTGATAGTTTACTGTTAGTGTATAAAATTGCAACTGATTTTTTTTTTTTTTTTTTTTTTGCGGTACGCGGGCCTCTCACTGCGTGGCCTCTCCCATTGTGGAGCACAGGCTCTGGACACGCAGGCTCAGCAGCCATGGCTCACGGGCCCAGCCGCTCCGCGGCATGTGGGATCCTCCCGGACCGGGGCACGAAGCCGTGTCCCCTGCATCGGCAGGCGGACTCTCAACCACTGCGCCACCAGGGAAGCCCCCTGCAACTGATTTTTGTATATTGATTTTGTATCTTGCAACTTTGCTGAATTCTTTGATTTAGTTCTAACAGGTTTTTTTTTAATAAATTTATTTATTTATTTATTTTGGGCTGCATTGGGTCTTTGTTGCTGCGTGTGGGCATTCTCTAGTTGCAGCAAGCGGGGGCTACACTTCGTTGTGGTGTGTGGGCTTCTCATTGCGGTGGCTTCTCTTGTTGTGGAACACAGGCTCTAGGCACGCAGGCTTCAGTAGTTGTTGCACACGGGCTCTGTAATTGTGGCTCGCAGGCTCTAGAGCACAGGCTCAGTAGTTGTGGCGCACAGGCTTAGCTGCTCCACAGCATGTGGGATCTTCCTGGACCAGGGATTGAAACCATGTCCCCTGCATTGGCAGGTGGATTCTTAACCACTGTGCCACCAGGGAAGTCCAGTTCTAACGGTTTTTTAGTGGAGTCTTTAGGTTTTTCTATATATAATATCATGTCATCTGAAAATAGGGACAGTTTTACTTCTTCCTTTCCAGTTTGGATGTCTTTTCTTTCTTTTCCTTGCCTAATAGCTCTGGCTAGGACTTCTAGTACTCTGCTGACTAAAAGTGGCAAGAATCAAAGTCCTTGTCTTATTCCTGATCTTAGAGGAAAAGGCTTCAGCATTTCACCATTGAGTATGATGTTAGCTGTGGGCTTGTCACATGTGGCCTTTATTATGTTGGACTACATTCCCTCTGTACACAGTTTGTTGAGAGTTCTCAAGAATGTTCTGAATAGCTAACGCTATCTCAGGCACTATAAGAGGTTCTAGATATGTAGAAATGGTAGGTATATTTCTTACCCATTGGAAGCTTTGAGTTTAAGGAAAATTCTAATGTTGACCTTGAAAACTACTAAACAGCCAGTTTATACCCCAGTTCTTATATTTAAAACTCATGAATAAAGTTTATTTTTAAGATTTTCTCCTATCATTGTGTGTTGACAGTCCATGTACATAGTTAGCAGCATTCACTGATGGTCTCCTGTATCTAAGCACCACACCACGACTGGAGCTTTAAGGTAAAGCTTCCTAAACAAACAGTGAGCTTTGAACCAGATTTGAAGAAAATCAGGGATATGCGTTGTTGAGTAGGAAGGTAAGCATTCCAGGAGGCATACGGAATATGGCAAACACAAAAGTGTAGAAGTGGTAATAAGGGAATAAAAAATTGTATTGATTTAGTTAGTACCTGTCATTTGTTAGAAGATTACATAATCTTCTTCGGAATGGCCTATTAACTCAAATTTAATAATAAATCTGCATTCCTCTATTAAATGAACCAGAGCAAGTATTCATTACATGTTCCTATAAGAAAAGCTAGGGCTTCCCTGGTGGCGCAGTGGTTAAGAATCTGCCTGCCAATGCAAGGGACATGGGTTCGAGCCCTGGCCTTGGAAAATCCCACATGCCGCGGAGCAACTAAGCCCGTGCGCTACAACTACTGAGCCTGAGCTCTAGAGCCCGCAAGCCACAACTACTGAGCCCACATGCCACAACTGCTGAAGCCTGCGTGCCTAGAGCCCGTGTTCCACAACGAGAAGCCACGACAATGAGAAGCCCGCGCACCACAACGAAGAGTAGCCCCCACTCACCACAACTAAAGAAAGCTTGTGCACAGCAACGAAGACCCAATGCAACCAAAAAAATTCATTAATTAATTAATTTTTAAAAAAGAAAGGCTATAGCAATATTGTGATAGTTTAATGAATTTCTAAAAGTTGACCTAAGCACCAGTGGGTCTGGGTTGAAGAAAAGTGCACTGTATACATATTTTTTTTTTTTTTTTTTTTTTTTTTTTTTTTTTTTTTTTTTTATTTGCGGTAGGCGGGCCTCTCACTGTTGTGGCCTCTCCCCCTGCAGAGCACAGGCTCCGGACGCGCAGGCTCAGCAGCCATGGCTCACGGGCCCAGCCGCTCTGCGGCATGTGGGATCTTCCCAGACCGGGGCACGAACCCGTGTCCCCTGCATCGGCAGGCGGACTCTCAACCACTGCGCCACCAGGGAAGCCCTGTATACATATTTTTAACTTTACAAGTTTCATGGTATAAAATGTGTATCCAGTTTTTCATGAGAAAGCTTTTTTTAAATCATCTTGACTGATTTATTTTTAATTATCAAAGTGGGCAATATGCCCTCCATATGTCATTCATGTGAAATGACTGTGTACTCTGAATAAGATCTGGATGCAAAGGATCCATGAGTCTTACATTTATTCAATGAAGATTGAAGTCTTTAAAGATACCCACCCAGGTATCTTGTGTAATCTTCTATCAGGATTGTATCTCTGTTTCAGTTTGTATGATGCTACCTGTTTTGAATGGGATAAAGACTCGTGGTTACTGTCAGGGCTGTTTTCAAACTAAATATTCATCTAGTCCTTTGTGGCTGCTGTTTTTATCATGCATTCAGAACAGCTTCCCTTTGCTGATCTGCCATTTTCCTGCAAATCACTGTTTCTCTTGTATGATTTCAAGTGAGACAAGCTTAGACCTGGCTGCCTTTCTCTCAGTGACAGAGAAAAGAAATGTCTCTGGTGCCCATGCTGCAAAGAAAGTTGATTCATGTGTAAATTATCATTTGGCCTTTATATGCTTGGCCTGTGGAGAGTACACACGCAGATAAAGACTGTGTGGGTCAGGGCTCAGGACGTGCAGGTTTCTCTGGTGGCTACAATGACGTTAGAATTGTTGTCACAGATTATCAGACATGCTGTGATCTCTTATCATTATTTATTTGCAGTTTTCTGTGTAAAATAAACTCTAACACAGGATATGTTTCTGTAGTAATAGGACACCATGTACCTGTCCCTGTTTTGTTCTATCAGCTCACGTCTTAAATACTAAAAAATAGTTGGTGTTTTCTGGAAGTTAGAACTGGTATCTTTATGTTTCTACCATCAGTGTTTCAACTCCAGTATAACAGAGTGGGACTGTCTTTCTTCTACTAGTGTTTTCTTTTTTTCAAACTTGGTAGTTGTCCAAGTTTGTTGTGAACCATAGATAATATGTTAGTAACATATCCTATTAATCAAAGTAGATGTAAAATGCTGTTTGGGGTATGTATAGCAGCTTCTAGGTACTATGCAGAAATCAGATAGTTATATAAACTGCAAAGTCTGTTATCTGTGACTCAGTTGGTTTTCTTTAAAGTAAAATTACTTAGCATCCACTCATTATTATCCACGCTACTAAAAGAGGTAAACAGGTTTAGCTTTTTTTTTTTCAGTAGATTACATCAACTCTTTAGGTGTATAGCTAAATCTGATTTTATAAGGTAAATCTCTGTATATACACCTTCCACTAAGAAATGCATTAATAAATTCCCAAATGATATAATGCCTTCAGTCTACTTTTACTGTAAAGGTTTTATAATATGTGTCATAAGGGTACACCTGGCATATCTATTTCTGCAACTTTTATTTATTTGTATAATTCATATTATGTGCATATATTTTCACATTATGGTCCATGTTATTTTTTAAAACATGTTAGAAACCAAGAGAATATATTCTATAACACCTACCCTACTGAACTGATGTTTATCAGAACACTGTTGATTCATGACCCCTTTGGTAAGCTTTCCCCTTATTATAGTAAAATTAAATGAGTTTTAAATAATGCAGTTAATATTATAAAATCTTCCTGCATTTCTTTCAAAACTTTTTCTTCACTGTTGAAGAAATGATGTCTGGAAAAAAATTTCTTTCACTTGGACAGAAAAGTATTATTTTTCATTGCAACTTTTGATATTCCAGTGGGAAAACAACCCACTATTTATTTTGACTGTGCTTGTAGGTAAGCACATGTAAATTACCTTTAGTTCATTGTCACCAAAGCCTGAACTTTCCCTCCCTGCTCCACTTCCCACCACTGAAGCCCAGCTGTGACTGGAAGGAGGACAGTCCCACTCTGTTGTCACAAATGCCCTTGGACAAGTTTTTCCCTGCACAGTCGATCCCACAGCCTTCTTTGCACGGAACAGGAGAGAGATTAGTGTGTGTATTCAACCTACTTCTTTCTTCTCCTGACCAGTTAAAATCACTTCTTTACTCATTTCCTCCTAAGTTTCTTTCTCATCTCCTCTGAGGCTGAAGTACTTCACTAACTTTAGCCCAAGTGAAAAAAGGAAAAACAAGAGGAAACTTCTAGCTCTCCTTTCAGGGGAAGGGAAACACTAGCTCAGTTACCTTACCCTTAGTCCCAAATAGTAACTTTTCTATAAAGTTAATGTTTTTAGCCTGTGTAAACTGTTTGGTCCAGGTAACCTAATTGTTTTATCACTTGATTGACTACAGTTGTACATAGTTTGGTTTCAACCAGGAGAGGGACTGGAGAAAGCACAGTTGAGGAGAACAGAGATTGGCTGACACACTAAGAAGAGAGTGTGGGTGAAACTCAAAAGATGCAGTTATCAAGAGCAGACTTCCTTAATCCCATCTATCTACCCAGTGATGCACTCAGGAGGCTGTGGGGGAAGAGGCAATGATTATATTGTAGATCATCCTCTCAGTTTTCCTGTGATGCATGCAGAATTATGAGGAAGTTACATAATTTTGTTTGCACATTTGTATAATTGATGTCTACTAAGGACATTAGTTAGGTATGTATAAATAGATTTCATGTATATGTGTATGGTATACAGCATACAAATATAACACTTGAGTATAAGTATCAACAGTTGTGGCAGTTTTCCTAGGAATATATCATATGCATCTGTGTTGAGAAAGGCGTGCTATAATTATGACAATTAAATACACTTAAAGGTAGCAAACAGATTTGTTTTTATATATAATAATTTATTTACTCTCGTAGCTGAACTCAATATAGTATCTCCTTTTTAGTTTATCCATGAGGGGATAACGTGTTTTAATTAAGCCCTTTTGTCTACGAGCAATAGAGACCCACTCAGCTAACTTGGATTGAATTTATAGTTTGTCTCCTAAAGATTTTTACAGGAGATATATAAGAACTGAACTCTATACTGACATTTTAATTTGAGCCATTTAGACTTTATAATGTTGCTCTAATGTGAAATGAATCGAGTATGGGTGATCGTGAGGGTACTCGTCGCCTTGTGATTGGAAAGTCATTAATTAACATTGCTGTGTGAAACAGCTACTTGTGCCCAGTTGTCTCTCATGAGACATTGCCCTAGAGGAGTCTCTGTTTCTCTTTGTAATTTATCTATTCACTGTATAGTGACCAACTTCTTCCTCTTACTTACTCTTCCTGGCCACTCAGAACTTTGGCAAATGCATGGTCTTTAGGTCTCTCCAGTTCTCACTTCAGCTCCAATCTTCCACCAGTCTCTTGGTTTCTTCCATTCAGATTCTTAAGAAAATTATTTTTTTCTCATCTCTTTGCTTCAGACCATAGATGAGGGCCCTGTGAATTGGCTGCACTTAGATCAGTGTCCATCCCTGGCTCAATCAACTGTGGACTGGAGGTGCAGGATCCTGTGGTACAAAAGATGGCCTCTACTGCTGTCCCTTGAAACAGGCCTATAAGTAATGTAGTTTCACTAAAAGTGGTGGCTGGTGAGCAGGTGTTATGATTGGAACCTTTGGTATATAACCTGTCTTAAATAAATCAGTGTCCCTGAGACAGGGCACCAAACTGTTCACATGACCTATTGCTTAAATGTCGCTTCCTCAAGGAAGTCCCAGACTAGACTGTATATATGCTCCTAGTCTATGTTCCCCTAATACTCTATATTTAATCATCATAATAAAACTCATTGAATTGTAATTACTTAGTTAATGCCTCTCCTCTCTCCTAAACTCTAAGGTCTGTGAAAACAGGGACTATATCTTTCTTGCTCACTGTTCTGCCACTTGTACCTGCCCAGTTCTTGGCTTATAACAGCATCCAAATGTTTGTTAAGTTATTTGATTAATAAGTGCCTTAAACCTATAGGAATCAAGTGTTTCACATAAGTTTAGTAATCTTCCAAATACCAACTCTCCTTCCTAAATGTCCCCATTTCTGACAGTGACATTATCAGTATCTGTCACATAGATACTGACTCATCCCTCTCTCCATCATCAAGGCAGTCATGTTTGTTGGTTCTTTCTCTTTTATCTGTAATTTCTTCTTCATTCCTACCTCTGCCACTTTAGTCCAGGTCTTCTTCACCTCCACCTGACTGGTCGCGTGGTTCCTAAAATCTCGCCCTTTATTATATCCCGCACAGCTTCCTAAAAAGCAGCTTTTCGCACCTCTTTCTCTATGAAAAAAAAACTTTGTTGGCTCCCCTTCCGCGTAAAGAATGAAATCCAAACTCTTCAGTTCTTCACTCTCTTGTTCCTGCTAAATCTCCAATTAGGTTTTCTACTACCATCCTACATGAACTCTTCCATTCTATCCAAACAAGTCTAACTCTGATCTCTGAATACATTATTAGCACTTCTATCCATTTTTCTGTTCTCTTATCTTCTTGCTTCCTCAATCCTTAACTATTCCTATTCTTCTTTCAAATCCCACTTCAAATCCCACTTTCTTCATGAAGCTGTCCCTCCTGCCCAGTCCTCAGTAATCACTTCTTATTTTAAAGTTAGAGGGCTTATTATCTCTGCCATTCAGCTGACCTGTAACATATGCTACCTTATAATATTGTTTCTCTTTCTTGTATGTGCGGTAGGATAGTGAAGAGCGTGAACTGCAGTCGGGCTGTAGGTTCAAATCCTTCCTCTACAGGTTACTCTCTGAGTTACTAAGCAAGTTACTTGACCCCTATAAACTTTAGCTGTGTCATCTCTAAGATGGGGACAGTAACAGTGCCTCCATGTTGTGAGAATTCAGTGTAGTAATGCATCTAAAGCATAATGAGTGCTCAGTGTTTTCTATAAAAATATTTGCACATCATTGATTAATTGGCTATTTTCAGATACCTGTTATGTGCTACACACTGTGCTAGATAGGAACAGTATAAAGGGGTTAAGGTAAAAACCTCTGCTAGCGAGGAAGTCACCTCTATTCTATCTCCCTGTTAGACCATAAGCCCCTTGCAGTCTCATTCATAAAATTCATACATATTTACTGAATATCTGCTATCTTCAAACACCCCATGCCAAGCACAAGGAGTTATAAGGAGGCATAATATAAAGTCCATGATCTTCAAGATCATTATAACTAAAGCCCCTGTCATTGCACTTTGCACACAGTGAGAGATCAATAAGTGTTTATTGGCATCCGTGAGCATGGCAGTGAGGATGAGGACTCTAGAGCACCACAGTTTCTAGCCTCTCTTTAGAGCTGTTAACTTTATTTGGCTTCTTCGTGTCTTCATTTTCCACTGAATGAACGCCAGAAAGTCTCTTTCAAATTTTTTTTTTCTCTCTGATCAAGACTTAGATAATGTCTGCTTCTTTTGGTAGCTAAATATCCCCCAAACCCAGTTTCTTGCTTCAGTGAGAAGATATTATGGTATTGCCAATGGAAACCACTTCACATTTGGGCAACATCATGATGTCTAAGTGGCTCAGATTCAAGTTTCAGTATAGATTCTGGTTCCTGCACATTTGCTGTCAAAAACCACTTTATAGGAGCCAAACTGTGGAATCCTTCCAAGTGTTAGGAACTATTAGAAGTACCATTAAAGTACTGCAGAGTTTCAAAAGATTATGAAATTCTGGTTTTTTAGCATAAAATGTTCTACCGTACTTCCATGAAATTTTAATCAGTCCCTTCTTTCTGCAGTGGAGCTAAAGGCAATTAATAGCCCTATTTTTTTTTGTAGCATCACAGGTTTTAGAGACAACTCCAAGCTGAAGCTTCTAAAATAATTGTATACTATTTTATACAACAATGGATGTATAGAACAATTCTGGTTTTCAAATAAAACTTCAAAAAGACATGATTCTTTCTGTTTATGACCTGTAGCTTAGGCCCTTCCCCATACTCTGTCCCTGTCTATTTCCTTAGTCAGCTTGCAAGAAATAAGACATACAAGACTTAATAGTTAAAATAAAGATTTTTATAAGTTCAGAAACTGTCTAGAGATAAAGATAATTGTCCATCAGCCTATGATCTGATATGATTAATTTATCATAAAATTTATCTCTAGCTTCCTTATAGTCAAGGCAAAAAAGGAAATAATAACTAACTATATCTTCCTCACTTGAAAAGCAAAAGCATATACACCCATCTGAAAAGATACTTGCCTTGCAGTAAATACCAAAGAAATCATCACATATTATTTATTTGTAAACAAGCAATTATTTGTAAAGTTACTTGTTTGGTGTCTACTTCCCTATTATATTGTATGTTCCTTGAAGTCAGTGACCACATCTGTCTTGTTAATCACCATATCCTCAGCTCCTAGAAAAAAATGTTGGTTGAAATTAAAATGAAATGAAATTATATGGATGCTTATCCAAGAAATACTGACTAACATAATAAGCCATATAGCCCGTGAAAGTATGGTATAAAATACAGTTAGCATTTCTTATACAGTTAATTTTTTATTTTTATTTTTTCAGCTTTATTGAAGTATAATTGACAAATAAAATTGTAAGATATTTAAAATGTACAATGAGATGATTTAATTTACATATACATAGTGAAAGGATTCCTTCCATCTAGTTAATTAACATATCCATCATCTTAACTATCTATCTTTTTTTCTCTTTTTTTCTGAGAATATTTGTTATACTCTCTTAGCAAATTTCAGTTACACAATTCAGTGTTATCAACCATAACCACCATGTTATACATCCTACCTATTCATCCTAAAAGTCTGTACCCTTTTACCAACCTTTCTCTATTTCTTCCATCCCCCCAGCCCCGGGCAACCACTTTCCTTCTCTGTTTTTATGAGATGATTTTTTTAGATTCCATATGTAATTGATACCAGGCAGTGTTTGTCTTTCTCTGTCTGACTTATTTCAGTTAGCATAATGCCCTAAAGGTCCATCCATGTTGTCACAAATGATAGGATTTCCTTCTCTGTCATGGCTTAAGTAGTATTCCAGTGTATATACCACATATCCTTCATTCATTCATTCATTGACGGACACTTGGGTTATTTCCATATCTTGGTTATTGTGAAAAATGCTGCAATGATCATGGAAGTGCAGATAACTCTTCAATACCCTGTTTTCATTTCCTTTGGCTGTGTTTGGATCATTTATAGTTCTATTTTTAGAACTGTTAGATAGCCATTCTAACAGGTGTGAGGTGATATCTCATTGTGGGTTTGATTTGCATTTCCTTGATGATTAGTGATGATTGGTCATGTACCTGTTTGGCATTTGTATGTCTACTTTAGAAGAATGTCTATTATGTTCCTCTGACATTTTTTATAGGATTGTTTTTTGCATTTTTCAAATTTTTTGTTCATTCTGAGTTTTGTGAGTTCTTTATGTATTTTGAATATTAACCCTTTATCAGATATATGATTTGCCAGTATTTTCTCCCATTCCATAGGTTGCCTTTTCATTCTGTTGATGGTTTCCTTTGCTGTGCAGATGCTTTTTAGTTTGATGTAGTCCCACTTGTTGATTGCTTTTGTCACTTTTGCTTCTGGCATCAAATCCAAAAAATCATTGCCAAGACCAGTGTAAAGGAGCTTACCCCCTATGTTTTCTTCTAGAATTTTTACAGTTTCAGGTCTTACATTCAAGTCTTTAATTCATTTGAGTTGATTTTTGTGTATGGTGTAAAACAGAGGCCCAATCTCATTTATTTCCTTGTGGCTGTTCAGTTGTCCTAACACCATTTATTGAAGAGACTATCATTTCCCCATTGTACATTCTTAGCTCCTCTGTCGGAAAGAAATGTTTACCGTATATGCATGGATTTGTTTCTGGGGTCTCTATTTTACTGATCGATGTGTCTGTTATTATGCTAATACCATACTGTTTTGATTACTATAGGTTTGTAATGTATTTTGAAATCAGGAAGTCTGATGCCTCCAGCTTTGTTCTTCTTTCTTAAGATTCTTTGACTATTCAGAGTCTTTTGTGGTTCTATACAAATTTTAGGATTGTTCGTTCTGTTTCTGTGAAAAATGCCGTTAAAATTTTGATAGGGATTTCATTGAATCCATAGATTGCTTTGAGTGGTATGGACATTTTAACAATATTAATTCTTCCAGTCCATGAGCGTGGAATATCTTTCCATTTATTTGTGTATTCTTCTGTTTCTTTCATCAATGTCTTAGAGTTTTAAATGTATGAATCTTTTACCTCCTTGTTAAATTTATTACTAAGTATTTTATCCTTTTTTGATGCAATTATAAATGGGATTGTTTTCTTAATTTCTTTTTTTTTTATAATAACTTTTTTATTGATGGTCAGTAAAATCCTGTAAGCAGGGAAAGGATGAAAGAAATACAATACAGTACAATAAAACTCTAAGATAACATTAAATCATGACTCAGTGTTGAGATTCCTATAGGAGATCACATTAATTTTTATCATAACTTACTGTAATTTTACTATAACAAAAGATGGAAAAATCTAGAAAATGGATAATTTAAATGTGCCCTAAACATATCTCCTAAATAGCATTGTCTCAAACACATTTTTGGCAGGAGTTGAATGTTAGAGAATCCAAAAACCAGTGGTGAGAGTCTTAGGTGGCCATTTTTATTTTATTTTATTATTTTTATTTTTTATTTTTTTGCGGTATGTGGGCCTCTCACTGTTGTGGCCTCTCCCGTTGTGGAGCACAGGCTCCGGACGCGCAGGCTCAGCGGCCATGGCTCACAGGCCCAGCCGCTCCGCGGCATGTGGGATCTTCCTGGGCCAGGGCACGAACCCGTGTCCCCTGCATCAGCAGGCGGACTCCCAACCACTGCGCCACCAGGGAAGCCCCATTTTTCTTTTATTGACTAAAAGAGATGCCAAACAAGCTGTAGTACTGTTGGTATTCCATTAGAAACATGAAGAAACATAACCTAAAATTGGATAGAAGGCCATTCAACCTTCACAGAGAAAAAGTAGTATGGAGCCTCATACTAACCTAATATAGATAATTACCATTTATTTACTAAAACCCTGTGAAAAAATAAGCATTGTTTTAAAGAAAACAGTACACATTATGTAGCAAATGTAGTTACTATCGTTTTTAGCAGAAGAGTCTCTATATTAGTTTACTTTGCTAAAGGTACAGTATAGTAGAAGTAGTCTGTCGGTTCAATTGGGAAGTTTGTAACGCAATGTCATTTTCATTATAGGCAGAATTTATGTATCTTAAGTATAACTTCTCATATTACACTGAAATTTCATTTTAATGCCATTTACCATAAAGTACAATTTGGAATAAGGCATGTGTGTCTTAGATTCCTTTCAAGGGGGGCATTGGAACTGAAATCTCAATGAGCCCTGTGTCTTGTTTTTCTTTATATTCCCACTGCCCATCAGTGTCCGGTGTATACAAGGCACTTAGGAAACGTTTGGGCTAGAATGAACCGAGCTCTTATAAGGTTGTTCCTCAACTTGTATTCTTCAAGACAGCATTGTACCGAGACTACAAGGTACTAATTTTTTTTTAATTTAACATCTCTATATTGGGAAGTAATCATCATTTCCATTTGTATTACATTATTTTCTGTTGATTGCTGGCAAAATATAAAACATGTCATGAAAGATCCAATATGACACATCTAGAAGAAAGGCAGGAAGACCCAAGGGAACTTACTTTCCAGCTCTCTTCATAGATGGTTAGTAGCCCAATGCATCATTGATCTTGCCAACAATAACTATATGCTGGTTTTCCCACTTCTAGCACATTCTTTCAGAGAACTGTAGCAGACTCCCAACAAGTTCAGAAGGATGCAAATTGGTTGGGATTGCTACTATTAACTGTGGTCTGAGAAAGGCAGCAGTTTCTATGGTATTGATATTCCATTTACCTTATCTCAGATCTGCAGATATTGGAGAGTGTTAACTTACTCTGTATCCAATTCTCAGTCTTCTCTCTGACATATGGAAGTCACACCTTTTACAGAAGCTCATCTTCCATATCCGAAGTTCACACTTACTGAGGCATGACGTATGCAAATAGTCAGCGACTAACCCCTGGTTGGGAGTGGGGACGGCGTAAAAAAATGAAAAATACATGGATGGTCCCTGACCATAAGAAGCTTTAACTAACCAAACATGCATCCCTGTTAAGCCTTCTTGTAACACATGAATCCCCCAAAATTAAAGATTTTCTTTCTACCATGTAAGTGATTATACAAGGGCCTAAAGCTGCATCCCTGAACGAATTTCAAAAATCTGTTAGTTTCTGCTGTATAACAAAGTGAATCAGCTATACATATACATATATCCCCATATCCCCTCCCTCTCGTGCCTCCCTCCCACCCTCCCTATCCCACCCCTCTAGGTGGTCACAAAACACTGACCTGATCTCCCTGTGCTATGTGGCTTCCCACTAGCTATCTATTTTACATTTGGTAGTGTATATATGTCCATGCCACTCTCTCACTTCATCCCAGTTTACCCTTCCCCCTCCCTGTGTCCTCAAGTCCATTCTCTACATCTGCATCTTTATTCCTGTCCTGCCCCTAGGTTCTTCAGAACCATTTTTGTTTTTGTAGATTCCATATATATGTGTTAGCACATGCAAACACACATTGAACAATGAAGTATAAATGATAAAGTCTTAACACATCCACTTATTAGAATAAATTCCTCATTAAATTAAAAAAATGAAATATGTGCTTAAAACCTAAGTAGTGGGAAAAGGAGTTGCTTAATCTTTTAAATACTGTGTAAAACCATATTGATACAAGTCAATAATTCTCAGCACAATTAAACACAGAAGATGTGAAAAAAAATCTGCCTTATTGTGTTATGGATAGTTTTGGTCTTTCTTTTTTGGATGGGAAACAAAAGAAAAATGTGTAGAGTGTTATGTTTGTGTTTGTTTCTATTTAAATGTGAAAATATGTTAAAAATCAAAATAATGAACAGTGTCTTATTTCTTCTTTTTACTGTACTTTTCCAAAATGAATGTGAATTATACATGACTCCTGAAAATTATTTCTATGGAATAGAAATAGCTCTTTTTAGTGAGAATCCTGTTAATACCATAGCTGTAAAGTGGTATTGAATTCCATTTTTAACCAAATACACAGTTAAAATTATGTTTCTTGTACTTCCAGAAGCTTTTAACAATCATATTTTTTATGATCATTTTACTCAAATGATTGGGTTACTAAGAATAACAGGCTTATCAGCAGGTTAGAAGCAAAACCTGCATTACCTTGTCATTTTTAGTATTTGGAACTTTAGCATCTATATTTTTCAAAAAGCATCTAAAGAATTTTTAAATTTTTTAAAATTTTTTCATAATAATATATTTCTTTCTCTGGAAAAGAAAACATTTGAAGTTAAGTACTTAGCTCAGAAATATCTGTATTTCATTTTTTAAAATTCAATTCAACATTTACTGAGCTCCCACTATTCAGAAGACTTTACCAGTCAGTCATTCAATCAGCAGATGTTTATTGCATTCCTTATGGTGCCAGGTACTGGTCTAGGCACTGGGATGGATACAGCAGCAGACATAGCAAAGTCCCTGCCTTGAAAGAGCTTACATTTTAGTCAAGGCAGACGGACTATTAACGTAAAAGCCAAAAAACGAGCTAGTAAATAAAGAAAAACTTAATGATTCCAGATGCTCCTAAGTGTTGTGACACACATTTAACAGGATAAAGGGTTGGGAGTGACTGGGCAGGAAGTAAAGGAGAAGAGATGCTCCTTTAGCTAATTTTTTTCACACTTTGATGCTGCCTAGTCCTGCTGCTGCTACTACCCTTCATTAAACTACTTGAAAACAATGTGCTGTCTTTGTACCAGAGCAATGTGACATCACTGACTGAGTTGTTTTCTCCAGAAGTGATGGAAATACACTAGTCAACCACATTTCCTGCCCCTTCCCTTGTACATTGCTAAGTGGTTGTAAAAGGTGGAACTTCCCACCTATTCCCACACTGTGGTGTTCCCTAAGTCATGGAAGGAGAACCAGATGCTGGGCACCAAAAAACAATGACAAGTGTCTACTGTAGACATTAAGTAGAGAATATTTGAAGAAGATACCAGCCTTAAAGGCTCAAATACTTAGAAGATAGAGTCACTGAACGTAGTAAGGAAAGTGAGGACAATGGATGGATATGAGGCAAAGCATTAAGTTTTCCATTACTAATATATTTTAACTGTAAAGCTGTCCTATAAATTGGTTCAAGCCAGTCTCCACTTTTATATATATATATATATATATATATATATATATATATATATATATATACATAATCATTTATATGCAAATGATAATATAACTAAAAAATAAGCTCTTAGAGGGAATGTATCTAGAGAGTAAAGAGCACAAATATCCCGTATATCTGAAACTGGCAGATAATATTTCCATTTGGAGTTTACTTTAAAATGTATAAAATACTTTCACATACATCATCTCATAGAGTCATCAAGCACAATGATGTACAATAGGTACTGTTATTATCTGCATTTTATACATGAATAAACTGAGGCTCAGCAAGGTGATTCACACAGAATCATAAAGCTAGAACGAGTTAGAATTAAACATCTCACCTAGGGGTTATGTCTACAAGCCCGGTATCTTCTCCACTACACTACAGCTACAAATAGATATTTTCAAGAGGAAGCAGACACAAAAAGAAGGAGTCAGAGAGATGATAGGATTTTGAGTCTGAAGCTATGGCTAACACGTCAGTGAGAAAGTAATCAACTGTGTCTTTTAGCAGCAGAAAGCTGCAGGGATAAGAACAGAAAAATGGATCTCAGATTCAGTTAGAAAACTAATCAGTGATTTTTAAAAGGAAAGTTTCTAAACAGCAAAGTGGTGATGATAAAAATTTTGCAGTTATCAAGGAGGGATTTGATTTTTTTTAATGTAGGGTTCTTATGCTGAGAGTGTTTCAAGTAATTCTATGAACAAACAGGTATTAACAGTCAATATAGAGTCAAGATAATAATAAATTTGGGAAAACATGGGCATGCTGAAAGGAATGAGGACAATATAATAGAAATATAAAGATATCAAAGAGAGGCAAAATACATCGTTATGTGATTTTCTCACAACTAAGCATTCTAAAATACAAACTATTAATACATTTCTGTGATCTATTTGGGAAGTAAGTATAGACACAAAGAAAGGAAGGTATTTCAAGCTGGACTTATAGAAACCATAGCAAATGCTTCCACAGCATTCTCCATTACTGTGTGGTAGAATATTAGTGACTATGAATAAGCATAGGGGGGACCACAGGCTTCATCATAGAGGGAGTTCTTCAGATTTTCTCTCTTGCACAAAGCCCTTACTATGGTCACCATAAACTGTCTTCTGGTGACCTCTGGGGAACTAGATGCCAAGAAGCATTCCAAGGTCATTACCTAGAAAACTACTCAGAATCACCTGTTTTCTTTTTTCTTTCCTGTTTTTTGCTTTTCTGAATACCACTAGATTATAAGCTTTTCAAGGACAAAGACAAAAATGTCTAATTCATTTTTGTATCACAGTGTCTAGCATATGGGAGCAACTCAATCCATGTTAACTGAACTAAACTGAATTATTTTAAAATGCAAAATCTGAGTCACTCATTCATTCAGATACTCAACATACTGACACTAAAGCCAAAAACATAAGTTCAAGTCCAGACACTGCCACTTGCCAGTTCTATGACTTCGGGCAGTTCATAATTTAACCTCTCTGGGCCTCAGTTTTCATGTCTATGACTTAGGGATAATGATTTCTGCCTTACTAATAAGCTCACTAGTTTGTTACAAGGACAGAATCTGATAATACATATGAAGATAAACCAGAAGTTATTAAGTGCTTTACCAAAAAAAATGGTATTTTTCTATGGAACCAGTAGTGCCAAGATGCTCCAATGGTTGACAGGTTCCTTGGTCAAATCTAAATGCTGGGTTCAATAAAGGTAAACAGGCTTCTTATGAGCAGGTCTTCTTAGAATCTTTCAGCTGGAAATTAACTTTGTGAAAGTATAAGAATGGGCTAGGGCTTCCCTGGTGGCGCAGTGGTTGAGAGTCCGCCTGCCGATGCAGGGGACACGGGTTCGTGCCCCGGTCTGGGAAGATCCCACATGCCGCAGAGCGGCTAGGCCCGTGAGCCATGGCTGCTGAGCCTGCGCATCCGGAGCCTGTGCTCTGCAAGGGGAGAGGCCACAACAGTGAGAGGCCCGCCTACCGCAAAAAAAAAAAAAAAAAAAAAAAAGAATGGGCTAGAATAGGAACGAATGTCTTTTTCTATAAGACCGAAAGAAAGCGTCCAGTTCATGTAAGTTGTATCAAAATACTCAAATAATAACAGTCGCTCTCATTTTTCAAAGGAGGGCCATGTGCCGGGCACTGTCCTTGCATTTTATGTACATGAACCTAAGTTCTCATCACAAACTGCAATGTATGTATTATTGCCGTTAGTCCCATTTTTACAGGTTAAAAAAGAAAGAGGGTACATGTGTCTTTTTGAATTACGGTTTTCTCAGGGTATATGCCCAGTTGTGGGATTGCTGGGCCATACACTTCCATGTGTAAAATAGATAGCTAGTGGGAACCTGCTGTATAGCACAGGGAGCTCAGCTCGGTGCTTTGTGATGACCTAGATGGGTGGGATGGGGGGAGAGGAGTGGGAGGGAGGTCCAAGAGAGGAGGGGATATATGTATACATATAGCTGATTCACTTCATTGTACAGCAGAAACTAACACAACGTTGTAAAGCATTTATACTCCATTAAAAAAAAAAAAGAAAGAGGGATTAAAGAACTTGCTCAAGCTTACAGCTAGGAAATAGCATTTTACATTTACGGAAACTAACACTAAGAAATAAGTGACTTAAGCAATATTTGCTCTTTCTCACTTTTATTATCTCCTTTTCTTCACCCTGCTACAACTCTAGTTCATATCTATATTACCTCTAGTCCAAAATATTCCAAAGTGTGTCTTGTGAAATAAAATCCACGAAACTGTGCCAAGAGAAACTCATTGGTCAGATATGTTTGGGGGATGGCACATATTGGAATCCTCCCTTCTCTGTGTCACAGTGCACATTAAGTAGCACATTGAAGCCTCTGAGAAAGGCTGCTGTAAGGAGCCTTCCTAAACTTTGAACAGAACCTTAAACCAATAGCTGTTGATGCCCCACAAAGCCAGAGAGGTCCGTGGAATGAACTTTAGGAAAGGTTGACTATTAAGTTAATCAGTAAATGCAATAATCATTATGCCAGTTTCTGCCAACAGACATAGTGTACCATCTTCTCCATAAAATATAGGTAAAGTTGTAAATGTACAGTTGATGTGATAATTTTCCTAAATGTGTTCAACCAATTTCCTAAAGATTTTTCCATGTAATGTTTTCCTAACTATGACAGCAACCGATACTATAACAAAAGATGGCAGAAATTCAGATCATTTTTTCATGTGAGAAACTATATCCTAATAGATGGTTGGATTTATTCTGTGGTACTGAAAATTATTATCCTGATTATCAAAAATTAGTTTAAATCAGTGATTTTAAACCAATGGAGTAAGCATTTCAATTTGGAGGAGAAGCCAATGATAGAACTATTTCTTCCCATTTCTTCCTCTTCTAAAACCAGGAGGAAAATGAAGAATGTTAATTCATTTAGCTCTGTCAGACAGGATTCTTCAGTTACTTAAGAGTCATTTAAAACTTCTTTTGAGTGAGGATAGCTTGGTACCAGACTTTATTTGAACTTCAAATACTTTTGAATCAACTCAAATAAAAAATAATACATTGTCTCTTTTTATCCTTGGAAAACATGTACATTGCCTATTTTCGTTACTTCATTGTTTGTATTTTGTTAAAATGTGTATTTTGTTAAAATGTCATAGAGCTTAAATTATTATTATATGCCCATTAGTTCTGCTGCCTTGGGATGTAATGATTCATATTAGTAGTCTATGTAATAAAAAGGGTTGGTGAATTTTTACTGAACTGTCCTTCTGGGACTATAGTTTTTAACATTCTCTGGAAGCTTTGCAAATCCTTTAATGATAAAGTGCTCTTACACTGTCTTTATCATTGACAAGTTCATAAAGACCAGAACTGTTTCCTGTAAATGTTGAACCCAACACTATGTTGATATGATAAGTTCCTTACTTAAAGAGTCACCAAGGATACATAATTAGAACGTTACCACCTTAAGTCAAATAAGGTGATTCTGTAATCTTGTTAGCAGTAATATTTGACTGGGGTCTCTACAGTTTATTAGATGAGTTCATCTTTTTGAGGTAGAGTTACCAAACACCATCTAACTATTATAGGCATATTCTTTTTCTAAATTTTAAATCATTGAAGACTATAGAAGAAGAACAAGGACTGGTATAGACCAATTAGCTCAGTTGCTAGTATTTTCAGGAGGGTTTAATCCCTGGGTAGGCTAATGATTTTGCACAAAGATGAAAAAATATATCCTCAGGCAATAAGTTTTATTCAGTGATACGAATTAAATATTTTTATATTTGTATATGAAGTGTGGTACCTTTATTATTATATTTGTGTATGAAGTATACTTTGTAATATATTTAATTTTATTTTTAATTCTTTTTTAAACATAAATTTTACATAGTGAAATGATCAGATCTTCAGTGTACAAATTGTTGAGTTTTGAAAAATGTATATATCCATTGTAACCCCTACCCTTATAAAGATACAGAACATTCCGTCACCTCTAAAATTTTCTTCTTACATCCTTCCAGTCAATTTTTCTTGCCCTCCCCACCTCACCCCTGCAACCTCTGTTATATTTCCACAGATTTTTTTTAACCTGTTCTAAACTTATATAAATGGCATATAGGGCATCTGTTCTTTTGTGTTTGGCTTCTCTCACCTAACATAATGTTTTCAAGATCCCTCCAAGTTGTTACATGTATCACTAGTTCATTCTTTTTAATTACTAAGTAATATCCATTGTATGAATATATCAAAGTATCCATTCTCTGGTAGACATCTGGGCTGTATCCAGTTTTTGGCTATTATGAATAAAGCTTCTATGAATATTATTTTACATACTTTTTTTTTTTCTTTTGCGGTACGCGGGCCTCTCACTGCTGTGGCCTCTCCCATTGCGGAGCACAGGCTCCGGACAGGCAGGCTTAGCGGCCATGGCTCACGGGCCCAGCCGCTCCGCGGCATGTGGGATCTTCCCGGACCGGGGCACGAACCCGTATCCCCTGCATTGGCAGGCGGACTCGCAACCCCTGCGCCACCAGGGAAGCCCTACATACCTTTTTGTAGACATTTGTTTTCTGTTCGATCAATAGTTAGTAGTAGGAGTGCTGAGACATGGGGTAGATATGTATGTTTTATTAAAAACTACAAAAAGTTTTCCAAAGTGATTGTACCATTTAACACTCCTATGAGTAATATACCAGAGTTCTAGGTGAGTTGCTGCACATTCTCACCAACATTTGTGTTGTAGTCTTTTTAATTTTAATTGGCATGACTAGTCCATTTAACTTTTATGTAATTATTAATATGATTGTGTTTTAATCTATGATTGTGTTATTTGCTTTCTATTCATCCAGGTTTTTTGGTTTTCTCTTTCTCCTTTTCTACCTTCTTTTGAGGGTATTTTTTTAAATTTCTCTAAAGTCATTTTAGTATGACTTTTTGTATTATTTTTTAATGGCTGCTGTGGGGATTGAGGGTTGATCTATGCATTCTTATCATAGTCTACTTAGAGTTAATATTGTACAATTTCATACAAATGTAAGGTGCTTACAACATTATAATTCCATTTATCTGCCTGTTCTTTATGTTACTGTTGTCATATATCTTAAATCCATATACACTAAAACTACACAATACATTGTTAAAATTTTTGCATTAAAGATTCAGTTGTTTTGTTTGTTTGTTTTTAATTAACAGAAGAAAAAATGGTCTTTATTTTTGCCCTTATGTTTACCATTGGGCATTTCTTCTCGTAGACTGAAGTTTCATCTGGTGTCATTTCCCTTCAGCCTAAAGAACTTCCTCTGGCATGTCTCCCAGTGCAGGTCTGCTGACAACAGATTCTCTCAGTTTCTGACATCTGACAATGTCTTTATTTCACCTTAATTTTTTTTTTTTTTTGGTTGCATTGGTCTTCGTTGCTGCGCACGGACTTTCTCTAGTTGCGTTGAGCGGAGGCTACTCTTTGTTGTGGTGCACAGGCTTCTCATTGTTGTGGCTTCTCTTGTTGCAGAGCACGGGCTCTAGAGCACAGGCTCAGTAGTTGTGGCTCACGGGCTTAGTTGCTCCGCGGCATGTGAGATCTTCCTGGACCAGGGCTTGAACCCATGTCCCCTGCATTGGCAGGCGGATTCTTAACCACTGCACTGCCAGGGAAGTCCCCAGCTTAATTTTTTAAAAGGCATATTTTCTGATTGGAAGTCGAGTTCTGGGTTGATGGGGGGGTTCCCTTTTTTTTAAGTTATCATTTTATTGTCTTTTTAAAATTATTTTATTTATTAAAATAAATTTATTTTATTTATTCTTTTTTTTTTTTTTTGCTGTGTTGGGCCTTTGTTGCTGCATGCGAGCTTTCTCTAGTTGCGGTGAGTGGGGGCTACTTTTCACTGTGGTGCACAGGCTTCTCACTGTCGTGGCTTCTTTTGTTGCGGAGCATGGGCTCTAAGCGTGCGGGCTTCAGTCGTTGTGGCACGCAGGCTCAGTAGTTGTGGCTCGCAGGCTCTAGGGTGCAGGCTCAGTAGTTGTGGCACACGGGCTTAGTTGCTCCAGCAGCGTGTGGGATCTTCCCAGACCAGGGCTCGAACCCGTGACCCCTGCATTGGCAGGCGGATTCTTAATCACTGCGTCACCAGGGAAGCCCCTGCTTCCACTGTTTCTGATGAGAAGGTGGCTGTCATATGTATCATTGTTCTGCTGTATGTATTATGTCCTTTTTCCCCTGGCTACTTTCAAGTTTTTTCTTTGTCTCTGGGTTTTAGTGGTCTTACTATGATGTGCCTAATGTGCTTTTCTTTGTATTTATCCTGTTCAACATTTACTGGACTTCTTTGATACATAAGTTAATGTTTTCACCAAATTTGGGATTCATGGATATTACTTATACAAATATTTTTGCTGCCCTACTCTCTTTTTTTCCCCCCTCTGGGGCTCCAATTACATATAAATTAAATGGTTTTATATTGTCTCACAGGTCACTTAAGCTTTGTTCATATTTTTCCCAGTCTTCTCTCTATTTTTTTAACTTGGTTGATTTCTATTGATCAGTTTTCAAGTTCACTAGAGCTTTTTTCTGCCTTCTCCAGTTGGCAATTAAGTACATCCAGTGAATTTTCCTTTCAGATATTATACTTTACAGTTCTAGTTTTTCCACTTGGTCCTTTTTTAAGGTTTCAGTTTGTCTGCTCAACCACTCTATCTTTCACTCAATATGGGCTTCTCTTTAAGTCCTTGGACATATTTATAATAGTTGCTTTAAAGTCTTAGTTTGCTAATTCTAGCATCTAGGTCACCTTTAAGTTTGTTTCTATTGTTTTCTTTTTTTCCTCCTTCTTTGGATCACATTTTCCTATTTCTTTGTGTATCTAGTAAGTTATTATCTGTTAGATATTGTGGATGATGAATAGGTGTCTCTGGATTCTGTCTTAATCTTCTGGCTTTTCTTGTAGTGGGCATTTAAATGACTGGTGGGTGACCTTGAACTTGTTCAGACTTGGTTTTATACTTCATTATGGTGAATTTTGCCCTTATTTTTAGGGTGAACCCTTAGACCTGGGACATCATCTTTACACCTAAGGAATAGCCCTTCTGGGTTTCAGTGGAAAGCCCATGGTGTTTATCCAGCCTTTATAATTTGACAAGACTCAGACTCTAAAAACTGTCTCTCCCATGGTGGGCAGCAGCTTAAATCTCTGCTCAGCTTTTTCAGCTTTCCAGCTGTAGCCATCTTCTAACTCCTTGGAGTCTTCTTTATGCAAACATAGTTCAAAATTCTTTAAAAACTTGAAAGGAATTTACACATATTTGGAAATTTCCCCCTCTGTGGTTGGCTACTTTTTTTCAGGAATTTTCCTTCCTAGTTTCCAGCTGTTCTGGCATCCCTGAACTCCATCTTTTTTGACACTTCAAGCCAATAATTACAGCCTTTTGCTTGGGTTCTAGCCTCCTTGCACCATGTAAAAAGGAGAATTCTCTCAAGTGAAGAGCCACCTAGTGCAGATCCCTTTTTTTTTTTTTTTTTTTTTTTGCGGTACGCGGGCCTCTCACCGCCGTGGTCTCTCCCGTTGTGGAGCACAGGCTCTGGACAGGCAGGCTCAGCGGCCATGGCTCACGGGACCAGCCGCTCCGCAGCATGTGGGATCCTCCCGGACCGGGGCACGAACCCGCGTCCCCTGCATCGGCAGGCAGACTCCCAACCACTGCGCCACCAAGGAAGCCCCAGATCCCTTTTTTGAAGGGTTTAATCTCCTGCAGTTCATACCTGCTTCTGAATGCTATCAAATAGCTGTATGTTATATTTTGTACAGAGTTTATTATTGCTACCAGTGGTAAGGTTACCTGATTATCAGAACAAGAACCTTCAGTGTAGTATTTTATTAAATGCAATTGCACTGGAATGTAATTTTTTTCTTTTAATTTATCTGTATTTTCTTCTTCTTCTCTACAACAACCATAGGTTGAACATTACGTTCTTTCTTTGCTCTTCTAGGCAAATTTTTTGTTTATGATGACTCTTTATAATTAGATGTACTTGTGTTTCTTCAATGCATTTCGTATTATTTCTCTAGGTTAACTGTCTAATAAAATCCTAGTAGTCTATCTGTATGGTAAACAATACTCCTTCTGCTTTTAGGAATAAATTGAGACAAATCAAAGTTAAACGGCTTACCCAGAATTTCATGCATATTGATAGACTAGCCAGAAATAGATCTTAAATTTTAAGTCCCTCAGTTCAGCTGCACAAACTATTTCTAAGCCATCAGCAACAATGTATGCAGTTAATTCTACATTTTCTAATGGGTATGGAAGAAAATTATCATAGTTAAATATAAGCCTCAAATATTTTAGAAACTTCACTTTTGTCGCTGATTTCAATCTCCTCTTCATCAAATCTTTTACTAAATCTCCTAGCAAATTGAGAATTTGACTGATTTTAATTTTAATTCAGATTACCTTCCAAGGCCTAATGTGAAAGTGGCAGGAAGGCACACATTGAGATAGCCAGGAATTTTCTTCTTTCCTAGATTGCAGACTTCTTTTAAAAATAAAATCAAATAGATATTTGTTACTTACTGATAAATATGTAAGCTTAAACAGGAATATTTTGATCATTTTCTTATGTTTTTACTAAAATTGTTCATTAAAAATGTCATAGAACTTAGTGTTAGAATTAGTGTTGTCATTCTGAAGTTTCAACCTGAAGATGAAACCAAATAAAACTACCTTACAAAAGATACTAAATAAAATTATCTTTTAAATGTCTGCAAAAATGGATGAAAATAAAAAGAAATAATTATGAAATCTTAATAGTTTTTGCTGCGTGATCCTGGATTGAATTTTATTTTCTAATTGTCATTTTTTTGGCTGCCCCATGCAGCATGTGGAATCTTAGGCATGTGGGATCTTAGTTCCCCGACCAGGGATTGAACCTGCACCCCCTGCATTGGAAGCACATAGTCTTAGCCACTGGACCTCCAGGGAAGTCTCTGGATTAGATTTTGTATTGGAAAGTAAAAATGCCATAAGGACAACTGGCCAAATTGGCATACAAATAGTAAGGTAAAAAGTATCTTAAAAGTGTAAAATCTTCTGAATTTGATTAGTGTAGTTACATAAGAGAATTTGGAAATATATTCTAAAGGGTGTGATGTTTGTAACCTACTCACATAGTTCAGAAAAAAATAATATGTGTATATACGTATATGTTTATGTACACAAAGTGAAAGAGTAAATGATAAAACAAACATAACAAATGTTTTTAAAAACTGGTAATCTGCGTAAAAGATATTCAGGATTTAACTGCATTGTTTTTGCAACTTCCTTGTAAATTTGAAGTTATTTTTTAAATGAATTTTATTTTTAATACTTCTGAGTTTATTTTCTTAGAATACATTCAAATCAGTTTTTTCCATATCTCAATCTGAAACATTAGAATCACATCACTATACATGATTTACCACTAAATTTTATGATTTTTTTTAAGAAGTTTTGGAACTTGACCTACTAGCCAAAAGAAAACTTCATGTTTGCATCTACTTACAAAAAGTGTGATGACCCTTAGGTACGAAGAAATATAGAAAAAGTACTGACTAGGGCTTCCCTGGTGGCGCAGTGGTTGAGAGTCCGCCTGCTGATGCAGGGGACACGGGTTCGTGCCCCGGTCCGGGAAGATCTCACATGCCGCGGAGCGGCTGGGCCCGTGAGCCATGGCCGCTAAGCCTGCGCGTCCAGAGCCTGTGCTCCGCAACGGGAGAGGCCACAACAGTGAGAGACCCGCGTACCACCAAAAAAAAAAAAAAAAAAAAAAAAAAAAGTACTGACTAAACAACAGTTTTATTAAGAATGACATAGTTACAAATGCATTTTATTTCCAAAGTTGTTTTAAATTATAATTGTTCATAAAAATATCCACTCATATTGTGTATGTTTTGCCACCATATGTAACACTGTAATTAAGTATCTGTCAGTATTTCCAGGGGTGTTAAATTTGTAGAATCTTGCTCTGAGGCCTAAAACTTCAGCACTTAAAACGTTTCAACAGAGACCTCCTTAAAAAGTCAGGACTTTTTCCTTTTCTTTACCTTTTTTCTTTTTTTCTTTTCTTCTTTTTTTTGGCATGATAGGTTATTGAATAACACAAGAGTGACTATGGCTATATAGATTAAAGGATGTGGAGATTCTTATTTGTCCACTTGTGAAAATCTAACATAGTTTTAATCTGAAATTTTTAATTTGCCTTGTGAGATTATTCCAGTCTCTTTTAGAGGTAATTTTTTAAACTGAAGAGTTACTGAGACTTCATAGTGATACATCTTCTTTGTCTTATTAGAAAATTTAAGTACAATAATAGTCTTTTTAAATATATAATTATGCACTAGAATGGCCGTCCACGAGGCTGCTCTGAACTATGTGGTATGAGAAAGTAGCTTCAAGTCCAGAGTTATGAGTACTGAAACTCACTTTCTAATGACATTCTTTTTTCTGGAACTGCTTTCTTCTATTATTAGTTTGTAAGAGATTCACTTTTCTGAATAAGTTAGATATTTCCTCTCTGGTCATAAGTCTTGAACTGTTATATTTTGATCAAATGCAATTCTGAAATAAGTGTGCAATATCATCAGTTATAAAGTAAATGTAATGTTTGACTTTCATATATAAAATAGTTTAAAATTCAAGCCAAAATTGTTACCAAAATTTCAAACCATGTTCTCTAAAAATTATGTTAGATGCTACATTCAGTGTCTTAGGGTTGCATCATCCAAGATTTTTAACATTTTCTCTATTTCACTTTTAAAGATAAGAAACAAGATTTTTACAATTCACATATTTTACAAAGACCCATGCTGCCCCTTATCTTTTTGGCTGTTCTTTCATGTCAGGAAGAGATGTGAGTTATATAAAAGTGAAAATGTTGCTTTCTGTGTCAAAGTCTACAACAAGTTTCTTGTGCTGTGTTGGAAAAATAAGTGTTCTTCTTTTTAAAAATACTGATCTGGAGTGCTTACACAGAAACCTCATGTTTAGGAAATGACCTATTGATTGGCTATCTAAAGTTAGAAGGATTGACCTTGAAGTCTCCAATAGGTTTGTATTCGTGGCTTATGGAAGATTGGTACAAATACTCATCTTCCCACATTCAAGACACATTCAAGGTGCCCGTATTAGCAAAAAAGATAATGATATGGATATAAAGAAAGAATATGCAGATTTTGTAGAAGTATCATGCTAACTTGTGACATTAATAGTTATTTTCTGTATTGCATTAACTGCTTCCATATCAGATCACTGTGGCATGGGTCATCATTTTATTTGGGGACATGACTACTGTGCAAAATTTCTGTGTTTAGTGCCCATCTTTAAAAACAAAGCAAGGAAACTTGGATCTTACAACAGGTTTTCATCTGGCTTTAAAAGATGAAATTAATGAGGGAATGAAGAGAAGAAAGGAAAGCCTCCAAAAATTAAATAGAAAAATGCATTTAATGTTTGTATTCTTTCTTGCTCACCGTATACTGGTTACCAATCAGGAAGAAAAGTGCTTTCCAGTTTGGGCAATTTTTTTGTTGGACCATTCATATGTTCCAATCTCATTCTCCTTTGATCAACAGGAGGTAATTATGAACTTTCCTGAATATTTTAAAAGGTTCAGTCTATAGTTGTGGGATAGATAGATGAGATAGATAGATAGATAGATAGATAGATAGATAGATAGATAGATAGGTGGATAGATAAATTATCTAAATAATACAATAGTACAACTGTCTTTTTAAAAATATGATTGTCTAAAGGAGATACAGACCATCCATTCCTTTAGATGTGCTTAATTTTATCTCTTGAGCAAGCCAGCATATCACAGACTATCAGGTCACCTGAAACACATTATATTGATGTCCTCTTAGTTACTTCTCCCAAGTTGCTCTTTAGTAATGTGTCATAGGTCTGCATTAAGGACACAATTTTTAAAAACAACTGTTTTCCACAATCGGTTTGCTTTTACCACCTAGATGCAGTGAATCATAATCAACTGTGTTGGCCTCTTTGTGTTTGTCAATAGAAAGCTCAGTCAAATTTTCGGCCATCATCTGGCAGTTGTACAGGATTTTGTATTCATTGTCCTTATGTTTTAATCTTACCCTATCCCTGCCTTTATGCTATTTCTCTACTCCTTTTACTCTTATTTCTCTTTTATCCTACTATAAGGTATATATGTCATCTTAAAGGCTTTTTTCAATGAATGATATGAATAAATAACTATTAAACAAGCAAATGTAACTCTACTACTATATTTTTACTTAATATGATATTATTGAAGTTTTCACGATTAGAGATATAATTTTTAGCCCCATTTTTTTTACATTTTGTAAATATATTTTTTCTAGTAAATAGGTTATAGCATTCTTTATTATTAGGATTCCTAAAGTACTTTTGTCTTGATAATATAGGTCTTCCTTCGTTTACCTTTTTGTAGGAAAGTTTTTGACAATTTATGATTCTGCTAATAGATATAAATTGTTGCCACCCCCAAACATTGAAATCTGACTAATTGAAGGCATCTTATTTTCAGTAACCAACATCTTCCTTTTTCACTGTGCAGATTAATCCTCCACCTTAGTTAACCTTATAAGTGGATTCACAGGCTTTCCCATCAGTGTGACTTTTTAAATTTTCTCTCTGGAATAGAAATAAAATAATAGATGCCATTCACTTTCAGTAATGCCCAAAGGATATAGTTGAGATTCTTTGGGATGTAATTCCCATCCATTGCTACTTTAACAAGATCCAAGTAATAATTCTGACAATGATTTTAAAATGCTTGGGGAAAAAAGAGACCTTTATGGCCCTATAATTAACTTTAAAATGTTGCTTAGAACCAGTATACAAAGCAAAGACGTGGGAATAATATGTACTTGCCAAGTTTTGTAACACTTTAAAGTTATTTGTAAAATAACTTTGCATCCATTGCAATATCTCATACCCCAGGACCGCAACTATTTACAAACCCATAAGTAAGTTTAATTCCAGAGAGGAAAATTTAATTCCTTGAGCAATACTGAAATATTTCACCCTGTGAGTCTTCTAGACAGTTGCAGAAAAATGAAGATTATTTCACACAAAAATTTGTACATGAATGTTTAGAGCAGCTTTATTTATAATAGCCAAGAAACTGAAAACAGCTCAGATATCCTTTGAGAAGGGAATGATTAAACTGTGGTACATCCATATCATGGAACACTACTCAGCAATAAAATAAAAGGGAACAAAATATTGATTCACACAGAAACCTGGATATATCTCCAGAGAATTAAGCTGAATGAAAAAAAGCCAATCCCATGAGATTATATACTGTATGATTCCATTTATATAACATTCTTCAAATGACCAAGTTATAGAAATGAAGAACAGATTAGTGGTTGCCAGGAGTTAAGGAGGGGCTGGAAGGGAAACATGAGTGATCTTTGTGGTGATGGAAATGTTCTGTACCTTAACTGTAGCATGTTAATATCCTGGTTGTCATTGTACTATGGTTTTACAAGGTGTTCCTGTTGAGGAGAATCATAAAAGGGACACAGAATCCATTTGTGTTATTTCTTACAACTGCATATGAATTTAAAATTATCTCAAAATAAAAAGTGTAATTATAAATGAATGAATCCAGAAAATGAAGTGCAAATCCTCTATGGAGAAAGTGGTAAAACTTCATTGAGATATTAAAGATGATCTAAATAAATGGTAAGATATATCACATTCATTGATTACAAGATTGAGCATTGTAAATATATCAGTTCTCCCTGAATTGGCCTATAGAGGCTTTAGTACGATTCCAAATCATTAAGTGATTGGGGCAATCTATAATGGCTGCTTTACCACCTTGTCCTTCTTCCACTTCCTCCTTCTATTGGCTGCACAGCAAAGGTCTGTGCTTTTGAAAGTCTGACAAAGCAATATAAAATGATGCTGTGGATACAGAGGTTCATATGATTCACCTGTGTATTCAGAACACCAGTAGCACTTTGCTTTGTAAATTCACAAGTTCTTACTGCTGTGATCTTCTGTATGCTTCCATTTCCTTTATTTCAAAATGGGAACCATCATCAAAATAGTGCAAAAACCATAGAAAACTTCTATGAATCTATGTTTTATTATATCTTAATAGCATTCAATAAGCATCAGTTTTCTGGTGAATTCTGTTCTGGACAGTTTTTTGTACAACAAACATCTATTAAGCCTCAGCTATGATTTCTGGAATAAAAAGTTTTGAGGCATTACCCCCAAACGATTTGGAGATAAGACAAGGTATCTTTCATACATGAAATGACTAGTTAAGCAAAGCAAGTATATGATAATATAGTATACACTATATACAAAATACTGAAGTATGAAGAAAGGAAGTAGTTGATATGGGGTAAAGTTAATCAAAGAAAGCTTATTAGAGGAAGTAAATACTGAACTGAATCTTTTTTGTTGTTGTTGTTTTTTTGGCTGCGTTGGGTCTTTGTTGCTGCACGCGGGCTTTCTGTAGTTGCAGCGAGCAGGGGCTACTCTTCGTTGTGGCACGCAGGCTTCTCATTGCAGTGGCTTCTCTTGTTGCGGAGCACGGGCTCTAGGTGCACAGCCTTAGTTGCTCCGCGGCACATGGGGTCTTCCCGGACCAGGGCTCGAACTCGTGTCCCCTGCATTGGCAGGTGGATTCTTAACCACTGCGCCACCAGGGAAGTCCCTGAACTGAATCTTAAAGCAATTAGACATATATCTTCTGAAAATTTTTAGTATTATAATGCTTATTAACCAATTTATAAATATTAATTATATTTCAGCAAACTGTCTGTGTAGCTGTGGCCTATCACAGCCGCTCTGGAGTTCAGATTTCTCACTTGTGAAATGAAACCATTAGATGAAATTTTATCTCGGGTCCTTTCCACGTCTTTGCTATCTTATATTTGATATGTTTCTATCTGCATCTAAATTTGAACCAAGTATCTGAACTGCATTTTGGAAATACAAGCTCTTGAACAGTTAAAGTTTGACTGTCTGAGAGTTCTCAGTTCTGACACTCTCCTAAACATCTTGATGCTACTAAATTGTATTTACTAGATAAGCACAGCATTTTAGCTAAACATATCTGGAAGATACTTTGAGTATTTGTCAGTGCTTATCACCTAGTTGCTAATGGACTGTGGATCACCTGCATCTACCTCATCAGTTCGTTGGAGAGAGCAAGAAAAACACTCTACTTCCTTCAGTTTCAGTTATAGAGAATCCAACTGTTATTATATTCCCATTTTAGAGGAATTTATTTCTTAACTCTAAAAGCTAGCATGCACTTCAACATAGGGTACATTTATCCATCTCTGTTGAAGATTAGTAAAGTTTGACCTCTGCCTTCAAAAACTTTACAGTGGCAATCTCTTCTCTGACTGGACTTCAGAATCACCAGTCACAGATGCCCAGACCCTGAGATTTTGGAAAGGTTTAAAAATTGTCAATTGACCTGGGCCTGGGAGAATAGGGGATACTTATAGAAGAACAGTTGAGGGATTAAACCCAGAAAAGAAGGCTAGATCCAGGGAATGGAGGGCTTTAGACCACATGGAGGAATTTCTACTTAATTTGAAAGATTATGGAGACCATTGGATATGTTTGAGCAGAGAAAGAGGTCTATGACGCAAATGATACTTAGGATTTTTGTCTGGTGGCAGAGTACGAGATAGAAGAGAAGAGGTTGAAGGCAATGAAACAAGTTAGCAGGAAGTTTCTGGATTCTAAACGGTAGGCCATTAAATCTAGAGTGGTGACAGGGGAATGGAAAGCAAAAAAGAGACTGGAAAACCTTTGCTGAGGTGCAGTTGTCGGGATTTGCTAACTGATTGGATCAGGAGTCGGCAAACAAGCGAAAACAAAAGTCAAGGATGACTGAGAGGCTTTGAGCTGGAGAAGCAAAGAGAATAGTTTGTCTATTTATAGAAATGAAGACAGTGGAAAGGCCTGCCTAGAGAGTAAGTCCACCAGTTACCTCTGGACGGCTTGCAGAAATGGAACTCGGCGACAGCACAGTCCCCATCCTAGTACCTTCCCATCACACACACCCGTCCTAAGGGCGAGAACCCAGAGGTTTCAGCAATAGAACAAGAGCAGAATTATTAGGAAAATCCTGCTTCTAGTTCAAGTCCATTTTTTAATTTACTACTTTGAAATATTATTTTATTAGGCTGTCTTTCTTACTGCATATCGCTATTGCCTACTACTATTACTCACTTTATGTGAACCAGCAGTAGGTGGGTTTTACACTCTGAAGTGTGCAGGAGAAGAATGAGCCCCAGAGAATGATCTAGAGGTGGGAGGAGTTGATAAATGCAATCAGGGAGGGTTAAATCCATCATTCCAACTCCCCATAATCCATTCACCATTTACCAACCAGTGTACTCTTTAAATGCAAGTCAGATTATATTCCTTCTTCACTGAAACTCTGCAGACAGCTCTTCCATTGTGCTTGGAATAAAATTAAAACCTTTCACTGTGCCCTGAGAGACCTCACATGCCTGGGAGGCTGCCCACCTCTCTGAATCATCTCCCGCTTTCCCCCTCACCCTCCATGCTCCAGGTGCTTTCCTGTTCCTTGACTATGACCAGCTCTTTGCTCCTCAGACCCCCTCCCTCTCCTTGTTCTTCCAGAACTCTGCCTGCAGCACCCTCTCCAGACCTTCACCTGGCTCCCTCTTTCCACTCTGGTCTCAGGTCAGAAGCGTCCACCCAGTCTAAACTGACGACCATCTCTTCTCCTCTTCATTCTCTTCACATCCCTCTACTGTGTTTTTTTCACAGTGCTTCTGACTCTCTGAAATCATCATGTTCATCGGTTTACCTGTTTGTTGCCTGTCATCCCCACTAGCACATATGCTACAGGGAGCAGAGTTTTTATATAGCTTGCTCACCACCACATCCCCAGCCCAAAGAAATAGTGCCTGGCATACAATAAATACATGTATGAATGTATAAATTAATCACTCACAGGACCTCTGGAAAAACTGCCCACAAAATATTTCCTTTAGAATAGAATCCACAATTGAGCGAGGAGGACCACAGACGATTCAGATATTTGAAGTAGCAAATGATTTTGTTTTGTTTTGAAATAAGGAAAGTATTTTGCATTCCATTCTATCTCACCCCTCCCTCTCTCTGTCTTTCTCATTCTCTCTCTCCCTTCCTCCCCACCTCTCTCTTACACACACACACACACACACACACGAAGTCATAAGCTTATGGCAGCCATAAGCCATAGGTACCTAGCTAGGAACACAGAGAATCTGGAAGAAAAGGGAAGCGTGACAAACTATCTAGAAAGCTGCACCAGCCCTCTCGGACAGTGTTATTTTAGAATGGGGCCCAGTAAAGCTCTTCACTGATTGTGTTGGGAATAATGGGATCAGAAGCCTTTACTTATGGAAATAACTATTTTATGATTCTTTGCATTCCTTGTGTAGAGCCCTGTGCTCTTACCATCCTTTGTCAAAGTTACTTTTGAAAATGACGAAGGGAAAGGAAAAAGAGAACATTTGCCCGCACCTGGGCTCAAATTTTAAAGGGAAACAGTATCCCTGGAGGCCAGGCTTTGTGACAACACTAAGAGAAGTATGTGAGACAAGAATTAAAACCAAAGAAAACACTTCTGCTGCCAGCTCTCTGGGTTTGAAAGGCAATTCAAGCAATTACAATGTGTCCATTTTTTATTGGTTAGGAGAGGTTTATTAGAGAGGTCTGCCGGGTTCAGTGTCAGAGACCCACAGCTACTACAGGCTCTCTACTCTGCCTAAGAATAAGTTTACTTCCCAAAGTTGTCTCCTTGAGTCTTAAGCTGCACAGTGCCCAAAACCGCCCCACTCCCCTTTCATAGATGAGAGATATAGAAAAGAAGCTGGAGGAAAAGACAGGCTTTCCCAGAAACTGCCCGTGATGCAGAAGTTTCTACCACTGCTTTTATGTCTTTGTTTCAGCCTCCTATCTCTGGTCAAGCTCGACGACTTGCCTTTAGGGTCTCAACACAATCTCGGCTTTACAGATTTGCAGCAGTGTTAGCAATGGAAAGAGACTTGCTTGTATCTTACACAGGTGGTTTAACCAGGCCAGGCAGCACGTTTACTGAGCTGCTCCTGGAGTCTCCCTCAGCGAACAACCCACTTCGTTTACTATCCTCCCCGCCCCCGAAACCCCCATCCTCACCTCCCGCCGTGTGACGGAGTCTCACTCACACTGGTGCCTTCTAACTAAGAGAGTCTCCATTAGGACCCCTTCTCTGTTCAAATATTGGTAAATGTATTCTTTTTTAATGGTGTTCTTCTTAGAAGCTCTAGAATTCATTTTTAAATGAATTTTAGTAGTAATATATATTTTCTTTCTTTTTAGAAGGCACATTATTTTTCTGTGCTCTAGTATTTCTCTAATTCTTTATATCTTTCTAAAAATAACTGCTGGTGAGCTCATAAGTTCATTAGTTAATCCCACTGGGACTCAATAATGCATATTACAGACCTCCTGATTTTTATATATTAGATTTTCTCAAGAATTCCCTTACCTGTTATTCTCAACATAGCTATATTGACAGGGTCTTCATTACTTCCTAATTGCCCATATTTCTTTTTCTTGTTAAAGATCAATTTTTAAAATCAAGCCTTGTCAGTTTGAAAGTATCATAGATATGTTATCCTGTTAATGTGTTTCATATCTTTCTAGGTTTTTTTCTTTCCCCCTTTATCATAGGAAACGTATAAAATTTACTCATTACCTTTTTCTTTAAAAACAAATTCTTTTCCAGGGGAGGGGGGTGTCAGTGAGAGGGTGGGGGCCCATACTAGTTTTTCCCCCTGAAATAAAGATTTTAAAATGATATTTCATATTCAAAGGTGACTTTGTGAACAGTTATATCCCCTATTCTAAACCAGACCCTAACATGTAAATTATGCATAGATTGTTGAAATTATTCCATGACCTTTTGGTCTAGGACCATGTAAAATAAGGTGACCAGCAATCATTAGAATAGTGAGTGGCTGACCAAGAAATACTTCTAAATTATCTTTTCAGTGAGCCCTTACTCAGACTGTCCATCATATTATAGTAGTAAGCCTTACCTCTGGAAAATCTGATTGTGTATGTGTAATATCATTTGAAGAATGATTATTTGCTTTCCCAGAGAATTCTTCACTTTATTAAAAGATTCTTTAAAGAAGTAGATAACCCACTTCTTCCTTTAAAAATATTCTATTTACAGAAATTATATTTACGTATAACTTTTTAAGACATCTACTGTAGAAAATGAGGTACAGCTTCAGAGTAGTCTACATCTACCAAAGTAAACATCAGGGTTTTGGCTGCTAACTCAGTAGCATATTTTGGCATAGTTTTTGCCAAAAAAAAAAAAAAAAATTCCAAGCACTAAGATCAAGTGAAGAGGAGTGTGGACAAGGCAGACTTGTAAGAAACACTTGGATTAAAGTCATCACAGGAAGAAGTAAGGGGAATAGACAAGACAGAAGATATAGCAATGTTTTCTTCTCTCTTATCCTATTCTTTGAGCATTCTGCTGTCAGTGCTATTTCCAACCATTTTTTGTTTAATTTGTAAATGCTGTTACATAAATGTAGCCTCCTTCTTTCTCAGTTCCATTACAAGACACTTTTTCTTAAATATGTAGTCTTTTGGGAAAACATATGACACATTTTAGCAATTTGATCTTCCTCATATGATTTATAGTTTCATCCTTTATACTTAAAGTTTCTAATCTTTTTGAACATTTGTGCTATCACTACCTCTTTGAAATTTTCTGTAGTTCATTTTTAAAAACAATTGATAGATAAAGAATAAATATTCAGTGTAGTATTTTAATTGGAAGATCCCCTGTCTACTACCTTTTGGTTATTTCACAGTGAATAACATCGTTGACGAAAATGCCAAGATCTTCTCCAACCACAATTATTTTTAATCTATGAAACAGAATTTCCTTATAAATTAAATAGTTTTTATAGTAGTGACATTTATTGTTGATGTGATCTGTTTAATATGACTGTAGTCAGAAGGGAAGTTGGGTCCATTATTCTTCCAGAAATTTGTGGAAGAAACATTAATTAAGAAAAGTAAAAGGCATTTCTACTCTGTATAAGGATAAAAGAGCTAGCTATAAGTAGGGTTCAGATTATAGATAAATTAATCTCTAATGTAATAAAAAAGAATTAACTATTCATTTTTATTTAAGCTAACCCTTATCATCTAAAAACATACTATTTTAATAAATATTGGACTTCCCTGGTGGTCCAGTGGCTAAGACTCCGTGTTCCCAGTGCAGGGGGTCCTAGTTCGATCCCTGGTCAGGGAACTAGATCCCACATGCCGCAACTAAGACTCGGCACAGCCAAATAAATAAATAAAAATTTTTTAATAAAAAATAAATAAATATTACACCGTGCTTTTACTATCCTGAAATAAATTCTAGAGATAACATAATTCACCTACTTACAAGATTGCTAAATTATTGTATTCCTCTAGTTAACATATGAAGGAAATAAAAGAAAAATAACTCATAATAAGAGTAATATATATATCAATATTTAAAGTGCTCAGGAAAATTTGCATGGGTCCTGTGTATAGAATCACCAGGAATTCCACATCTACAAATGCAGGCTGGTGCAGGTGTGCTTATTGGTGGCTCAAGTACTGTGGGCAACAAGGCCATCAGTGATGAGATTTTCTCATATGGCAGTCCATTCTTGGTAATATTCTGAACAACATAAAGTACAAAATTCCTTCAGTTTACATGGTAGCTGGATTCCTGGAAAATTCTGTGTGTATTAAAATCATGCCAAAAGTACTGTGAGATTATTTGTTAAACAGATCTAAATTCTAAGCCCATATAATCATAAACAGGTTTTTCAACTACATGAGTAGCTGGTGAAACATTTGAAAAACATGTGTAATGCAGAACAGTTCTTCATGTGCTGTAATGCCCTGCAAATTGAAGGATGTCCACCTCCCTGGCCTTCTCCCACTAAATGCCAATAGCTCCTCCCAATTGTCCCGACCTCCAGAAACTTTCCTACAAATTTCCAAAATGCTCCAGAGGCCACTACCATGCCCATTAAGAACCACTGATTATGACTGAGCAAAGGCAATTTTTTGTAATAAAGAACTGAGATCGTGCACATTTATTTTGCCCCAAAGGTGAATTATCCAGTAAGAACAAGCCTGCCAATCCAAGAGGATACAAAAATCATTCCCTGAGAACATGGCAGATAATTAACCTGGGAAAACCCTTTATTTCCTACATTGTGGAAACAACTTAGATTAGGGAAATGGGGGTTTGAAAAGTAGAAAAAAGATCACAGTCCCTAAGAAGAGGAGCTTTTGATAAGGGTAAAGTTGTGGCAGAGGAAAGACCAGGTCCTGACTATAAAACCATGTTTTATCTCCTTCAAATACAAAAACATAGTTAGTGCTAAATGGACTAGTTTCCATGTTACCTACACATAATTGCAGGTTATTAATAAATGGCTGCTTTTTTAGTTAGCCTAAACTTTCCCCTTTTATATCATTTTATGAATAGATAATGTAATGGCCTAGTGTTTCCATCCTGATGGAAGAAATTCCCCTAAAGTTGTATATCTTTTAAGTATTCGAAAGCTGCTGTCAAACGTTTCCATTCTCTTATCATTGCTATGGGCGGATAGTCATATTAATTTGTGAATATTTTCATTGAACTTTGGCCCCGAGTTTTCAAAAATGGTCTCCAAACATGTTCTTGAAATGTGTATACACAGCCCCAGATGGACATGCAACTACCTTCCAAATGCTGTTTTAAAATTATTAAAAATCTACTTTCAGTAATTTAGAAAAGAAAGCCATTTTTGTATAAGATATTTATGTTACCACTCCTTAGTTTAGGGAGGATTCTCCCTCTCCCATTCCATTCTCTATAATTCAGTTTCTAACCCACCTTGCTTATTAATTTACTCCTAGCAATTTCCCTTCCTCTGACAGAGCACACACTCTCATTATTTATACTCTTAAATTGCAAGGGTAAATATTGAGAGCCAGTGCAAGTCCTCAGTTATCTCAGGGACTTTGGTCTTTTCAGCCCAGGACTAATCAAGCAGAGAGTCATCATAAGCTAAAACTAAAAAGCCTTTGTAGTGATTTTATCACCTGGGAAATTTGTCCATCCTTCAGAAAGATTGTCACCAGGAAAGAAAAAAATAAAGGAGTTAAAATTGCTTCAGACCATTGACTCCTTAGGTCCCTCTAGATTCAAACATTGAATTGGTTTTCAGGGGGTGGGAGGAATTATGAGAAGAGCTCCCTGAGAAAGCTTAGAAATTGATCATAGCCTTGGTAATACTAGGAAGTGTAAGTGTGATCACTATGGAGGAAATGCCAAATGAGCCTGGAAGCCTGGGAAATGAGAAGGAAAAGAGACGATTAACACCTTTTTTTTTTTCCGATTGTGTTTGGGGATGGGTGTTTCCATGTAGTATGCATCTGAGAAGAGTCAATACCATTGACTTTAAAATATTTTTTCATTATAAGTGCTATTAGTAATTATTATTGAAATGAAACTGAAGTTACAAGCACTATAGAAAACAGGGATGGGCATTTCATAAACCTATCCAGAAACTGGGCTCCCTTCTAAATATACCCACACAATATTATTTAAAGTAGGTATGTCTGAGCTTATCTAGAACTGCTCACAAACTTCTTTTGTGTTTGGAGAATACAGATGCCTCCAAATTCAAAGGAAGTCTTTAAGACTGTTATCTGAATACGTCAGTGAAAATTATATACTAACAATAAATATCTGGATATTACATATATTTTTAAAGACCTTGAATTTTTACACATCTATTGATAAAGGCAGGCATTTGTATAATTTTTTCCCGAGAATTCTATTGACTTGTCAAAATCCAGTCAGGCACTTTAGGATTTGCCAGGATAAACCTGCACTCATCTCTTTCTTCCACTGACTAACATTGAATTTTGCCCAAACTGAGTAAGCAAATAGAAAAAGGACCTCATGCTTTAGTCTGAACACAGTAGTGTTGGGGGATGTAACTCAAGGATATGACTTCAGTACTGGATCTTGTTCCAAATGCAGGTTCATTAGGCCAGTCTGCAGAGGAGAGGAGGATAGAGAGCATCCTTCTGAGGGCACCTGTTAAAAGAGGGGTTCTCTAGTAAGGCCAGCTCCCACAGCTAAGTCACATGCACAGACTATAGCTTTCTGCTCTCTGGTCGAGGCAGCCATAGCATCCTTATTGTTGTAACTCCCAGATTGTGATACTGTCACAAAACTGTTGCTAGGCAACAAATGTGGTTACCAGGTCTCAGCGAATAGCTGAAGGGGAAAGCAAAGTGTTGCACCATTGTAGAGTAACCATAGCAATGACCTACTATTACAGACTAAAGAATTATCATTAACAATGTTAAAGTATCAGACAGAGGCCCCGAATCCAGAGACTTCCAGACAGTGTCTCTCTGCATAATTGAGTGATCTAGGAAGAGATTTAAACCGTTTAAAATCTATTCACTCATTATTTCTACAGGAGAGTCTTTGTTATTATTATTTTTATTTTTTAATTTAAAAAGTGTTCCGTTATAAAACTATTAGTTAAATGATATAAGCTCTCACAGGGAGTCAAAAACAGATTCATGTCCTCATCTGTTCTTACGTCTACATCAGTGTTATTTTTTACCTGTCTTAAAACTGAAGAAAGATTTTATTTGAAAAATCTGTACATTAGTGTTAAATTGAAGCCACAGAAAGAAGCTGTAGTAAAATAAAATAACTCCATAAATTGACAACCTGCATTTTGTGAGTTGAATTCCTCCTGACAAAATAGGAGGCCTAGATGCTCTTTCAGTAGTCACTGCTTTGAAACATTCTTTTTTTTTTTTTTTTTTTTTTAGCTTTTCTAAGACTGTCCCCTAAAACCCGTTTAAAAAAAAAAAAAATGTAGGCTCCTAGGACACTAAAATTCAACTTGTTTCTTTCTCTTGGGAAGCAAAGAAACGTGGGTGCTCTGCGGAGGGTGCAAAAGCCGGATTCCGAGCGCAGGGGAAACCAATCCCCGCGCGCGCCCAGCCTGGGGAAGTGGGTGGTTTCGAGGCGGGAGAGGGAGTGGCCCTTCCCGCCCAGCGCCTCGATTGGCCCGGAGGGGCTGGGGCCCCGGGGGCCGCCGGCCGCGCCTCGGGCGACCGCGGGGAAGGACCGGCCGCGGCCGCGCGTCGGGGACGTGCTAGGGGCTCAGGCCGGAGGCGGCGGAGTGCCGGGATCGCCACCCCGAGCGCCGCCAGCGGAGACGCGGAGTCGGTGGGCCGCAGCCTCCCTCCAAGCCCTGGGGGCCACGTGAACCCTCAGGTACAGGTGTGGTCCCTAGGGGTCGCGCGCCCTGGAGGGGTGGGGGCTGGGCTCCGAGGGCGGGGCGGGGCGCGGCGCAGAGGGCGCGGGCTCGAGGACAGAGAACCGGCGGCCTGGGCCTCGGCAGAGCCCGGCTGTCCTGTCCCACCTGCGCCGGCAGCACGAGAGGCCACCTCGTAACTGAATCTGTGCATTTTGCAGGCACCGACCGTCACGAGCTAACTTCCTGGAAGAGCTTCCCGTCTATTTTCAAGTTCTTTACCGAAGCCTCTGAGGCAAAGACCAGTTCCCTGAAGCCGACTCTGACGCGGCGCTCCCACCGAATAAAGCACGAAGAGCTGTAAGAGGAGAGCGAGCGAGACGGGGGAGGGGAAGCCGAGGAAGCACACTCGAGCATATGCATCCACACGTCTCCCCACCGCCTGTTGTCGGCGAGCAGACTCCCAGCCCCTCATTAGATTGTTTTCTTCCTAGAGCACAGGGTCGTGATATATACATCTAAATAGCGTTTTGCATTATTTCTAGATGAGTGCAACTGTCAAAGCAATATGGGTTCACTGGTCGTGCTTCCTGCGGGCTGTGCTCGGGCTTCGCGCTGCCCGTCAGCGCGCAGATGAAGGCCGACAGCGCCCTGCCCGGCGCGGCCGGCGCGCCTCTAATTGCCCCGATGGAGCCCGCGCCGGTGCTGCGGGGCGAGGGGCGTCTTCGCGGTCCTACCGCCCGCAGCCACGTAGCCGCCGCTCCGCTCCTCTCCCCCGGCCCCCCTTCCCCCTGATTCATGTCCATTTTTTGTTCCCCCCCGAACCGAACCGAAGGAAACTTTTATTCTAGACTTAAAACTCCCGTTTTAAGCAGTTTTTTCCCTAAGGGCGTCTATGTCTTTTTTTTTTTTTTAAGGAAGTCCCCCGCCTCCCAGGCCAAATTTAAATTCATAACGTGAATTCCGTGATGTACTGTGTAGTTTGGGGAGGGCAAATTGTTCTCTCCCTAACGATCTATTTTCATTTCGAGACCAGAAGAAAAACTGCATTAAAAAAATCTATAAAGTACCCAATCCACGTTATCGCTGAAAACCTTGCCAATTGAATACGAGACTTTACACAAGTCTCTAATTTCAGAAGAGATTGTTTAAACCAAAACATAATGATGAGCAAATCTTTTAAGTACATGTGGGAAAGGTTTCATTTTCAAGGGAATTTCCAACTTTATCATTAGAATTTACTTTTTAAAATATATAAGGTGTGTTGGGTAGCACTGTAATTTAGATAGCATACTTAAGTTTTGTTTAAATCTTAATGTGGAGGAAGTTTGTTGTTGTTAATCCTAAGTAGAGTGGTCTATTCTGAGCTTTCATAGAGTTAGACCTTTTTAGGGAAAGTATTTTTTATCGTCGTAAGGAAAAGGAATCTGTGCGCTTGAACCTTTTCCTTCTGAAAGGCTTAGTGGGGCTAAAATGATTCTTTTAGTTTTCTGCTTCAACAGAAAGGGAAAGACCTGGTGTGAAAGACTTTTCTCCTCTCAATCCAATGGTATAATTCGTAGTAGTCCACCTCCTCTGTAAGGTTTTGCCTTACAGTTTCAACAATTAAGTATTTTAACCCAGCTAGGATCTGGCCAACTCTGTGAAATATGAGGTGAAATAAGTTAAGATTTTGCTGACTTTTAAATTCACATGTTAAATCTTAACATTATTACTTTTTAAATTACTTGTAGAATTTAATTACCTAGTGAAGATTCTGCTTCTAATAAGTGAGGATCTGAAGATCTGAATTTAGTATTTTTTCATCCTTCTTTAAAGTATACGCAACAATATGCCTGCCTTATTTGAGGACACGATAAAATGTACCCAAAATAACTTAGAACTGTTTGACTCCTCAGAAAAATAACTTAAAATAACCACCTCATGGATAAAATGTTTTTATACTAGGAACCGATTTCAGCAAGTTTTAAAACTGGTAGTATCTGTGTTTGGTACACAAGTGCATTAATTAGTTCTCATAATTTTAATGATGGTAAATTAAGGTGATCTTTCTTTCAGTAATCTTATCTTTCGATGTTATTTTAGCAGAAACAACAGAGGAGGAAAAAGCAAAATGTCATTTTATCCAATTCCTTGGGTGGCTTAAAATGTGTAACCCCAGCAATGTCGAGCATGTTGCTCTGCAGTCTTTTCTGTTTTAGAAGTAATAGTGAACTGTAAAATAATGGTACCTTCCACGGAGAGGATTTGAGAATTGATGTGGATTGAATATATTTTTTCCAAGTGTTATGAATTGTGTGCTGTTTTCAGAATATGAAAATGTTCACAAGAAACTAATTTTATTGCATTTTTAAAATCAGCACTTGTACAGTACTCAATTTGTGAAGCTTCTGCAGCTGAATTAGAGCAAATATGCTCAGGTTATAAACCAGATCACTCCTATTTCTTCTCTTCAGTTTTCTCACCCCTCTTTTTTAAAAAACCTTCACTTGTAACTAGAGTACATCACTGCTTAGTTGCCGTTAATACTTTAAAACTACTGGGTTGTTAGGCCTTGTTTAACTATCTATAGAGAGCTATCTGCAAACTTAAGTTGTGTAAATGTAATTTCTACTTGTGGATCTGCGCTCTTGCAACCCAGAGGGAACTAGGCAACCCGTACCAGACCTCCAACTGATTACTGATAAGATTCCTTGTAATGTAGAATCTTTTAACCTGTTGATTATGGGTTTGTTGGTATAAATATAATATTATTTTCACCTCAGTTTTCCTGGAATAACAACAGTCAGTTGGTAGTAGCCCGCCTGCTTGGACGAGACAAGGGTTAACAATGTTTCTTCTCTGCTCTCCCATTTTGGTTTCTTTAAGACAAGTTTTCAGGAGAGTAGAGGTTTAAAGTTAGGAAGTGGGCTTTTCTTTTTCTTTTTTTTTTGAATTATATAATGAGTTCTTAGAGGAAGTGGAATGGGAAGCAAGGAGTTGTTGATCAATCTAAGGTTCAGAATAGAACTGTTAAAACTTAAAAGCCAGATACTGGCTTTGGAGCTTTCTAAAGGTACTTAACTATACAGCCGTTAAAAGTTTTCATGGATATTTGAAGGCGGGGGGGGGGTAGATCTTCTTGTATTAATTGTTCTTTTCTCAAGTTTCTGCCTTGTGCTTCAACTTGGATTGCATTATTGTTTATACCAAAAGAAAAGGAAACTAAAGCACAGGAGTTTCCTATATATTATATATTTCTGTTTACTATTTTAAAATAAAAACAATTTTCCCAATATCCGGTGACTTATTATTCTTGTTCAGAAGCTCATTTAATCACTCACAGAGGTCAATAAAAGCAGAAACTTAATAAGAATGATGGGAGAGCATTTATCAATATTTTAAACCTATAGTTATTTATTATTACTATTATTGTTGCTGTAAGGTAATATCTTAACTTCAGTTGAGTCAGTATTTACCTTGGAACTTTCACAAAGCTTTTTAAAAGATATTTGGTTTTAAGACCTAAAATATCTCCTTAGCTACAAGGAAATTCGAACCCGTTGTTAAACTATCATTTTATAAAATATACTTTACTATATACGGTAAACAATTGTGTTTTCCAAAAGGACTCTGTTGAGGTTAAATTGCTCCCAAATCCCTATATAGGTCCTTGATGTAGTACATCTAATCTGAAAATACCTTGTTTATGTTTATTTCACAGCTTTTCCTTCTTTAAAACCTGTAACTTTTTTGAGAGAGTGTGGGTGACAAAATATGTTAACTGTATTATCAGTGCTAATAAATTAGATTTTTTCATTTTTCTCTGGATTATCTGGGGTTGCAGTCCAGACACATGTGTGTCTCCGGTTGGAATCATAGTTTGTAACTGTAGACTGACAGGTTCCTTTTGGTGTCTGTAATCCTGGTTCATTTAAGAAAGATTACTATTACAGAAAAGCTAAAATTTTCTCAAAAATTTTCCCTATGCCTTTGTAGAGAAAAATGTCTTTAAATAAATGTGATATAGTCTCATTTTTGAAATATGGGTGGCAAAAAAAGGATAATAGTAGTGGTTATTTTATGATTACTTATTAGGAGGTATAATCATATAAAATAAAAGACTCCAGGAGGTACTCCCTTTCAAAAATTGAATACTTTCCTTCCTTCCTTCCTTCCTTCCTTGTATAGTGTGACTGAGTGGGAGTCTCTTGAATTGTTCGTCTTCCTTTTATCTAATATTCTATTAATCTCCAAAAAGATCAGTTTGAGTCTGGGAAAGGGTTTTTAATCAACACTTCACAGAGCTTAAAGCTACCCTACCTAAAGCGTTAGCTTTGTTAGGCGGTTTTAGATTTAAAGCATTGCAACTGTCATGCACTGTACTAAAAGTAAAGAATGTACACCAAGTGGAAGATGTTGAAAAGAGGGAAATAGCACAAAGTCGATTAACAGAGATTCGAGAATAGAAGTAGCCATCAAAGCATTCCAGCGTTTATCTCGAAATCTATGTAGGATAAAAAAAAAAGGCAACAATGATAGTTTTAAACCTCACACTTAGGAGAGATGAATGTTGATTTAATTGATTCATTTGGATCGATGTTTTTAAAGTTTCACACCACTGATCTTTCATGTAGTGATGTCTTTAGCAGTCAGTGGTCTGACATGAGCCTTCTCAGATTTCATCAGTGGGACTCTCCATGACATCTGAAATTATGCAACAGCCTTCGCAATGGTAACTTTGGAATTGGGAGACCTTGATGCCAAAGAGCATGGTTACATTGAAGAACTCTTGTTAATTCTTAGCACAAAGGTTTTAGAGGAGTGGTAATTATAAATGAACCTTAAAGGTTAAAGTAACCAAATATTATGGAGTGGGCTTTAATTGCTAGATAGGAGAGAATCGTACTGAAAGTTTGACCATTAAGTGGATATCATGCAGTGACCAGTCTTTTCCCCTTGAATGGAAAAAAGCTTGAAAATGGAAATTTGACTTAATCCATGAGGCCTTCCAGGCAACTTTTCCCAGTCCTTTGCCTTGAGATTTGTGAAAAACCTTTCACTATATTCTTTGTATTGTTGGAGTTGAGTTCTATTTGAAACATGTTTCTAGAAAAGAAATCTAGAGAGGCCCTGCATCTTTCTTTCCAGATCATTCCACTTTTTCTTCCTTGGCTAATACATTGGGTAATATGGGAGACTGTCATAGGTAAAATAATGTTGAACTGTACTTTGTAGCCAGCCTGCAGTACCAATACAAAGAATCTGAAATGAAAAGACAACCAACACCCCAAGAATGATATGTCTCTTTTTAAAGTTTACAATTTGAATAATGAACTTGGATAGAAACTTGGCAGGAAAACAAACCATGGCACCATCACATCACCAACCATTTTCACTTTTCTGTCCAATTTCAGAGTGCATGTGTTTGTGAGTATTTCACTAGATCAGTGACAGCTCTTTATTTGCATAATTATATGCTCTGGTCTGAAGAGAAAACTAACCCCCAAATTTCATGGGTCACCAAACTGCAACAATCAATGTTTTATCACATATGCTAAGCAAAATCTAAGAAGCTATATGAAGTTTCTTGGGGAGTTTTTACTCCTCAGAAAATTAAAGCGTTTTCCTCTCCTGAATAGATTCAAAATCTTTCCAAGTTCTTTGTAACTGAATTCTGTTTGAAGGCAAAACTAGAGATTAACATGTAGATCTGGATCTTAGTCTCACTAGCATTACTTCAAAGTGGCTTAAGAAGAGCAGCATTTTTGGAACACTAAACTTTTAAATTCTAAGTACTGTCCTTCATGCTATCAGGAAAAAAATTATTGGCCAAATTATGATTAGCCAAAATGAAGCCCAAATTAACTACAATTGAATATGAAGTTCATTTCCTTCTATGAAATACTCAGGGTTTTTTTTTAAAGACCTAATAGGAAAATATGTATATATGTATATATGCATAGATGTCTGTATGTATGTGTACACACATGCATACACATATCCATCCATGGGGTACATATGGCCATTCCACCAGGATAGACAACATATACAGTATGTGTATGTCTTTTCAGTGCTGGTAACATAGTAGGTACTCCGTATATGTTGGTCACCAGGATTGTTTGTAAACTTATTTTCTTTTAAATAAATTTTTCATGTTCAAATTCTGCAAGGCTTTGTAATAAATATTTTTGAATGCCTCAAGTTCATTTGCATCTGTAAATTATCTGTATGTAATGTGTATCAGTGTTTAAGGTTGGCTTTATTTCATTAAAGAAAAATTGATTCAAACTGTTGGTGTTTTTAGTTTATAGGCAATCTGCCAGACTTGAAATAAACTAGAACATAGAGACACATGCAGAGAGTGACTCTTCGTTATGGAGTTATTAAAAATCCTGGAAAATGTGCTTTTACCTAGCCTCTTAAGGAATATACTAAGTGCATGATTTAATTCTACTGCAAAAGGACTTAGGTCTGTATTTCATTTAAAAGCATATAGTACAATGTGTTTTATTTAAAGCGATCTGTTAGTAAGAATATATTGACAGTTTCTTTGTCAGGTAATTTACTGTCATAAGAAAAACATTAGAAAAAAGGAAACATTGAGCTAAGAAATTTAAGAATTGCATGGTTTTGAAGTATTTTATTCTCTGTCTTGGAGAGGGAGGAGAGGTCTCTAGGTCAGGCATCAGAAATTTTCTAAAATGTTCCTATTATTTCAAGCAAAAGAGAAACCAGTCTCTCCCAAGTTCTTAACTAAAGTTGAATTACAAGTGGAAGACACTTTCTTTCTCTTCTAGTGCAAAAACTTACACATCTGCTTATCAGGAGCACTGTCCACAATCATCACACCTCACCTTGTTGCTGTCCTTCCAAAATGTTCACCTAGTTATACTCCCTCTGTACCACCCCATCATCTACCTCCCCAATAACTGGTGCTTGCTGTCTTGGATTCCTCTGGGTGAAAATTCCTCAAAACTGAATCTGTAAAAACAAATAAATAAATACAAGTTTAGCTTTTTTGTCAAACATAATGAGTTAGTAAGCAAATGAGTTAATGTTGCTGTCTGACTAAGCATTAAAGAGTGAAAAAGAGTAGAACCCTTCTAGGTTACAATTTAAAGATTTTTAAGTTGGGGACCTATGTGCCTCTGAGATCAATTTGCATTTTATTTTTAATGTATAAACTCTTAAAAGGAAAATAATAGACAGTACATATACCTAATTACTTTTTTTTTCTCTATTTGACCTTTGTGGGGACCTTGCTATGAGTTTCAGATAGAGTTCTCGGTTTTCTCTTCTGCCTGAGACACAGAAAAATCTGTTATTTCCTATAGAATTCCACACATGAGGTGATTGACCCTATAGCTGAAAGGGCTTTCTCTTTTTATCATTTTCATTTCTTTTTGCTCAAGTACCACCTAATCCCATTGTGCCTGAAAAAGGTATCTACGATCCAGTTCATCTTCATGTACCTCCAAATAATTTTCCAAAGGCTTGTTTACTTCTTTGTCTTATTTTAACTATAATTACATAAAATGGCTTTTTCCCAGTAAATGTTCCCACCTTCTCTAGGTCCCTAGATAATCAGAATTTATCAACTGATGAAATATTGATGGTTTGTTGTAGTGGTTTTCGTTTGGGGGTTTTGTGGGGGGTTTTGTGGGGGTGGTTTTCTTTTGTTTGGTTTTGGTTTTGGTTTTTTGCTTTGCCTCAATACATTACTTAATATCATCCCCTGGAATAGCCAGATCTAAAAATAACCCTAGCACAGGGTGTCACAATTTGGCTTTCATACAGTTTCAAAGGAAAACCATTAAAAATGCATTGATCTCACAAATATTGATCTAGTGCTTGATATCAAATATCAGATGAGATGCTGTCAGTTGCTGCGGATCATTGTGTCAGCTGTTTGAATTCTTGTCCCTTTCCTTCTTCATTGTCACATGGATTCAAGTTGCTAAGGCTAAGATTTTTCATGGTTAATATAATTAAGATAAATTGTTTTCCTGTTTTTCTGGGTTGACAAAACATAGTAATATTCTACCTGAAATTTTGTCACATAATTTCACATATATATACACAAACGTAAACTTTTTGTAAAACAAAACAAAACATGTATTTTACACATATGTAAAAACCTATATATGTTTTCTCTCTCCCTCTCCTCCCCACCTCTTTTAACAAAAGTGTGATTTACTTCCTAGGTAAGCTATGTTTCTATTTAGTTCTTTATCCTAATTTTGAAATACTTTCTATTTGCATCTTGCTTTCTTTCTGGGCACCTGTCTTTTAAGAAATCAAATCTGTTTTAAGAGAATGCAGTTGTTACAGTACCATTTTGGAACTTAAAATGAAATCAACCATTTCAAATTCACACACGCACACACACACACAATAGATAAATTGCTCCTTTTATTTTTGCTAACAAAAAAATATAACTGCAGTATTTGGCCAGCGTGAAGTTTAGAAATTTATTTAAATGAAATTGGATCTATATATTTTTAATACTTTCTCGATAAACTCATCATCTAACAGGCTAAGTCATGCTGTGCTTTTATACGGTATCAAACCTGGAAATAGCTAAGTGCCTTTGGATACGTTTAAGTCTCAAATCACCTTTTTTCTTTCCGCCTTCCTCTTTACTTGGTACGTCAAGAATTGATTATTACATTACTTTGAAATATTGGAACACTTTAAGGAGGAAACCGTCCTGTAATGACCGGTTACCGCTGCTGTCTGACTCAGCAGTGCAGGCTGAGAAATAGGGGAGAACCCTCGTAGAGTGCTGTTTAAATTGTACATCCATATGCGTATTTTCCACATTCATGGGAAGAAAATCAAATCCCAGCGGCAGGAGTGCTCGGTTTCTCTTCCCCCTTTTACACCTGAGCTCGGTTTGGGTGCAGCGAAATGAAGCGAAATGAAGCCGCGTTCTTCCCAGCACCATGGACAGCACCCAGCGCGCCCCCTTCCCTCTCCCCTCCGCCAGAACCCCGAAGTTCCGGCGCTCGCCTGATTGCTCTCTCCGACCACCCCCTCACCATAGGAAACTGGCGCTCGAAATCTTAGGATCTGAGCCCAAAGCGACAACGGGTTTAAAAAGTATACAGTTTGTCGGTGCAGAGTCTTGCTTGCTCCGTGCCCAGTGTTAACTAGAGTGCCACAGATTTGACACACCGTTTGCCTGCTCCCCGAATTTGCATCTACTTTATAATGAAAGCAGCGCCACTCTCAGTCATTTTCGTGGCAGAAGTCTTATCCACAACTTTTCTTTGGCCAACTTCTCACAACCACCCCTTAGCTGGCCAGAGCTGTACCGGCACCGGTTTAAGAGCTCTGTACTGTGAGCCCATTCTCCCTGGGCTGGTGATCTCTGTCGCGAGAGACCTGTGGACCAAGAGCTGTACTTTCAGACCCACTGGGCCCTCGGTCCCACGGCTCTGTCCGTGGCTGGAGCCGTCTCACCCGGGTGCGCCCAGGTACTGGTTAATTACCGCCCGGTAGCAGGTGGCTGTGCAGCGGGCGCACGGCCGGCGGCGCGCTAAAGAGCTTGACAGAAACTTATCTGACAGCACTAAAAGGGGGCGCGTCGTCTGGCTCAGTACCCACCACCACCTCTTTTCCTACTTTCAGACCTCGACTCCAAGCTCCAGATTTCGGCATGTCTCCCTCTTTGGCTCTCCTTTTTACTGTCGGGTTAAGCAAAATACAATAAAGGAAGATCACTTTCGTGTGGTGTCTTTTTCATTGCATGATCTCCCTAGCAACCTTTAAGTCACCACTCTGAAGACAAGACTAGTTTTTAAAGATTTCAAATTGCGCCTTCCTTTATTGAAACTTGCCTCACTTGTTGGACTTGAAGTGAAATCTCTTCCCTCCCTCTGGAACCCTGTTCTAATCATCTACTCTCTTGAACCGACTTTGAGGACCAAAGTATTACATTTAGAGCAGGCAAGACGGCCAAAAACAAATTTCTATTAAAATATCGATTGTACAAAAGTCGTTTCAAATCAACTTAATCCAAACTTTACCAGAAAGGGCCAGGAAAGTGAAAAAGGGAGAGCATTCTGGTATCTTACAGTAAGAAGTTTCTTTCCTCTAAAATAGCCTCGACAAACCGATTACAAAATTGCTTTTGTATAGTAACATGAATTACAATGCCTTTCAGGATAAAATGATTCTTTATTTAGCATAGTATTACAATGACAAATTTCTGTGACTTCCTCAGCTTAGTGGCAATTCAGCTTCAAAACACTCTATTTTTCTATCCCATAAGACATACAAATATTTTATTAAATATTTCATAGGTTAACAATTCAGTCTGTTTTCTCACACAGCGCTGCCTACACAAAATTTTTGCCCCCTTTTTAGTGTGCCAAGTCACTGCTGAGTTATCCCCAAAGATAATTTTTTCTCATAGTTTGGTCACTCTTGTGGTCTCAAGAGTCGTTTTGCCCAAATTCTAAGACGAGTCCGTGCTACAAGAGAAACTCGGCCACACCGGGAGCTATTTTAACTAGCCGCACGACCCTCCTATGAAAACCAGGGAAATGCATTGTGGCAGCTGAAGTGTGCAGGGTAACAAAGGGGACCTGTTGAATAACGGTAACTTGGAAACTCGCATATTCTAGACTGGGGATCCACCTCCCAGTTGTGAAACTACAACTGAAATATCTCCATAATGTTTGAATGTCTTTGGTTGGTGTATTTTTACGGAATTTATTCTATGAACTGGGTTTCCATCTTTGGATAAGTGAATATTTCATTCTTACCTTCCAGAGGTTCAGGAACAAGAAAGAGAATCAGGTGTGGAGAAGGACATGGAACTTTCCTCTGTTGGTGTGGGGAACTTGTGGAGATTTGGGTGGAATAGAGAGCAGTTATTGAACTCCTGGGTGCCTAGCATTTGTTCCTTCAATCTGGGTTTTTGGGAAGCTCTTTCCTTCACTGGCGATTTCCCTTATGACCCGCGGACAGGGTGGCTAAGATCTCTATTTAATTAATCAGGAATTTCTTTTTTTTTAAAGTGTATTCTTGACAGAGTTTCAGAATGATGTTTCCGGGTTATTCTATGTTAATTAGAAACTCCCAGACCTGGGTGGATATTTCAGGACCACTTTGTCAGAAAAAAACTGTGGCGAAAAGAAGTGCAAGAAAACTTGATTTTCTTGTTTTCAAAAGACAAATCAATGAAAACACTGAGTGATACTGATTAGGTCCCCCTGAAAAGGAGGTTCTCCAGTGATGTTTGCTCACCACCTGCATGTGTTCGATGAAACTTTAAACCATTTTACAGCATACATGGCCATTCCCCCCGCAACACACACCTTATCCCAGCTTTTTCTTTAATTCCAACCCCACTCTTCTAGAGGGTTGTTTCTGTCCTATCCACTTTTTTCCTCCTTCAAAGTCTTTTAAAATAAGTTTCCTGTCTCTTGCCCATTTGTCAATGTCAAATATGCACTGCCTATTTAGTTAAAGTGTGTATTTCATATGTTATAAAAGAATAGCCTTCTTTATTTGGTTTCTTGGAAATCAATAATCTCTTAAACACTTTCCAAGACCCCTTGGGGAAGGGGGAAATCTAAACAATAACTATCAAACTTCAACATGACAATATTGGTTAAAATCTGCAGGATGATCATGCAAGTTCGGGTAGGTAATAGGGAATGTCTTCCTATCCCGAGATAGGAAGGGACCCAAGGTATCTGATGCCAGGCTCCATCCTCTGCAACTTGCCCAGGGAGCTAGCCATCTTGGAGAATCGGGAGTTGATTCTAACCTAGCTTACAAGACATCTTAATAGCCAGACTGGTCTACAAATGACTGAGCTGAGAGATGGCTGTATGACCACAGGGATGTTGCAAAATACATTTACCCCCATTAAAAGAAACATCATGATTTCTGTCTTTCCTGACATAATTAAAGGCTTGGGTAACACTCTCTTATTTTGTCTCGTGCTGTGAAAAATATCATCTACGCCTCTGGTGAATAAAACTTTAAAATAAATCCAGCAGTTTAATTTCTGCTTTTTGAAGTTAGGCTGTATGTGAAGAAATAGAAAAAGCATTAGAGCAACTGAGTCACACATTAGCTATCTAGCAGTTTAACATTAGAGAAGAGAATACACCTGGTTTTCAACTTACCCAACTTTTAAAACTAGATGTGTTCCCGGAAAAATAATACCTGATTGGATTAAATTTGCAGGAGATTATAAACTAAGCTCTCAAGAAGGTAATAAAATATATGAAATCTCTTGAGTAAATGGTTAGGAGAGATTTAGAAGCGTTTGAGGATCTGGTGATCCATTGGAAGCAGAGCTTACTCAAATTTGAATTTTCATGATCAACTTTCAACCCTGAGAAAACGAGAGCCATTTGCCTAACTTAATCTGGCACATATGTTTGCACCAGTAGCAGGTTTTTTGGTTTGTGGCTGGGGCCGATCAAGTTGTAAATTTTCCGCTTTAGGTTTTCAGCGCCTGCTAGTTTCAGCCTAACACCTAAAGAGAGACCGCGGGGTTCTCCACCAAAGCAGCCAAGGTTTGACAAAAGGTTTCCAAACCACCCAGCTCTGAGTGTTATTGATTTTCCTAAAGATGGAACATTTCTATACAAATTAGCTCTCTAAATCCTAAAAGCAAGTAGCAAGTTAAACTCTCTTTTGTTAAAATGTTTGTAAAATATCTACATAGAAGGTTTTTTTTTTTTTTTCCATTTTCTTCCTCACCTGCAACCTTTTCTTTAAGGGACGCACAATGGTTTGAGAGCGATGGGTGCTGTGAAAGTGACATCTTCATTCGACAAAACAACATACAGGTCCTTTTGGCTCACCTTAATTTTTTTCCATCAGAAACTTAGAACTATTGGTTTTGTCTCTTTGTGCTTCAACACAAAGAAGTATTTTTTTAAAAAGTGTTTTGAATATCTGAGAAGAATCACCTAGTGATTAAAATAAATATACATTAGAATCCACAAAAAGCCCTTCACAAGCTTTATGGTAGCTTTTATTACTAATATAAAAACACATTTCTTTGTGGACATGAATTGTAGTTATTTGGGCTTTAAACAAATTGTAATACTTTAAAATCAATGAATGGCATGCCATAATGATAAATGAAAGTAATAAGTTCCCTAAGATTAGCTTAACTCATCTTGAAATGGAAATAGGTAATAGTAGTGGGAGCGGGAGGTGAGCTCTTGGTGGTAAACCTCAAGGACGGTAAATAACCATCTGGACCTGCTGATTTATCTTCTTCCTGAAAACCTCAATCAGATTACTGGAGGAAAAGTTACAAAAGTGCTTTTTGAAATGCATCAGAACGGATAATTGAGCCATAAATGTACCCTAAATTCAGGTGCAGGGTTTCACTCAATTTTATTATTATACGGATTAAGGTGGGCAGCTCCCACCTGGGCGCTACCTTCATCAAAAAGTGAACAAGGGTGACAAAAACAAGGGCGGTGATAACATTACCAGCACTGTGCTAATCAAATGCCCACAACTAGTTGAGAACAACGGTGCTAACTAAAAAGCCGCTTTAATTCTGAAATGGAAGGTCCTGAGACACCGAGCGCCATCTAGCAAGCAAAGTTAGAATCAAAGTCAAGCGCAGAGCACAGAGCGACTAGGGAATTGGGAGGTAAAGATGCATTCGCTGCGACTTAACCACTGGCCCAGTCTCACCTGAGCCCAGCGCTACCTGCAGGTTTCTGCTCTTTGCCCCACAAACCAGCTCAAACAGACTTGACTACTGAGGTGAGACAGACCCTTTCTGCCTCAGGCTAAGGCTAAAGGACAGCTCCTCACAGGCTTGCTTATTGTCTTTAATTAGAACAAGCGGCCTTTCCGTTCCCCCCATCCCCACCTCCAAAACCAGCGCAGCATCCAACTAATTCTGCACCTTCCTCTCCAGGTGGGCACAAAGAGCAGTGCCTGAAAGGCTCACCTTGGGCTGACATGACTCCCAGGGCTTCAGCACACAGGAAAGCACATCGCTGGGAAATCCTAGCAGGATTTGAGAAGTCATTCTGAGTTTACAAGGCTGCCCAGACGTCTCCTGACACACAATTCGAGCCATCTCTGAGTGGCATAAGACACAGATTTCCTTAACAAGCCACGACTGGTCATGGAAACTGAATGCAACCTTCAAAATATAAATAACATAACTTTATTCTTCTCTAGGCAACCGGGTCTTTGATATTTCCTTTGGCTGAAGAAAAGTCAAAGGTAGCCAAGATGCTGCCAAATATCCCTGTTAGTTTGTAGCTTGAGGGGGAAAACAGCACTTTCCCCATCTTTTAGGTTTGAATGATGTTACCTAATTATATGAATATTCTGTGGAACTTGGCTAACAAAACACAGCTTCTGAGATTGTGATATGAAGAAAGTAAAGAACGGTTTGCTGGTTTCTGTATAGGCAAGAATCCCATATTTTTCTTTTAAACTAGTTGACCTGAATGCAAAAGGCTAAGGGGTTCATCTCATGTCTGCTTTCTAAAGTACTTGTGTTGATTCTTTCTGGAATTTCATTTTAAGATCGGTGGTGGGGGAACCCGTGTATGTACATGTTAGCCTTAAACTACGCCTAATCTCCTGCTATTGAATATTGTCTTTATAATAACTCATCGATTCACATTGTTCTTAGACTACGGAGCCAGAGCTTGGCTTTTCTATTGTTCTGTCCCCTGCTCCAACCCCACACATACAAATTTTCCCAATTAAGTGTTTTGTGAAAATAAACCAACCAACCAAACAAACAAACAAAAACCTTAGAAAAATGAATATTAAAATATTCCAGTTGATTTTTAACTGCTACTCCAGTCTCAGGTTAGCTTCTCAGTGAAAAAAGGCAAGACATAATAGATATGAAATAACAATTCTCTTTATTTTCTACTCTGCTATTTACTGTGCAAAACAATCACAATGAGAATCAAGGAAGTGTTAGATAAGAATATGCTCAACGTGCTCAGTAAAACATCTCCACAGGTTATAGTGTTAGAGGAAGAAAAATCCCACAAAGATCATAACCCACCCAACAAACCTAAGCCAATAAGGAGCTTAAGCTACAATTTACAAAACATCTAAAACATTTCTATGAAACCTCCTCGTCTCCTTATGCCTGAAAACATATGTCAAGATCTGAAGATAGAAACTGTAGACACAATTCACACTGCCTCTTCTTCCCCTCTTCCTCTCTGAAGTTCAGAGATATTCCCAGGCCAGTCTTGCCTTGGATCACAATAAAAATTTAACTTTTTTTGTTATTGGTGTCTGATTAAATAGCACATTTCTCCCATCAACGTCTTCTTAAACACGGAAACTTCTCCTAGACAGGGTACCCAGCTGTTTAATTTAACATTGATTTATTGCTTTTAAAAGTAAATTTACACACATGCCAGCAGCGCTCCGTTTTGTTTCCCCAGACTCTGAGATTTATTTTCTACTTAGCGCTTGTCTGACAAAACAATGTCCTTTAACTTTATTACACATCGATGAGGAAATCTGTCTTATTTTTGTTCAGATTTATTGCTGTGTTGCTTGTGGGGACTTTTGTGATCCAGAAAGGCTGAGGTCCGAAAATAAATAGAAAATTAAATAGAGCTGATCACAAAATAACAGTCAAAACCTAGAATATGGCCCAGCATATTCCAACCTGCTGAGGGGTGAGGTGGGGTGGAGGATGAAGCTCCCTTCGTGAGCACAGTTACTCAAGAAGGAAAATATTACTTTAATGGGCAAATAGCATTTGAAAGTTAAGTAGCCAAACCTGGGTTCTGTAAGGTCTCCAAGTTCTTGGTTAAAATGTATTTGGAACTAGAGGGCAGGGAGGTGCATCTGCATGATCCCCAGCCCATGGCTGCCTTACCTCCATGCAGGACTCCCAATTATCACATGTTTGTGATGACTGAGCCCAAGGGAATTAAGATGGACTTTGAAGCAGCTTTTACGGTACACTTCATCTACATTTGGGTTTTCTTTAGTTCTCATTAAAAGGGCCACTTTCTTCTTTTCATTGATATACTGTCTTTGTGTCCTTCATTTCACACTCTTTTAAAAAGTTCTCTCATCAGATCAAGTGCAAAAAGGAGGGATGACATAATAACCATCATAATCATGATAACAACAACAAACAACTGGTACTGTGGGTTTAAATCTTTTTTAAAAGAAGGTTTTCTCCTCTATAAGGCATGCATGGTCCTCCAACACTACTTTTTTCTTAAACCTGAGGTTGAGAATGGAGATAATAAACGTGTTTCTAAGGTTAAGTTATAAATCCAGGCAGGCTTTAAAAATCGGCGCGTGTGTGATGAGCTCTACTCGCCCAACCTGATTTCTCAGAGGCATCTGACACCTTAGAGGTGTTCAAAAAAGGACACACTCTTTTCTAGTAAGAAGTAAATCTGTGATAGGTTTTGTTATTGGGGTGAGGGGAAACTTTCTTTCCCTAACAAACATATCATCTTTAACTAAAGACCTCTGTCCGAGAGCTTGACTTATCCACTCTGGTCAGTGAGTCCACAAAAACATGTTAAAATGTTTTCAATAATTTTTACCAACTCAAGAAGATTTTTTCAAAGTTTAATGCATCATTCTTTCTCCTGAAATACACCAAGACACGTTGGCACACGCACTTCCTACCTTAAAAAGAAAGAAAGAAAAAAGAAGGGAAAGAAAAGAAGAGAAAAAAGAGAGATGTCTGTCTTTAAAGGGAGGGGAGGAGGAGTGACTTCGAAACCTTGAAAATTCTCCTGTGCGTATGCGGAGCTTCTCCCCACCCGCCCCTCCCCGTTTGCTCTTTGAAAAGGAGTCCTGTCACTCAGAAAGGAGCTACTTCTTCCACCTCCTTCCCATCCACCCCCAGGCCGGTCCCCCCTCAGCCTCGCAGCCTGGCCCCGGCCCACCCCGCGGCCCTCCCCGCGCACACAGTTTCTTCCGAGTGCTTTTCAAGCAAGAGCTGGAGAGATGAGACGTGCGGCTTCTCCAACGCGGAGCCAGACAAGTACTTCTCATCCGGGCGGCGCGCGGCCCGGCGCAGCCAGCGCGAGGCCCGCAGCGCTTTTTATGTCGGGAAGCTACCCGGCACCCCCGGGTCAGCCGCCCCTCCCAGCGGGGGCTCGCGACGCGGCGCCCGGGCCTGTCACGTGCCCGCGCCCCGCGCCCCACGGAGCCCTTTGTTCGGCCTTGGTGCCCACGCGCGGCCGCGGCGGCTGGGCGGTGCCGCGGGAGGGATGCTCCGGGATGACCGCCGGGCTGGCCCGGCTCGGCCTCAGCTCGCTGGGACGGGCCCGAAACACCTTGACCGGACGCCCCAAACGCTGGGCAAATCGAGATTCCCGGCACTTTGGGGGAAACGGACCTGGGCCACCCCCCATGTTTCAAACCCAACGCACAAAGGGGGGTGAAGGGCCCAGGGAGGGCGCACTCCTCATAGGAGTGTAACCACTGCGCCGACTTCCCTCCTCCTTTCCATTCCGCCTCACCAGTTTCTCGTCTTTTTTTTCTCTTCTCTTACCCTCTGCCACGCTCAGAGGCTCAGTGGGTGGGAGTGTGTGTGTGTAAATGTATTTGTGTGTGTGTGTGCGGTTAGGTGGAAATTTCATAAGAATATGCTCGACACTTATAAACTTGCCAGGATGGGGGGAGCATACTCTCGAGTAAAGGCAGTGGAGGGAGAGTTTATGCGACTTATTTGGGAGGAAATAGGGGGTCAGATTTGGTCTAAGTGGAACATCTGCAAAACATTCAAGCAGCTTATTCAACAAAGAATCTAGCCATTTATTGTAGAAATAATAAAAAGCCACTAATGATTATGGTTCCCACCCCTTCCCCCAAAAGGCCAAATCCTAATGAAATAATTCAAAGGTAGGCCTCATTTCCTAATAGTGGAATTAAACAACAACAAAAAAGAGCCCAACTAAACTTTCCAGCTCTGCCTTCTTAAGGGCCTGGGAACCTTGCTGAGAAATTAGGTAAATAAAAGGCGAGTTGGAATTTCTGTTGAGCTCAGGCCGCAGTGCCCCGACTTGCACGTAGTTCTGCCTTGATACACAATTCAATTACAGTAAATTCCTCTTTAAATAATACAATTTGGAAGACTCTTAAGGATTCGAAGATGTCTGGGGTTAAGTAGCTTTTAAACCGTCAGTTTTTAAATGGCTTGTGCAATGAATACGCTACCTTTAAATCCTAAAGCCATTATAAATATGCTATACATCTGGGTGCCAGTTTATCTCTCCATATTTCTTTTTAAAATGAGGAAAACATTCATAAAAAGCTACTTGGCACACTTTATTTTAGGAAAGCAGATGTTAATTTTTTCACGTATCATTTTATGACCAACTACATGTGTAACGTTGGAAAGCATCCAGAACGCCTCTATTATTTGCTAAATGACTGTTAGTTGAGGCATATTATCCTCAGCCTAACCATGGTATAGGTTATATCAATAAAGTAAACATCTGTGATTTTTTTTTAACCAGGGGATGGGGGGGTATAAAGAGTTACTATAAACGAGGGAGGGAGAAAAAAAAAAAGAGTTCGGGTAGGAAGCGCACACCTGCGTTGCAGCAAAGAGAATATTTATATTGTTCGATGCAAAACAAAGTCCCTCAGTCGGGCACTCGGGGATATTTACATGACGGGAGATAAAGTTGAAAGCCTTTCCCGGCGTGCCAAATGGGATTCTCCCTGTGGCCTTCTGCGTGGCAAGATAACAGGTACTGAGCGCTCCTGGCGGCGTCAGGCATCCGCCCGCCTCACCCCCTCCCCCGCCAGCCGGCCCCAGGCCCAGCCCGAGTTGAGCCGGGCGCTCGGGCTCTAGGAATTCCCAGGCACTGCGGAAATTTCAGCGGGGTTCCCAGCCTAGAAATCTGCTCAGGAAGCGTCCTCATTTGCCCTGCGTCGCTCGAGGACGCCGGCGCCCAGGCTAAGCCAGTGGCGTGATAATTAATGGAATACAATATTTATGGTCGGATGTATTGACTCTGAAGCGAGCGCGCCGTGTAGACAGTCCGTGGGGGTCTGACAAACAGGGGGTGAGTGAACAAACATAATGACCCGAGTACTTATGTCTATCCGGTTTACTCACTTAAACCCGAGGTATGTAACATCATGATAAATATTAATATCCACCTAGACAGCCCCGCCGTCCTCCTAAGCTCTCCCTTCCTGAGCGCTGCCCTTTACAAAAAGGCCAGAGACGAGGTTTTTAACATAAAATGCTGCAAATATGAAAAATAGGTCACCAATAAAATTGGTCTCAGCGTGGAGCGTAATTGCAACAAAGTGCCGCCGAGTGAAATCGAGGAGCAAGCTGGCTGAGGCCGCACAGTCGCGAACCATCTGGTGTGTATTAAAAGTGGTGCTGTAAATATTGCTGAGAGCTAATGCATTATCGGCTTCTATAAGTGCACAGGGCCTGTAAGCTTTCCATATGTTAGAATATGCAGATCGAGGGAGAGCAGAGAAGGGTGTCCTATCAATCACCGGCTTCTAAAGCATTGTTTTGCCCACTGTTTGTGGAATTTTGGCCCCAAACTGCAGAATATTCATTCCCGTTCTCTCCTCCCCACCCCTGTCCCTTTCCCCTCTTCCCCTCGGTTTGCTTTCTCTCTTTTTCTCTAGCTCTTTCTCCCAGCTCCCTCCTTCCATCCCCTCCTCCTCTCTCCCTTCTCTCCAAGGGGATAGGACAGGCTTTGCTGACGTCACTTCACATCAGTAAAAGAGAGTAACTGTTTCAGAGAGAGGGAGAAAAAATTCATCTGTTTTTCATCAGTGCTAAAGTTTTGCCTTTTTAATAGAAATGAGCTGCCCAGCCTGAGGAGTCCTTCTGTTTTGAAGCTTTTGGGGGGTGGTAGAAGAGATTGCGAGGTGTTCTTCATCTCATGAGCTGAATCATCCTGTAAGCGATTCTAATGCCAGAATCAGCTCAAATAGATGAAACTAATTAAAATAAGATGCAAAGATGATGTCTTCTAGAGAAGATTTCACATCCACACCTACTAGGCAACTTTTGCCAAGGGGGGTGGAAGGCTTCTGGCTCCCTGACACTCCTGCTTGGAGTCCTGGAACTTCTTCCCTTCCCTCTGGTTCCTCTCTTCATAATTCCACCCCCCACATACCCAAACCGCCACACACAGCACAGCTAATAATTTCCCTGCTGTCACATTACTTTTCTAGGGAAAACAGTTAAGAGTCCTCCTTTTCCTGATGATACCCTGCATTCAAGAATTTACTATAACTAGCCCCTCATCTCCTCTGAGCATCCCCCCCTCCCATATTCCTCACTACAAGTTGTTACTCAAATCCTGTGCAAAGAAATTTCCCTACATTGTCCCACAGATCATTTTCTCTTTCCCAAAGTTGTCCTTCTCACTTTCATTCTTCCTATTCCATGTCATCCTTCCCTTCCCCGTTCTCTCCACCACTCCCTCTTGTGCACACACAGTACAAACCTCCAGCACTTCCAGTGTGGATAAACCTGCTGGTCATGACAACACAAGTTCAATCAGCAAATAAATAAAACTCTTACTTTTTTTTTTTTGGCTGCCGGCTGCATTCCCCCTCTGGCCGTTGCCTCCTTTAATTATAGGAGCTATATTTCTTCCCTGGGAGACACTCGAGGGGATTTTTAGTTGGAAACTCGTTTCTGCTGAGTTATTTAGGAGCCAGGACCAGTGAGTGAGTGGCCCGTACACAGAGGCTTTGAGTTAAGTGCAGATTGAGACATATCGAGTTCCCTCTAAAAGGATCATTTCATGTGGGAGGTTGGACACAAAGTTTGCACTCGTGACTGGCATTCCAGTGAGAGACATGCATATTTTAAAACAACAAAGCAAGCTAGAAAGAAGGCTTAGGGGAGGGGGAAAAACTTGGAAAGAAGTTACTAAGTGACAAACATCTGTCAACATGGGATAATTTGTACACTCCAATGTAAAACTATCTGCCTCGTTTGATGGCGATCAAGGCACAGGATCTAGGAGAGCAAAGTGGATACATATTTATCCCTGTGAGATATGGTGAAAAGACATTTTCCCCCAGATAGGTGTAAGGTGATTAAAACTGCATGAATGAATATTATTTTTAAATGTTTCTTAGAATAGTGGAGGTCTCTAAAACTGCTTATTTCTGATGGTTAATACAAAACTAGAGCCTTTAATTTTGAAAGTTGTAGTTTATTTAAACAACAGAGTGATAAAGTAATAAGCAGGGCATTTATTATAGAAAATAAAAGGAATTTTATCGTAACAAAAAACAAAAGCAAGGCAAAGAAAGAAGAGAAACAAAAAGCTCAAACAACCCCTGGTTGCTATATTCTAGAAATCCTTAACTAAAAGTACCGGCTTTACATGTGTATGTGAGCCAAACATATAAACATCCACCTCTCTGCGTGTCAACAAGGAGAAAAGGCAAAATATTTTCAGAGGATTTTCTGTCTCATTTAAGCTTGGAGTTTCAACAAGCATATTACACTTTGAGGGAGAAAAGCAAAAAAAGTTTCTTTTTTTAGGAGGGAAGTTTTTAAAAGCAGAGTAAAAGATCAGGCGAGATCCTAGCACGTCCTTTTTTTTTTTTTTTTTTTTTTTTTTATACCCAGAATCTCCAACAACCACATGGAAGTTCAGGCTTCAGCTTCCACCGAGAAATCTTTTTCTCCTCCAGATCTGAAGACAAAAGGAGAGGAGGCCTGGTGGTGAGCGGGATATCTCTGTTAGTTGTCAGTGCAGGTCCATGGGTTAGGAATGCTAATGAGCCTCTTGGCCAGCTGAAGACTCGGTTCTCTCTCGTACACCCTGACGTTCACACACACTCAGGCTCATGCATGCCGACTGACAAGCACACAGACAGAGGCTTGCGCATGACCCTGTCTCTCTCCTTTTTCCTCTGAGCCCAGAGATCGATCGCTGACCCCACCGTTGGGCCAACGCTTTATTTATCTGGCTGCGCAATGATATTTTCAGCCTTAAGCGTTATATACAGCAAATGTCTTCCTAAATCAACACAATAGGATAGCTTGCGGAGACCAGCCTGGTCTCTCTTAAAGAAATCCCTCGCTCTCTCTCTTTTTTCCCTCCCCTCCCTTACAGACACCCCTTCTCCTTTCCATCTTTACAACTGGGGCTATTTTATACGTTGGACTGGGGGGGATTTGATCTCTTTCTATCAGCTTGGTTGGAGGAGGCCTTAGCAGACTAGGAGATGGATAGACACATTATCCACCCATCACTGTGACCTCCATCAGGGGTTCCCTTGTCAGCCCGATCCAACCGCCTAGACCTACTCTATTCACATGATCCGGATTTCTCAAAATTGGGGTGGAAGAGAAGGCGAGGGGTGGCCAATCGAGTGTGCAACCTTGCACCGTGTTAATTGTTTTCTTTCCTCTCAATTACATTCATAAACCTATTTTCTGCATTGCACGTTATTTCTTTGTGCTTCAAAATTGAAACCACGTGCAGCCTTCTCCCCTCAGCGCACACAATAAATGCGCTGCCCCCTCCCCCAACCCATCACACAACTATTTACATCTTGGTTACTCACTCTGCGCTCCGGCCCAGGAGAAGAGATTGGCCCCGCGGGACTAGGTGAGGCTTTGTGAAAGCATCTCTCAAATCCGTATCTCGCCCCCCCAACTCGGGGAGAGGCTCCAGAGCTCCCCTCCCGGCCTCCTCCCACCCCCTCCTCGCACAGGTGGTTGTGGCTTACTTTGGGAGAGCTAGCAGGGAGGACATCTAGGGAGAAAGGCAGCTCAGCAGTATCCGGCCGGGCCCGCCCGCTGCCCGCCCCCCACCCTGGCCTGCCGGCCGCCGGGGGTCAGCGGTGGCGGCGAGCTCGTCTCCACCGGCCCCTGGTCCACGCGCCCTGGGCGCAGCGGAAACCGCGTAGGGAGCGGCCGCTCCCCTGGGAGCCTTCCAGACCCAGGTTCTCGCAGGCAGAGAAGTCGCACCATAAATAAATAAATAAAGTCCAAAGCGGGGGGAGGGAGAGCTGGAAAATGGATTCGCTGACAAGGAGAGATAATAAATGAGAGGCGCTTTCAGATAGATATCTCAGACGTGAAATTGCGCCCAGCTGGTTGTGTAAGCAAACAAATAGTTTCATGTTAGGAACTCTCAACTTGTGGCTTGATGAATAGAACACGACAGAGGTAAATGGGTCTTTAACTCATTTAGGAATACAACTCTTTGGCTTTCCAAGTAAAAGGCCCAGTGACGCCACGAATCCTGAGCAGGCCCTCTAACAAGAGTTTTATTAGTTCCCACTTGTGTTTCCCTGAATCCCCTCCCCGCGCTCCTTCACGGTTTCCCATTGCAGAGACATTCAGGTGATTTGTTCTGAGGAATCGAGGAGCTTACGAGGTGATTCTGCCCCTGTAGGAGATACAAGGACTGCCTACGAGCGGAGGAGGAGAAGGAGGATTTTTTAAAAATAAACTTTTGCACACTCCAAGCAGACGGGCTCAGGTAGGCTTGGGTGTAGGGGCCTCCATATCCCCAGCGCCCCTGAGCGCAAAGTTGGGCGGAGGGGCTTCCAAGAGCGGACGGAGACCCTTTGCGGCTGCCAGAGACGAAGAGCCTGAACCGACCGAGGTGCAGAGTTCCGGAAGCCGAAAGTGGTCCTGGTGGCCGGGAGGGAGGCCGATCCCCATCCCCGGGCTTCCGCCAGGCCTGGCCGCAGGTTGGGATGTGCATGTCGGGGCAAAGGTCATATTTTAAGTCCTTTGCGCCAGTCCTTGTCCCTCCGCGGCAGATGAGGCGCCGCTATAGTCCCTAGAAATTGCCGGAGGAGAGCAAGTCCCAAGACAGCCTTTTTTGATGCTTTCAGCAAACTTTGTGGCTAAAGTAGTTTAGACCGACTTCAAAGCCCCTAAAATTCTCAACGTTTGACTTTCATACGTCACAGGTAATTTCCAGAGGGAAGTCACCTTGTGTGGGACACTCTCCAACTGTTAACATGGGTTTTCTCTGACCCTGGGGTGGGGGGGGTCCGTCGGTTCTACCCCGCCCAGTTCGCCCAGCCCCACTCTCCTGAGTCCTCCAGCGGACTTTGTGGGCTACACCTGCCTGCGGCCTCACACCTGGGTTCCAGGGCTCCCCCTGGCGCTTGGCTCTAAGGTGGCTCACTGCTCAGGGGCCTCTGGGCAGCCACCCAGGTAGAGGAGACTCCCACCTGCTCCACGTGGCCTTCTGCCCAGCGGCTCCAAGGGTCTGAGGTGGCACAGGATCCTGAGGGGGCACCCGGCCTCTAGTGGGCTGTTGCTCCACACTGCGAGGGGCCCCCGGGCCGCTCGGCCCTTAGCTCCCCCGCCACGGACACTGGTCAGCCCGGCCAAGGAGATTTTAGATGGCCGGGAGCGGAGACGATGCTTCCTGTTTGTCGGAAGCCTCACCCAGTGGCTTAGATGCCTGTCTCAGTTCGTAAACCTTCCCTTAGCCCGAGCAGATTCATGGGGCCCAACTGCGCGCTCTGAGAATGGAAAGCCTCGGGTTGCGGGTTGCGGACAGCCTGTCCTGCTCTGCAGGGGCGTCCACATGGCCCCTGAGTCCCTGGGAAGGCTCCATCTCTTTGGCTGAGACACACAGAGAGCTCTGAAGATGACTGTCTCTCTGTGTTTAATGCAGGCGGGGACTACCCCAGCCACCAAGGAGACAGCGGAGGAGAAACCCACCGCCCGCAGATCCCAGAAATGGCCTGTGAGCACCTCTTGCTCGTCCCCAGGGCCTCCTGGTTCCTAGACCAAACCTGGGAGGGAGTCTGTGAGGCCACAGGAAGGCCTGCTTTTCTTCCTATGCTGTGCTGGTCACCCCCACCCCACCCTCAGCTTAGGCCCAGGCTTAGAAAGGTCACTGGGATTCCCCAGGCTGTAGGCCCTTGAGCAAGAGCCAAGTTAGCACCGTCAGCTCTGAACCCTGGAACAAGTGCTTCCTACACCCTGGGCCTCGGCTTCCTGGCCAATCCCACTTTGGGTGCCTTACGCTTGGGCCTCCATATTGAAATTAATTGAAAAATACGTTTCTGACCTACGAAAATGTTTATCTGTTTTCATCAGAGGGATCACACTGTAATGAATATATTTACATCTCATTTCAAGAAAGGTAGGAAAGATCGGTGAGTGCTTGGAGGCAGCTCGGCTCCCCTCAGCAGCCCCGCGCAGCAGCCCAGCCCACCCTAACTCCCCCACTCCCAGGAAGGCTCCCTGAGACTTCCTGGGGGGCGGTCAGTGGTTAAATACGAGTTCTTCCCACGCTCCTCCTGCCTTGGGTGCCTGCAAAGAAGTCAGCCTAGACCCAAAACCATTGCCCCTGGGTGTGGTGCAAAGGATGAGGCTCTGGGCCGGGTGGGACCTGCTGGAAGGGAGGAGGGCCCCAGGGGCTCCACACCCCAAATACCCTATCCGTCTAGCTGCCCTAGGGCTCGGGCCGGTCCCCAGGCAGACCTGCAGGGGCTTCTTCACAGAAAGCGGTGGCATTGCCAGGCTGCTCTGCCCCCAGAATTTTAAAACCTTAGGTGGATTGGAGCTTGTTCATGCATTTTTAAAGGGGTGAGGCCACCTGGAGACTTCTAGACAGCAAGTTGAGAGGAAAACTTTGCCACTGACTTCAGAAAGTAAAGCTCCTGCCTCATCCGTGCCGGTTTGGGGCTGGGGGAGAAGGTGAGGGAAGAGGTGAAGAGGTGTTATTTTAGAAGACCTGGCTTTATTAATATGTTAAGAAAAAGCTCCCTTGGCAATATGTGTTCTCACAGTGCCAACTTGGATCCTATAAAACATTCATGCTCCGAAAGCTGTTCCAGAGAGCAGACCCACACACACCCCAAAGGGGAGGCCTCAGCAGGAGGCTGCTGCCCTGAAAGGGCCGCTAAGACTCACACACCGCTTCTGGAAAGAATCTGCTCCAGCCCAGCTGCTGGACTCCCAGGTTCCAGGTCCACACTCCTAAGCGCCACAGTGGGGCCCTTCCAGATGCCCCACAGAGCTAGAGGGCCCTCCCGGGAAACCCCTGTGACAGGGTCTGGAGTGAAGTGCAAACCGTAGCCAGATATAGCGGACCACAGGAGGAGCAAAGCCAGGGCTCGCAGCTGAATCCCCAGCTCTCTCTCCCAGAGCTGGGAAGAGGCTGACCCTCCAGTCACAGATGAGACGCAGAGGTGTCAGAGTGGCCCTCTCCATGCTGAACCCCCCACTGTCAGGGCTCCATCCTCTCTAGCCAGGCAAGTTCCCACCTGCAGATACTGAAGCAGGCAGCGCAGAGACTCGACCACGAGGGACCGGGCCTGCCCCAGCCTCCTGGCCAGCTGCGTGCTGGCTGCCCACCACCTACAAGTTCACAATGGCTGCTGCCGGCACCGAAGTGCCCTGCCACCCGCCCCCCACTGCCCACTCTGTCCCATGCAGAGCCTGGCCTTCCGCATTTACAAAACCAAAGCAGCTGCTTGCTTTTAGGAAATAAATCTAGCCAACTTGGTAATGGACATTAAAAGTTTTGCCCCTCACCCCACCATTCTAAGAATAATTGGAGTGGAAATTAATTGGAGGGTTCTCTTGCACTGATGACATCTGTCAAGCAACCAGACACGTGGGTTTTGCTAAATTCTTTTATTTTTTGTTTAAATTTTCACTTCAATTTTAATTCTTGAAGAACAGCCTCGACAACATATATCGCACTCATTATAAGAAGCAAAGGGTTATATCAAAAATTATTAGTATAGAATCACAGGAAATCTGGTTTGGAACCAGAAAAAAATACAAAACAGATATAGATACATAGACACAGGACAATTTTTTTAATAATTATTTGGAAAATGTTATTTTCCCCTAACTCTTGTTTCTTTTTTATGTGCATACGATGTTTAAATTTTACAAAAAAATGAAAATAAAGACTAGTATTTTACAAAATGAATAACAATGTGTGTGTGTGTGTGTGTATGTGTGCGTGTTTCTACATAGGATTCGGTCCACTTCCATGTGTGTTGTTTTCTGTACAGAATATATCCACATCTGTCCACAATAAATCCTGGAAGGTCCGTTAGTCTCCTTCTGTTTTATTAAAATTTTCATGGTCCTCTCTTCCAAATTTTTTTCTTTTTCTCATCAGACACAAGGTCTTTTTCCTTTCCTTTCCAACGTGTCCACAGATCTGACACTAAAAAGAGTCTCTTTTTCTCCTGGTTTGCAGCTCGGGTTGCATTTCTGCACGGTGGGCTGCTCCTGTCGCCCTGGCCCTCCTCCCCGCTGCCCGGCCCACCGCACCCTGCATCGGCCGCCTGGTGTCCCCGCGGCATTGGAGTCCACGGCCCCCCGCTGGTCCTGTGAGTCTCTAGGGGGTGGGGGCAGGTGGGAAGCGCCCAAGGTCTAGGAGCACTGGATAGACATGTAAGGCCAGTTGAAGCTGCTCCCAGACAGTAACATATCGCGGATGAGAGTTTCGATGGGGGTTTTACCTACCAAACGGACGAAGAAGAGCTGCTCGATGACCGAGGAGGATACGGTGCGCAGCGAGGGCAGTCGTAGTAGCAATTTGCCGAAGCGGCTGGGCTGGTTAGGGTACTGGCTCCTCACGTACTCCTCCAGCGCGCACTGCGACTTCTCCTGCAGGCTCTCGATGTGGGCGGCGTCCGACAGGCCACAGGCATCTGCCCAAGCAGCCACCGGAAGGAGAGACAAGGGGAGGGGGCACACGGTTAGGTCAGCGGACAGCAAAGTCACAAACAGCAAGCCGTTCATTGTTTTTTTCTTTTAAAATAGAAATAGAAGGAAGAAGAAAAGAAATCCTCCCCGCCGTGCCTCCCTACTACTCCTTCTTCACTATTTCCTTCCCCCGGCCCCCGACACAAATACAAACAAATCAAACTCCCACCAGGCCTGGGGAGCTGGAGAGACAGGCACACACCTGAAGAGGCAGCAACCTCTCCAGTCCCTTTGTTTCTCCTCTTTCACCTTTGGATTAAATAATGTACGATGCTGGAGCCATGTTTGCTGTACATAGCAACCTGTCCTCCACCTTCAGGGGAGCATCTTTTCCGTTGTGCTCATTAAAGGGAGGATTTCTGCCCCTTCTGCCCCTGGCTTTGGGGTGTTCAGGAGCCCTGACTAAATATGCAGCCTGGAGGCAGTTCTAAAATGCTTCTTGGAGTCCCCCTCTCAAACCTAAATGACCCCAAGCAGAAACCTCAAGGAGAACCTAGATTGTATAGTGAATAGACACATGCGAGGGGGTAAGAAATCATAGGCTGGCAGTGCCTGGCATCAGATCAAGCTCATGCTTTGGCAATATAGGATTTGCGATCCACCCTCTATGCAAGCAAGAACTCTGCAGCAAATCCTCAGCGAGGGTGAACACTTCTATCTGTGCCTTAGATCACATAATTGAAAACTGGTCACATCTCTGTAAGCTGTATGATAATCAGAAGGAATATGGCTCAGTTACTCCAGGCTGCAGGAAGGAGACGACTTCAGCGATCAGACACAAAGCTGGACTGGAGGCAGCTGCTGTTTCTGCTTCAGAACTGGGAGGTGGGGAGTTGAGGGGAGATTTGGGGAGATAGGCTTCCTGTGGCAGGACCTATGCACAAGGAAACATCTCAAAACCTGTGTGTTTAATCTCACATCAACCAAGGGCTCTTCTTGGTCTACTAAAAATATTTCAAGACAGCAGTTTATACTGTATCAACTAACTAGAGGCAAGCAAATGGAGGGGAAGGTGGAATCAGAGGAATGAAGTGAAGGCTTCCTCTCTTAGTTCAAACACCCATGTTGTTTCCTGTATTAATAATAAATATTTAAAAAACAGGAAGATCACTGAGGAGCCCTTAGCCAGTCAGGAGGTCGACTAGAGATCAAAGGCAGAGTTTGCTAATATATAGATCTGGAAAGAAATTCACGCATGGCAATGCCCCCAAAAGGACACTGTATAATTGTGAATGGGCAAGTGTGACCCTAAGAAGACACAGCAAATGATTCAAAGTGAAACCTGGGTCTGCTGAGTTTCTGAGCTTTATGTCTCTATTTCAAGAACTGGGATTTGTAAAGCATTCTAACACCTTCATCTACAAGGCTATGGCCTTGAGCAAAAATACAAATAAAACTAGTGATAATTCAGGAACTTCTGAGGCAGGTCTCCTTTGACCCCAGCTCCAGATTGGGTTCCTCTCAGATGTCTAATTACTCTAGCCAGCCATTTGGTGCAGCCACACTAGCCTGACCTGGGAAGTCAGTGAGATTTTATGGCTAGCAGGATGAGGGCAGGAACAGTTTGGGGCTTCGATGCTTAGAGAGGGGACCCTGAGGGTCTGCCCTTGGCTTTGCCTCCTAACCTGGTCCTGCTGAATGACCACCATGCAGACTCTTATTTACATATATCTTGCTTGACATGCATTATCTGCCCCTTATGCCACAGGATCCCTCTCAGCCTCAGAGAATGCAGTATGAAAGGGACCCACTGATACCCCAGCAGGTTTTTTTTTTTTAAAGACCCCTATGGAATCTCCTCAGGTTTGTAAAATATTTATCTGATATTTACACTTAGGGCCCCCAGGGTGCAAGGTCACTACCCTTCCCCCAGCTAGGCTACTCCAAGGGAGAGAAGCCCAGGAAAGGCATGCCTGGGCCCTGTGTTGGCTGCATCGAGTTCTTTCCTCCTCTGAAGGCAGAATGCCTGTAGCTGGGCCCCGCTGCAAAGTGCCAGCCGGCCAGCCCTGTGGCCTCCCTCGGGCAGGAGCCCTAATTTGGGCCTGGCTTCCCACTCTAGATATTCATTCCTACTCTGGATATTTCTGCAACAGAATTCCCCCAACTGTGGACTGACAGTATGAGCTCTCAGATCAATTGTCTGGTTGTGGTAGCAAAACTAGGTGAGCAGGGGGTGTGATGCAGTACATATTTAGACTCCATGAGTTATACCCAGATAAGAAAAGGAGGCAGAATGTGCAAAACCCATGTCTCGCTTTTTATATGGTAGTGTCAATGTGGGAACCCTCAATATTTCTTCTACAGTATATGGAAAAGAAATTATGTAAATAAATAACCATTACCGCTCAGGCCCTCCCAGCTTAGCCTTTGTAGTGCAGAGAATGTATTTCATGTTGTGCATTCAGAAGAGTTTAGTGTTCAGGAAATATAGATGTAATCAGCTGCCATAACTAGAAATCAAAGTTATTATTGTGCTGAAAATGGATTTCTCATATTTATGTTAACTAGATGGCTCCTTTCGGGGAAAGTCTCATTTATCAGAGAGAATATTTAGGTGTATGAATTAATGAATTTTTTTTAAAAAAAGTAAGTTCAGGTCATGACCTAGTCCTTGGATGCTGTCCAGAATATTAAGGATTAAACATACCATCCGGAGGCCAAATGTGAAAACCACCACAGGGAACCCCCGTGCCAGCTTCAAATACTTATCCGGAGTAAACCTCCTTGGACAATATGTCTAAAACTGTCTTTTCCATCATTCAAAGTTTGCTTAAAAGTTGGATGACTTTGAGAAGGCTTCCCATGAATTCCCTTCTGGCTAGCAATCAAAACAAGTTTAGTCAAAAGTGGAAATGTGTTGTATGGAGGAGGGGGGTGAATTACTACTGACAGCTCTATTTCCACTTTCAGATATTCTTCTTGCAATTTTTCCAACAAAATAATGTTATTGTTCACTTCTCGGCCTCCCTTACACCTTGAAGACTTGGTTTAAGAAATATCTTTGTGAAAACTTTTTTTTAAAGGAACACTTTTCACAGGGACGTTTTAGGATGGAAAGTTGAAAGGAAAGCATGAATAATTCCACAGTCTTCCCTACAGCCTGCACAGTCCTTGCCTCTCTCTGGGAAAGGGCAGGAGATCAGAAAAGTCAAGGGGGTTCAAAGAACCTTAGGGGGGGGGACAAGGAAAAGGGAGGGAGACTTTTCTTGAGAAGACCTCTGTCCAGCTCCAAGTCACATTTCTGCTTCAAGACACCTCACTGGATGAGATTTTAAAACCCCAGCTTCCCCGACTCTGGCTTGCTTCCTGATTAATTTGGCTAAAGAGCTGGGTAGTGGAGAGCCAGACAGGCCCCAGGCCTGCCAGAGCTAAAGCAGCCGGGTCGCTGCTTCCCAGGCTCTTTGTCACTTTTGAAAAACACGTTTCCATCAAGAAGACTTATTAAGATAAAATGCATTCAAACACCGAGGAGGCTATTCAATAAATCTTCCATTTGTTTTAAGGTTCGCACTTTATCCTCTTGCAAAGAATAACTCCCTCTCCCACTAGCAGACCTGCATTTGCACTGAAAGTAAAAGGGGGGCAGTCCAAGTCCACAGCTCAGGCCACCCTGCATACAAATGAGATGCTCTTGTCTAAATAAATTATCTGCTGTTCAGATCGATATTAATACTACATTTGCTACATTACAATATTGTGCAAATTTAAGAGTCATTTTAATACAATGTAAATATGATTCTTCACGCATGAAAGCCAGGAAATATTGATAGATTATACCACTGCTTACTGTTCAACGAGGCCTTGGGAAAGGGGTTTTGCCATCTCTGCTCAAGAGTGGTTTTAATTTGGCCTTTGGAGGTCCTGCCTCTAGGATAGATTTATTAGGATGGTTTATTTGTTCTCTGAATGGAGGAATTAAAAACAATAGCGCCAATAATGGTGGTAAACCGGCAGCTAACCCTACTCACAGTGGGCAAGGCCCGAGACCCAGTCTGAGCAGCTCTGTTCCCCACCAGCGTCCTTTCTGGCTTTGTTTTTATTTCCCCCCATTACCTGCTGTCCTGGGTGTTTATATGTTTCCCTCTTGCAGGTTACAATAATAAAAGGGGGGCAGTGTTCTCAGAGGCTCGGACCAGAGCCTTCAAAGGCAACATTAATGCATTTTCCTGGAAGTTAATTTGAACCATCTATCATAAGAGAAATTGTTAACATGCATGTTACCACTGCCTACATTTAATTTGATATTTTAAGGCACTCTGTTACATTTCCAATGTTCGTGCGTTTTGCGTGGCTATGAGATTTATCTCCGGGGCGGGAATCCTCCCATACTTGCGGGTTCTACAGTATTGCTTTTGTTTTTCATCTTTCTTGTTTAGATCGAATCCGTTTTTTACGACCCTCAATAACCTCAGCAACTGCAAACATGAATGGTTTCCGATAAGGGAAAATCAGGATGCAATAAAGCGGGATTATTTATGATTTATTTGCCCGTATTCTTCTCTTTCTCCCTCTCTGTGTCTCACTGTGTCGGGAAACTCAGCCAGGGAGCGTGCCACACAGAGGAAAAAGCCACATTCCCACGTTCTCTTCCTTCCCTCTCCTCCCCCAGAAACGCTGAGCTCCAGCACACACGCACACGCACATCGCACACACATGCACACCGCACACACGCGCAGCCAGACGGATCCACGGCACCGCCTCCCCGCCCCACCCCCCGCCAGACACGCGCCCGCCGCCGCCGCCGCCGCAGCCCTGCGCGGGGCTCCAGGCCGCCAGGCCGGGCCACCTAGCCGCCCGCGCCCGCGCCGCCTCAGCTCCCGCACCGCGGAGCTCCCAAGATGGCAGCGGCGCTGCCGGCCGCTTCCCCGTGCGGGGGCCGCAGGTCCCGGCCAGGCCGGAGGTCCGACGAGGGCCCGGCCGCGGCGGGCGCAGCGAGGCGGCTCAGGAGGCCGGGCCCGAGCGGAGCGGGGCCTGCGGGCGCTCCCGGCGCGGCCTGCCCTCCCAGCGGCCGCAGCCTCACCTGACGTGAACAGCACGATGGCTTTGAGGCAGCTGTACTCGGCCGAGTCGACGTGCAACGCCTTGAGCTTCTCCACCTGCTCCTGGAAGATGCGGATGTGGTCCATGAAGGCCACGACGCGGTCGGCGGACATGGGCGAGGCGTGCAGGCCGGCGGCGGCCAGCAGCGGCGCCACGTGCAGCGGCATGGAGCACTGGGCTGCGTTGAGCACGAACAGCTCGCTCCAGGTCAGGCGTAGCAGGGACACCTGGTCGGTGATCTGCAGATCCGGGAAGAAGGGGATGTTGCGGGCCCACTCGACGGCGCTGAAGAGCAGGCGCGCGGCCAGCTCGCAGATGTTCTCGATGCCCATGATGTTGTTGGGCTGCATGCATTGGCTGCCGTAGCGCGACGTGGGGTAGGGCTCCGCGCGCAGCAGCAGCGAGATGTAGCCGGACAGGTAGCAGTGGCCGTTGAGGGGGTCCCCGTTGGTGAGTGCGTACTGGCCTGGATTGGGTTGAGTTGGAGGCATTCTTCCTCGCTGAACCGCTGACGAAAAGAAAGAGAGAAAAGAGGCAATGTGCATCCAGGGGGCTTGCGAACATCCCGTGCCGCAGCGCACCCGACACAATGCGGAGGTTCTTCCCGCAGCCACAAGCGCCCTGGAGCATCTCCTTTGGCGCTCTCTCTCACTCACAGCCCACACCCGGAGGCAATCTGGGGTGAAGCCCTCCAGCTCCGCGGCTCGGTATGCCCAGCCGTCTCCTGCGCCCCTGGCCACCCCAGCCCTGCCAGAACTAGGCCCGACTTACGGGCCCCCAGCCCGGTATGGCCAAGAAAATGCCACCCAGCCCCTCGACCACCAACAAGTCACACACAGATTAATGAAATCCCACTCACCCCTCCAGAAGGAACCAAATCAGGGTAAAACAAAAACAAAAACAGGCGAAACCAGAGAAAGGTTGTGGTTCTAGGCAAATGCCTAGCTGCCTCTTCATTTGCAAGCAAGCTGGTTTTGCTCAAAATGTTTCCATATTCTCTAAAAATGCTACGGAATTATCCTTAAAATAGATACAAGTTACATACCCTACTAACCACTTAACAACTTTTGAAGAGAAAACAAGTATCCTGCACCCCTCCCCTATCCCTTCCTCCCCATCGCCCCACACAAGGTTCTCACTGTTAAAAGCAACAAAAAATTGAAAAAAAAATCAAGAAAAAAGTTGAACTTACAGTAGCCAAACATTATTGAAAAAAGTGGAAAATATAATTAATGTCTGTCCTGCGCGGTGCCACTGCAACCTGCAGCCAGCTTTTGCCCAGTGAATGCACGAGCTTGCAACTGCAAAAACACTGGATTCATTAACCATCTGAATGCAAAACGTAAGCATGCTTTGAGTTCTTAAAGCTGACCAAAGTTTTTTTTTTTTTAATGTGTATGTTTTACTTCAACAGTGCCAGCGTTTTAAATTGCCATGTAAACAAAGACAACTTTAGGAAAAGTTAGGGCTACTGAACTCTCCCCCCCAGCAAATTAATATAGATATGTCCATGTACACGTAGCTATCTTACTTCAGGTTATACACTATTTTCTTAAGTTTTCATTGATTCTAATTTTAATGCAAGCCCCAATGCAGTTTAAACTCTTGAAACATAATGGCTAGAATACTTTTTTCTAATTATAGTTTTGAACTTGGCAGTTATTTTTCAATTAAATGAGAGTACAATTCAAAGTTTTTTGTTTTGTTTTGTTTTTTGTTTTTCAGATGCCTATAAAATCTCCCTGGAGCTAGAAATGAAGTCGTCACATTTGCCTGCTCCTTGAGATCTGAAGGAATTCAATTTCTTTTCTTGTGGCATATAAAATATAATTTTAAAGTCAATTACAAGAAGGAGTAATCTGCATTCTACAAAATTGACTGGTTCACTAATTTGACTATAAGACATCTTTAATGATTGTCAGGAGATAAACTTTAATTGTAAATGGCTAGATATATTTATAAGAAAAGTGCTGCATCTCTTGCCACATGAACATGAAGCATATCTAAATACAACATCAAAAGTTGTGTTAAAAGAAACCAAAGCCATACAACACAGGGATTAAATGATGTGGAAGCTCATGCCAGCTGCAGTCTATGCATTATAGCCAAATCAGAAGGATCGGTAAATGCCGCTGTAAATTGTAATTTGTATGCAGTATTTAAGCAGAGGGTGGAGTTTGATGAAGAAATAAAACGAGTATCATGCTTTAAAAAAAAATGACACAACTATGAAAGCACGGTTCAGTCACAAACTTTCCTTTGAAAGTAGAGGGGTGAAAACAAGGCCACAGCTCTGGAGGAGGCGGCCCCAGCTCGGTAAAGAGGAGAGGGAACCAGTGAACAGGCCAGAAGCCCCCCTTCCCCCCTAATTAGACCTACAAGTGCAATAAATCTCACTCCTCTTTTTCCAAGCTAAGCTTCCTAAAGGATGATGCAGTAATGAATCTATGGTTCAGAGTACTCCAGTCTCCAGCCCTCCCCCATTTTAAATAAAGGGCATGAAGAGGTGGAGGGGAAAGTGGAATGAAAAAACACAGAAACAGAGTTTTCCAGGGGAAATAAGCACCCCTCCCCAAGTTCATGCCAGCCCAGCCCCAAGCATCCTCACGCACACGCGGGAAAGAGACACGCACCGAGCACATCCAAGACAGAGAGAGGGGATTTTAAGCCACAGCTCACGATCCCAGGGACAAAATCCTGAGCAGGCAGAGGGTGGGGTGGAGGAGCCGGGGAGAGGAGCGCAGGCCGGGAGGGGGAGGCAGCGGCAGCGAGCTGGGGTTGGGGGGGGGCGGCTGGAGACGCCGGGGGAGGAAGGTAGCGGGGACAGAGGAAGCTGGGACGGGCCGGGACCGCAGGAACCCCAGCCCCATACAGCAGCCACCCCCGCGAGAGAGAAAGAAAGAGGGCCGGGGAGGCGGGCGAAGCTCAGGGAGAGAAGCACAGAATAAATATTCACCTTCCCGCCTCATGCCCACTTTGAGGCACTTCTTGAGGCGGCAGTATTGGCACTGGTTGCGGTGGTGCTGGTCGATGGGACAGTTCCTGTTGGCACGGCATGTGTAAGTTAAGTTCCTGCGGACGCTCCTCTTGAAGAAACTTTTGCAGCCCTCGCAGGTGAACTGGCCGTAGTGCTTGCCGCTCGACTTGTCCCCGCACACCACGCACTCGATGTGCTGCTGGCTCTGGCCCGAGCCGGGCGGGCCCTGGCCCTTGTCCCCTGCCGTGCCGGGGGTGGCGGGCGCTCCGGGCTGGCCCGGGGTCTGCGGCGTGTGCGGCGCGCCCGAGCCCGCCTGCTGCTGCTGCTCGCCGGCGCCGCCGCCGCCGCGGGCCGCCTGCGCTGCGGGGTTGGGGCCGCCGGGGTTGCCCCCGGCCACGTCGTCCTGCGGATCTCGCCAGCTGCTAACTACCATTGCCATATCTTTGGGCCCGGGGAGCGCTGGGGGGAGCCGAGCTGCTCGCCGAGGGCCGCGGGGCGCGCGGGCGCGCTGGGAGGGGAAGGGGAAGGGGAAGGGGGGAGGGGGAGGGGGCGGGGGGGCCCGCCCGGCGCCCCGGGGTCGCGGGAGCCGAGCCCGAGCCGGGCACCAGCCGCTGCCTCCGCCGCCGCCGCCGCTGCCGCCGCTACTGCCTCGGCCGCCCCGCTGCTGCTGCGCGCCCGCCCGCCCGGCTGGCGTTTTGTTGTGGTTCCTGCTGTTTTCTTTCTCTCTTTTTGCAGCCCCCCCAGGCTCTCAGGCTCCCCCCCAACACCCCTGCTCCCCTCGCCCGCTCCCCCCTCGCTCCGATCCTGGGGGGGCCACGCTCTCCTTCCCCCCCTCCCCACCCCCCCCCAGCGAGCAAGCTCCCTTCTCTCGCTTTTTTCTTCTTCACCAAGTTGCAAAATCAGAAATGGCACAGGCGGCAGCCGGTAGCGGCGCGGGGCGCAGCGCCGGGGGCGGCGGGCATGGGCCACGGCGCGCGCACACACTCACCCTCCGCCTTGCCCGCACCCCCGCGCACACACACACTCGCACACACACTCGCTCACCCGCGCCGGGTGCCCGCCCGCCCGCCCGCCCGCCGGCCACTGGGGCTACGCGCTGTGCGCCGGCAGAGCAGACATAGAGGAAGCCGGTGAGGGCGGCGGCGGCGGCGGAGGAGGAGGAGGAGGTCGAGGTTGCAGGCGCCTCTGGAGCCGCTGCCTCAGCTGCAGCAGCGAGCGCCGCTGGAGGAGCCGGGGCCCGGGCCGGAGTCCGAGCTGGAGTCGGGGCTGCAGCCGGAGCGCGAGCTCGGGTCGGGGCCGCCCGCGCCGCCGCCGCTGCTGTCCCGGCGGGAGCCCTCGCTGGGCTCGGGATTGAGGGGAGCGCGGTGAGCCGAGCAGGGCGCGGGGCGAGGCTGCCGGCGGCGATCAGAGCGCGCTGGTGTCGGGGGGCCAGGTCCAGGGCCGGACGCAGCCAGCCATTCAGGAAGGCAGTGCTGGAGAGCGGGAGGCAGCCAGCGAGGAGGATCACACACTTTGCTCTTTTTGTTGTGCCGGTGGCGCCGGGCTCTCGCTGCCTTTTTCTTTCGGGAGGTGACGGAGGGGGAGAAAAACACGGGATAATTCACGCCGGCGACGAATTCACAGCGAAACAGAAAATATAAAAATCAGAAGAAAAAGAATTGCAAAAAAAAAAAAAGAAAGAAAAAAAAACCGAGAGAGACATCCAAAGTAGGTCGAATAAATAATCCTCTTCTTTTCCTCTTTCTTGCTCCTTCTTCTGCTTCTTCTGCTATAACACACAGAGCTAGTTAAAAAAACCCTGGAGATCGCCCAAAAATGTTCTTTTTTTAGTATTTTAAATAAGTGCTCTTCAGCCGGGAACCAACACCCTCCCTCCAAAAAAAATCATATATGTATAAAATAACGATAAGAAGAATACGAAGGGGGTGCCTCCTCCTCCTCCTTTTTTTTTTTTTAAGTTTAGCCCTCACTCTTCTGCAGGAATGGAGTAAAAGAGACAAGGAGGAGGGAGAAAAAGGAGAGAAAGAAGAAGAATACGGGGGAAACAACTAATAGAATATGTAAGAAAAGAGAAAGGGGCGAGAGGAGAGGGGGGAGAGAAGAGAGAAAGAGAGAGATTGAGAGAGAGAGGCGGAGGAGAAAGAGAGAGAGAGAGAGAAGAGAGAGAGAGAGAGAGAGAGAAAGAGAGAGAGACCCCAAAATTGAATGCGTTTAAACGGGAGGACTCGCAGAGCAGTGTTTCCGAAAGGGGGATCTGCGCGAATGTCTGTATATAGTGAACTTTGACACTACTATTGAAACTGACACGTTTCTATGGAGATCGCTGCCTTATATGGAGCTCGTGTCAAGGAGCCAAGAGAAGGGCTGCTGGCAACTGATAATCAAAGGCGACTGACTGGTCAGAGCCCTGAATCGGGGGGAGAGAAAATGGGAGGCTAAGGTTAGCCAAGCCTCCCGAACGCCATTGGTTGGAGAGCCCCTCCCCCCTCCTCTTTTTCTTTCTTTCTTTTTTTTTTCCCCTCCCTCTTAGCTACCTACTTACGGGTTGGCGAGGGAAGGAGGAGAGAAAGTGGGGGGGGGTGTGCTTCTGACAAGCGCAATTTACATTGAGATCGCCCTGCGCTGCTATTTACTCTGAGACCTGATTAGTATGGGTCGTCTATGGTCACACACACACACACACACACACACACACACACACACACACACACCAGAGGGGGAAGGGATGGCGAGGGGAAGAATGCCTTGCAATGGGTAAAAAGAGAATTAGAAAGACATTATTTTGTTTTCTTCCGAAAAGTTTTTAGAATTATGTTTTATGAGCGTGAAGAGCGTCATTGAAAATGTTAGGAAAATTTTAAATGGGAATTAGACTCACCGTTTTAATGATTCGTGAAATATTTTGGGTTTGTATTGTTTTCTTCTTTCACATATAAGCACAATCCAAGAGTGGATTCTGCTCATTTTATATTCCTTTAAGAAACAAAGTAGGGACTCCCTGTTTTTTGGTCCAACGTATATTTTGGTTTTAAAATTAAGGGTTTAATTATGACAAAAATGCACTCCTGGAATTCGCAGCTATTGCCACAAAATCAATCCGAGCCAACGGTTCCTCTCCATCCCAAAGATGATTTTTAAAATAAACTTTCCAGTCAATCCGATTTTTCCTTCTTCTCTCTTTTCTTTTCCCTTTTTGGTATCCTCAGGCTGTTCCAAGTTCCTACGAACTCTCCAGTAATTATTAATAAAATAGTAGTAAGTTCTCATATCGTTGGGGGCGGGGTGGTTAGTGCGGCCAAGTCCGAGTCCCAGGAAAAGAGGAAAGGGGTGAGCGAGAACGGAAGGAGATGGGAGATGGGGAGAGGAGGGGGGAGGGGAAGAGGAAGGCAGGAGGGAGAGGGAGGGAGAGGGGGAGAGGGGAAGAGGGGGAGAGAGAGGGAGGGGGAGAGAGGGAGGGGGGAAGAGAGAGAGAGGAGAGAGAGGAGAGGAGAGGAGAGGAGAGGGAAGAGAGAGGGAGAGAGAGAGAGGGAGGGAGGGAGAGAGAGAGAGAGAGAGACGAGGGAGGGAGGGAGGGAGGGGGAGAGAGGGAGAGAGAGAGAGAGAGGGAGGGAGGGAGGGAGGGAGGGAGAGAGAGAGAGAGAGAGAGAGAGAGAGAAGAGAGAGAGAGAGAGAGAGAAGAGAGAGAGAGAGAGACTCCGATTCCCAAAGGCGATTGGTCGCCGGAGGAGGGGCCGGCGGGAGGAGCGAGTCCCGCCGCGAGGCCTGCAGGAATCGCTGGCTCCGGCTGCCACCTAGCGGACGGGAGCCGCGTCCCGGAGGCGCACAGTCGGGTCCCTCCTCCCCTCCCGGCAGGCAGCCTGTGCCTTTTCTCCAAACGAAGACAGCACTTTGAAAATTCTTTCAATGGATTTTTTTTCCTTGAAAGATCGTACTGGGGGAAAATGATACTTCTATTAGTTACATATTCTCCAATCGCACACTCGCACCCCCCTCGTTTTGAGATCGCTCCCCTAGGCAGGCTCAGGCGGGCGCGGAGCAGCGCGGAGTGACAAAGCCGCCGCTGCTGCCGCCGGGGGTGGGAGCTGCGCTTGCCCGCCCTCCCCTAGACTCGGGAGAGCGTAAAAGTTTGTCTCAGCTCCAGCACCCTGAGCCTCAACACGCCCGCAGGTAAAGGTGGGAGTAAATGGCCACGCTGTATTGACAGAGGTAGGGTTTGTTTTTTAATACACGTTCTCCCTTTAAATTTCACTAGGGAGGGGTTTGGGAAGCGCTGCGTGTTTGGGGTACGTTTTGCGCTTCCCGGTCTCTCCAGCCTACAAGTCTGGAGTCGCCGACCGCTTAGTGACGAGCGACGATTTTAAAGAGCAGAATAAAGGCTTTTCCGTGTCTGCCCTGCAGCCCCTCCAGCTCGAATAATGAAGAGACAGTCAATGCACTCCGCAAGCGGCGGCCCATTGTACGCAGCTGATGGAGAGGAGGCGGTGGGGGCCGGCGAGGGCTCCTTGCTCTCGCCCTTCTCCCCAAATAAACGCGCTTACGTCTCCTGGTCAGTTAAAAGGTGAAATGAACACGATTAAAAGACAGGAAGAAAGAAAAGAAAGGAGGAAAGAAAGAAAGAAAGGAAAGAAAGAAAGAAAAAAGGGAGAAAGAAAAAAGGAAAGAAGGAAGAAAAAGATAAAGAAAAAGAACGAGCTTTCTACATATAAATTCTGAATTGTACTCCCCATCTAGTACAAAGGCAGGCAGTCGAGGGCAGAGGAAGCAGGCACAGAGGGATACAGGCAGAAGGAAAGAGAACGTGGAGAGAGACGGAGCGAGTGGAAGAGGAAGCGAGAGCGAGCGCCAGGGAACCAGAGGCCTCCTGGACGCCCGGCCCTCGGGCCCAGCCGCCCTCGGACCCTGGACCGGGAGTCGTGGGCACCACAAGCGAGACTCGGCCAAGTCCTGCCCCACCAGGCAAGTAACGCAATGATTATCGTTTCTTTTGAACTCGGGGTTGGCAACGCAGACAGGCCGGGAGGCAGCCTTTGCTAGCATGGCTTCTGCAGGCCGGGGCCGCAGTCCAGTCAGCCGGGGCGGGTCGAGAAGAACTTTCCGCGGGGCCTGCTCCGGAGCTGCCCTCACCCGGCCTCTGTCCTGCGGCGGCGTGGAGGTAGGGATCACGGCCGCGGCGCCGCCCTGGAGCTGAGGATCATGCCCGCCGAGCAACAGTCCAAATTCAAAACAGGTCTCCTTTACCCCCATTCTCTACCCTCCTCCCGCACTGGCGGGAAAATGCTGCGGAGCCTCCAGCCTGGGGGCGGAGGACCGGGGGCAGAGGGTCCACAGGTTTGGCACCCGAGCCGCCGTCGCCGCCCCACCTTCCACCCCCCCCCCCCACCACCCCGGTGCCAAGCCGGAGCCGCGGTGGAGTCGGCTTCCGAGTCCGGCCGGGCTGGCCCTGCCGCCAGCGCCTTGCCAGGCTGCAGCCAGGCCCTGGCGAGCAAGGCTCCTGCCGCCCACCTGCGGACGCCGTTTGTAACGGGATCCCCTAATGTAACGCGATCGATGGCTGCCTGTTTGATGTGGGTGATAGTGTCAGCGAATTAAAAGGGACACCAAGCCACTCTCCCCAGCGGAGAACCCGCGGCGGCGGCGGCGGCGGCGGCGGCGGCAGCAGCAGCAGCGAGGGAGCACCAGATCCGCAGCCCCGCAGCCCAGCCAGACTTCTCGCGCAGCAGCAAGAGGGCTGGGGGTGGGGAGGGGTCACCTCCCCAGGGGTGAGGACGGAGCCAGTGTGTGTGAAAGGAAGAGCCTCAATTAAAACCGGCGAGAAAGCTTTCCTCGGCGCTGGGCAGGGGCGCGCGTTTGCGTCAGAGGGCGCACAGGGCGGGAGCGCGGGGCGGGGGAGCCGACGCCGGGGGCCGCGCCCTAGGGCTGGGTGGGCGCGGGAAGGAGCCAGCCCAGCGGCGTCGGCCTCGGTTCGGCCTTGCAAGCTAGGGGCAAGGCGTGGCAGGAGGACTAGATGAGGCTCCCCTAGAGCGGTGGGGCCCGCTCACCCGCGCTGTGGGCTCTTTCTGCCGGCCCCTACCCTGAGCTACCAAACTCGCAAGAGGCCCCTGGGATCTGGCGTGACCCTGGGTATGGGAAGAAGCGGAGACCTCGAGTGGCCTCAGGCGAAGCTGCCTGCTTCTCTGGAAGGAAGGGAGGGAGGGAGGGGTGCAGCCCCCGGCCTTAGTCCGGGAAAGGGAGGGGTAGCTGTTGGTTGTGATGCCCGGAGCAGTGGAAACCCTCGGCTTTTCAAAGCAGGGGAACAGATCGCGCTCCTGCCGAGCATATGCGCCAACTTTCTATCGTGAGAGGGGCAAGAAGAAACCGAGGCTTTTCGAGGAGGGGCGCTTTCCCTTTCCAGCCCAAGCATCACTCTAGGCTCAGTTTCTCTTCTGGACCCTGTGTTCCCCCATCGCATTTGCACACCCGCAGAGCGCCTCCACTTGGGCTCAAAGCCCCACCCCCAGCAAACGGCTTCCGTGGAGGGACTGAGGGTCAGCTCAGGTCCTGAGGGAGCCGAGGCTTTCTCTCCACGAGGCTGTCGTTCGTTACGAGTTCAACTTAGCACACTACCGGCAGCGCCCCACACGCAACCCCGGAGACAACGATATCTGTTGTGGTTGGGGAGGGCACCTAATAGAAAGTGGTCATATTTTGAGGGAGCACGTAGGTCCTCAAACTGTGCAAATCCACACACGGGTCCAGGAACGCTCAGCTGCAGAAGCAGAAAAGCAGATGGAATTTCCATCTTTCTTCCACTCATCCTCTCTTCTCCAGATCTTTCTCCCTCCCTTCTCCACTAAGCCCTTGCTTCCGGGGACCTCTAACTGGGACTGTTGGACCCAAACCCACTGTGGCCCTTGTCTCAGCACACTCCTTGAGACTGCTAGCGTGGTGGCCATATATATTCGGCCCTCTCCAAGGTCTCTCTCTCCTGGCGAGGCTGGTGTAGAGACAGGACACCTGGCTGGTTTCCTCACCAGGGCCTGGACTCCCAGGCCTCACTTCTAAAGTCTTCCTCTGTCCTGGTCCCCATAGGCCAGTTCAATGCACGCAAAGTCTCCAGTGTGGTTCCCCAAGAGACATGAGAAGGTACCCCTCCGACTGGGGAGAGGAATCAGGCTTACAATATCTCTTGCAGATTGCTAGCATCACAGTTCAGCCTTAATCACTTTTTAAAAGCCTTCCAGACAACACTTGCTCTCTTCTAGAGGCACAGACAATAAACAGTTGTGACCTGGTGGGAGAAGGAGAGAAGCAGAGGTCTGTGGCTGCATATACAGCATGACTTGCATTCCAGGCCCCAGAGTCCGGATCCATGCAGCCTTTCTAGCTGATTAACAACCCCCTCACCACTATCTCTCCTTCCACTAAGGCTGGAATCATTCTTCACTAATTCTGTGACCTCTCTGATATTGGTATTTTGCTCTCCCCAAACTCAACGGATCATTTGTTTTGGCTTTTTGGTAAATCACACTGAAAAAAATGGTGGCCTTGTAAAAATGTTTTCTAAATTTAGTTCATGAGCCGAGAGACCCTACAAATGACCAGATATGTGTCGAAAATTCTCTCCTGTATCTCTTCCCTATCCCCTAAATTGTTAAAAATTATATTATTCTGTTTTGAGAGACCACAGAACAGAAATAACCCTGTTTTATCAAGCCCATCTGGAGAGATGAACATGCTTGCGATCGCTGGGAGAAAGGTCAGCTCTTCTGCTCGTACTGCAGACCTTTCCCAAAGAGCTTATTTTAAAGGTGCCGAATCAATTAGTCTCCCTTGGTATGAGGTTAAGGCTGTGAAAAACGAAATTGAAGAAGATGTGTTTTAAATGGTCTTGCATAGATCTTTTGAAGAAAAGGGTGAAGAGAGGCACAGTAATGCCTGCCTTTTAGGCATTACTGTGTTTTGTGATTATTTAAAAACAAAACCCAAAACAAACAAACAAACAAACACCCTATGTCAGAAACCACCCCTTCTTGCAAGACTGAACTCAGTGTATATTGTGGCTGCCCAGCTGTAAAAAGTTCTGCCTTTGTCAACATGAAGACAAGGGTGGAAAGGCCAAGTTGGGAGTCGGGCTTCTGCTGGACCGTCTGCTCTCAGCCTGCCTATGTCGTTGAACCACGGATCCAGCAGGCTTGTGTACTCACTATCACTCTGGTATGGCCTGGGCATTTCTTCTTTGTCACCTTTGGGTCAAAATGCCCAGAGATAAGTGCTTTACCTTAAAAAGCAGTTTAGTTTTCTATCACAAACTGGCCAGTTAAAGCAGGTGTTTTGGAAAAGAGAGATAAGGGAAGCATTTCCCCTTTTTGCTTGGGCACCCAGTTAGAGGGCCCAGGAGCAGCCACGGGAAAATGGCAGGAGAGCAAGTGCTGACCTTTGGATGCAAATCAAGCCTTTTGTAGGAGGAAAAGTGACAATGATTCCTAGCACACCAGAGAAGCCAAATATTTACTTTCTGTAAAAATCAAGCCTTAGGTATCTAAATGCATTTATGCAAAAATTAAGAACACAAAAATTAAGACTTTTGTGTTACGAAATGTATTTCTTTATTTTAAATGTCCAACTTGAGTGAAGAATAATTGCATGGCTCTTCTTCCTAGGGAAAATGACTTGGGTTTGGAAGAAAAGTTCATGTTTTGAAATGAGTTTGAAACTTGTTAAAGTACCCTGGCAATACAATTAACTATACTCTATACTTTCCCTTAATAGTCACCTGTCAGAGCACCTATTTCTTTTACTACAGGATTAGCCCATCAGAAGCAGATCTGAGCTGGACATTCACTGATTAAAAACTGCTGGAATATGTTTAAGTCTTCAATGCCACTTTCTTCACTGCCTATAAAGTAAACTAGTGGAAAATCATTGGCTCACAAAGCCAGCAGATCTGTTGGTAACTATGGTCATGCTGCAATCCTATTTTACCTATCAGAAGTTTAATGTAAATAAAATCCTAACATTTCCCTCTAAACTGTCAGTGGAGAGATATGTTTATTACAGTGTCCTCCATCAGTAGGGGAGAGGGGCTTTAGGTAAAGTTTAAATGAAAAAGAATGAGCATAGTACACCACTGATACAAACCACATGGAGCAGTGAATAATTATGCCCTCTGTTTTGCTACGTATATTTTATTTACCCACTTCAGAGGTGGATAATAAACCTAGCCTATCTGTGGGAGGAGTTAATAAAGTATTCCAAATGCGTGATCTAACAAAACTCGGTGATAGTTCTGTGTTTTATTGTTAACCATTTGCATGAAATCTTCTGAAGCTGAAAAGAAAAAGGAAAGGGCTTTTGTGTTAGTTGATCCTTGGCTATTCTAGGGCTCAGGTTGGTGTGAAAGGGACGAGGAGGTCACTTGAAATCTCCTTTTATCTACTCTTATTTTCTCTCTGGATCAGCAACTTTGAATAGACATCATCTAATCGCCCTTAATGGAAAGAAACTATGGGAGCAATGAAAATGCCTTTACTCCAGAAGTGAATACATGTATGTGGACAGCTAGCTGAGCTTGCATAGGACTACATCTCTGCACACATGTGCTTAGAGATTTTTCAGGGTGTATGGATGTTTATGTAAATGTGTCCCATACATTCTGGGTTGGGGGTTTGATTGGATGGGTCATTTTGCCCTTACACATAAGTATGCACACATACTCACATTAGGATTCTCTTCCAAGTCCAGGTGATACTTTCAGGTGACTCTTTTTTCAGCTTTTTCTTGCCCTCACTCTCTGAGATGTCATATTTAAGTCCCGAAAAAAAGCAAATAATTGAGAACACAATGAACAGCCTTTTAGTGAAGACATCTTATTTCTTTTCCATTTTCAACTGGAAGCCACAGTGACAGGAGGATTTCTCTTTAGAGGGTAGAGATTGTATGACAGGTGGGAGGTGATGGGGTAAGATGAGACCATTACTTTCAATTTCTCCCCAATATTTTTTCTTTTTGGTTTTTCTTGGCATTAAATTGGTTAAAACACAGTAAATAAGTGGAAAACAAGAGCCTGACATTAGGCAGTTTTAAAAGTTTTTTTTGTTTGTTTTGTTTCTGCTATAGATACATATCTCTAAATGGTTGAAGCTGAGAAATTGATTATAATTTGTTTTGAAGTGAGAATTGTTTTAGTAAGTCTCACATGCTGACTACAATATCATTTAAACTGTTTTCCTTAGCCATTGTTACATATACTTCATGAAGGAGAAACAGCCCTCAGGTTGTTAGGTATGAATGGCTATCCAGAAAAGGACATTTGATTTCTAGGACTGAAGGCACTGCGCTTCACTTCCTAAGAAGCCTCTTCTCACCCCCACCCCCAGTCCCATGTTCTTCTGAGTGAAATTCGCATTGCTCCCAGAGCCTGGGACACTTCATTGTAAATTCCTTTAAGGGAATACTCGGTTACCAGGGCTACAAGTTCCCGTTTCAACCCGCCAGCCTCCCTGCCCCCTGCTCCAGGTCGCAGAGACCCTTGGCTGTCAAGGGCTGGGACCTTGGGCCCCCTCCCCTCCTACTCCCAGCCTACCGGAGATCGCAGTTCCAAAGTTCGAAGTTGGGTGGGAGCGGATTAATCCCTCTTTAACTCCTCTTCTTCCCGCCCTCAATTCTGAACCCCAACGGATCCGTTTCCCGGGGTTTCCTGGTGAATAGGAGTGTAGGAGCTGCCCTGTCCAATAAAGATTAAATTAAGTAGAAGAATCCCAGCCGCTGGATATTTGGAAGCTCCGGTGGGGCGTCAAACCGACGTTTAACACATTTTTTCCAGTCACTGTGTACAAATTTTGGACCTGTTGGGCTTAACTTTAGAAAGGAAAGAAGAAAAAAGATAGGGAAAGGAGGAAGGGAAAAAGAAAACTGAAAAGAAAAGGCGCAGAAAGAAATTCACAGAAAACCCCCAGTTTCAGGGGGACTTTGCACTCAGAGAGGCTGAAGGCAGAAGCGGGGCTTCCTGACCTTTCTAGTCTTTTCTTTCCCCAACCACTCCTAGAACTGGAGAATCCCTCTCCTGGCTGAGGGCTTGGAATTTTGCTGTTTTGGCGAGTCTGAGTCTACTTTTATCCCTTAGGGACAGTTTGGTGGCCCAGGGTCAAAACTGGGTGTGCAGCAGAAAAGATGCACTCAGAACCCAGTCGCCTCTTCTGTGCTTAATTTTTTTTTTTTTTAACACTAAGCTTTTGGTAGCGCAAACTGAGAACTGAGCAGTTTCTTTCAGTGACTGCCCAGCAGGAGAAACAATGGCTTTCTCTGTCGGCAGCGCTTAGCTCTCTGGACACTGACCTTGAAGCTGAGGCCGGGCCAGGCGCTCCCTCCCCTGGGAATCATCCCGGCCCCAAAACATCGGCGTCTCCCTCCCACCTGCTCCTGTAGTCCCAGAGCACAGTTTGGTGGGGGCAAAAGGCAAGTTCCTTCGTGGCAATGGTTCGTCCGTGCAAATACAACACTGAATAAATTAACCTCAAACCAGCTAGTTGTGGTGTAGTAGTTTAGCAGGACTAATTGCAGACAATGGAGCTGAAATGCCTTTCCCAATTAGCTGCTGGTTGGAGTTTAGTTGGAGGAACTGTCAGCTCCAACGATGGGTAATTGCTTTATTGCTCACAAACTATCATCTATTTAGAACATATGTGCTAATTACTCTGGATGGGCGTCGAAAAAAGAGACCGTAAATCTAATAGCACTTTAAAAACTCTGTGGTGCTTGTAAGCAACCCCAGTCCCTTGCACTTACTTCTCCTGCCCAGGTTGGCATGATGGATGGCTGTCTTTCAGAAAGGCTAAGGTTTGGACTGGAGGCACCTACGGGATGTTCTGGTCAAATCGCGTGCAAGAGAGCTAGCGGCAACGCATGCTGGGCAGAGGAGATAAATCACTGTCATCAAAACCAGTCCCCTCTTTAGCTGCGCACTTTTTTTTTCATTTTCGCAAAAGATTACTTTAGAAATCTTTTAATTGGATTATGCTGAGAAATTAATCTCCTTTAGCCTTGGCTAAATATATTGTGGCCACTGTCGGGAGGAAAGTCCTGAAACTGCAGCGAGGGCCACGTCCCCTTGCTCTCTCCTTCCCTCAGCCTTCCAGGATCTCCCAGCCGCATGCTACAGCCATGCTCCAAGTCCTCAGGAGTGATTGCGGGTGAGAAAGAGTGGAAAGACACATCTGGGCGGAAGGCCACGTCGGTCCCTAGTGACTCTCCTTTGTCCTAAAGGCCACGTTTCAGTCCAGGATTCCCTAGCTCCATATCTAGCATCTCCATAGCACCGCGCCTTCCTCCACAAGGTGTCCTGGGGGCCTGATACCAGGGAGGAGGGAGGCTGGAGTGGCGGGAAGAGGAAGTGGGGTATGTCGGCAGAGGGCTGCCAGCTAAAGTCACTACTTTGCCCTTTTCCCACACCTCCGCTGCCCCACTTCTGGGTCTCCGGCGTGGAGCTGGGTCTTTGCTAACACTCTCCACTCTACTTTTTTGCGTAAAGACGCACGGCTTGCTCTTGGCGTTTCCCCTGGTATAACTCTGGAGACACTTCCCCTTGACGTGCACAGTGGTTGAGGTCCGAGAACTAGGGCCCTCCCCATTCCCCCGGCTCCTAGAGCGCCAGCGCAGTGTTGGGCGGGGACCTCCCTTCCAGCCCCGCGGCCCAGAGTCCTTAGCCTGGTCCAGCGCGGCTCGGGCGGCTGCGGAGGCTGCGGGTCGGACCCTGCCGGCCGCTTATCTCAGCGGGAGATGACAACATCTGTCCGAAACGGGATACCTACTTTTGCAGCTCAATTTAGCTCTTAATAGCAGCCCTCTGAGGTGTGGTTAATTGATAGGGATAAAGTCGTAATGACTGGACGAGGAGACGCCACTGATCCTTTAATATACTTTTAAAAGAAACAACCACCACCCCAAACACCGGCGAGTCATTGCTCGGTGGGAGAATAAGACCGGGATCTGGCGGCCGGAAGAGCGACGCCAGTGCTGTTTGTATCTAGAGGCTACAGTGAAGGGTGAGCCCTGGTTCTCAGGGCTGGGGCATCCGGGAACCACCAGGGCGCGCAGCTCAGGCTGGCAGGGGGTTGTCGCGTGGCCGCGGAGAGCCTAGCGGGGCGAGGACCTGGCAAGCTCGGGATGACAGGTGACCGGACAGAAGGGCGAGGACGAGGCTTGAGCCACGGAGGACGCGGCCCCTCCCCGGGCTCGGCCACTCTATCAGCTCTTACCCTGAGCGGGGCTGGATCCCCACGAGACAGGCACCTTCGTCTGCCCTCCCTCCCCGGCTAAGCTACCCCTCATCCAGCGAGATGGTCAAGTGGCAGTGCCAGGCGGACATTCGCGGGGTTCCAGTGTCTGAACAACCTCTGAGGGACCTCAGCTCCGGGAGAGACACGCGCCGCTGTGTGTGTGTGTGTGTGTGTGTGTGTGTGTAGATCGCCCCGAAATGCAGAGTCAGAGCAGCAGCCCAACACGTGGCCGTATTTCTGCGGGGTCTGCGCAGAGCCGTGTGGCCAGGCGTTCTGGGATTTACTCGCGCGCAGCTGGTTCCCGCCGCGTGTCCCGCCGCCCTTGCGCACCACACACCCAGACTTCTGCCCGCCACTCTCTCCTCAGCACCGTCCCTTTCCCTCGCCTGATCTCCCTTTGCTCAGTTCTAGTTTAGTCTCCAGAGGGTCACAGGAGTGTGTTACACTGCGCAAGCCCCTCACTCAGGTTCACACAAACAAGAAAGTGAAAAAAATCAGATCGCCTTTTCTGTCTGCAAAGGGGGACCCCCTCCAGGTGCTGTTGTTGGTGTTCCTAGCAGGTTTTGCGAGTATCCTGTTTTACATTTAGGAGAGGGATTAACCTTGATGCTTCAGGTTTGAGCTCCCTCTGGAAGCGAAAGGAGAAATGACTACTATCAGCGCCCATATTTAATTGTATTGAGAGATCGCAGGTGTTTCGGCTGCTGCTATTGTCTGCCTTCCTCCCTGAGCCCACATAACAGGGACGAGAGAGTCCCAAGAAAGTTAATTTCCCCAAACCTCCTTGCGGAGAAGGAGTGCGTTGTCACAGGGCGAAGCTTTGGGGTATAAGATTTGAAAAAGAGCAATTAACTGTCCCAACTCGCAGGGTGTGCCTGTCTCGGGTGGTTCTGTCCTTCCACCGTCACTGTCTAATCTCATCTACTGTGGTTCTGCCCTCTGTGATGTCTAGAAATTCGAGACTCACGGTCTCTTAACCGTCGAGCCTCCCGCCCCGTCCGCAGCCCTAGACGGGGAGGACTCCAAGGCCGCGGTCTGGTCCTCGAGGGCTTGAGTCAGGGACAGGGTCTGAGGTCTAGGTCCATGTCCTGGTCGGCTACTCCCGCTCATGAGCTCCCTGCCCGGGATGACCTGAGTGACCTGGCGGCGGGTCTCCGAGGCTTTCCCGAAGGCCTGTGGCCTTCGGGACGCCGGAGTCCTGATGTGACTGTGGCGGCCACTCGTCGTCCGTCGATGCCCTCGAATCAGCGTGGCCCTCGGCGCTGCGGAACCGGAGAGCGGCCCGGAGACACCTGCCCGAAGCCCGCGCCATCCCCACGGCTGTGAAGGGCCCTTACTGCCCCGTCTCCTCACATTCCTTACCCCACGAGGGCGCTCCCTTGCGAACGAATTCTGCGCTCTGGCCTCCCGTTTTCCCTGTAGGGGCCCCCTGGGGCCCCTCCCACTCCTTCCCCTGAGGCCTGGGAGCTCGGGCCCGAAGCTCAGCCTGGGGCGGGCGGTGGAGGGGGGGAGCCGCTCCCGGAAGCGAGGCCCACATCCGGGTAGGAAGCCTCGCTTGCGGCGTTGGCGGCCAGGCCCTCGACGCGAGCGGGGAGCCGCGTGCGGCCGAGGGGCCTGGACCGCGGGTGGGCGCGTTTGGCCGTCCTCCAGGGCAGCAATTGCGCCGGCGCTGAAGGCCCCCAGCCCGCGAGCCGGCCGGAGTGACAGAGCCCTGGGCCCGCGCAGAGGAAGAGATTCAAGAAGGAAGCCAGGCCCGACCGGGGGGTGGCGCACGCTCGCCGAACCCCAGGGCCGAGCCCTCGGTCGGCGCTGGCTGTGTGTTCCCCCCTCGGGTGGGCGCTGCAGACCTCTTCCGAGTGGACCCGGAGGGAGTGAGCCGGCCTCCGCCCAACTTTGTAAGGTTCGGAGACCCACCGTCGAGCGAGACGGCTTTTGCGAGGCTTACTACGCTTCTCTCCTTTCTTTGGCCGGAGCGCTCTGAGCCTGGTGTCTCCGGGGCTGCTCGACAGTTCGCCGCGCCTCGGGCCGCAGGTCCTCTTCAGGTGTTGGGTTGAGGAGGGGTAGGGAGCAAGGCCTGGGGCAAAGCTGGGAAACCTCAAACCCTAACTTCTAGTTCGAGGAGCTTGGTTTTAAGAAGTTGGAAAGTCAGTGGGGGTTAATTTCGTGGCCTAAGGCAGCTTTGAAAACATCCGTCCGTAAGGCGGGAACAGCACGGTTTAGAAACGGCTGTGTAGTCAATAAAAAAAAATTTTTTTTGGAAGACTGTATCTGGACAGTTTTCCCAGAGATTGTTTTATAATCTCTCAATTTACAGAGTTGCTATGTATCTCGCCACTGGTACACTGAATAGTATCTTCCTTCAGACAGGGATTGAGAAACGGAAATACCACCACCCTCGGGCCAAACTTGTGAGGACTGATTGCAGGGGAACTGGTGCTCCAGATGTTGCACTAGAGGCGCTGCAAGTGTGAGCAGGTAACGTGGAGAAGAGTGACATTGTTAACAGAAAGCATCTAATTAACAGTGACTTCATTTGATTGGAAGGATGAAAAAGCCTTTTAAAATCAATCCAGATTCACTGGCCTAAACTCAGCCAATTTATGAATATGTAGCCTGACTGGGGTCTGCTTTCTTTCAAAGATGTCATCTTAGGGGTAATAGCATAGGTGAAGTCATTTGGTTACACTGCGGAAACTTTTATAGTGCCTTCCTTGGGAATTTAATTCAGTGCTTCTTCATTTTATTAGGAACAGACTGACTCCATCAACTGTGCTCTCCCTGTTTAGAGGCAGGACTGCTTGAAGCAATTAGGTTCACCAATTAGCATAGTTTTACTGACCCCAGCAGCAGCACTGCTCCTTAGATTATCCATTTCTTCAAAGTCAGGGAAAAGCTGGAGCACAACATGCTTCCCAGGTGTCCAGGTGGGGGAAATAAGCCCACAAGAAGGGTAGCACAGCAGCGCAAAAAGCTTTCTAATATTCCCTAAGTGTTTGCTTCAGCAACTTTGGTGGATTTTTCTCCCCTTCTCTGGTTCTGGATCCTGTAACACCTCCATCTTTTGACAAACCCTGTAAAGCCTCTCTCCTTTGGTTGTATTTTGGCAGAACTGCTTTTGAGAAAGTGAATTGTCTCCTTTCTTTTCTGTCTGCCTGCATGCTAATGATGCTCTGGACAATGTTAGGGTCCAGAGAGAGGACAATGCTGAAGGGCCACTTTAAACCCTGAGGTGAGAAGGTAAAGGCTCAGCTCTTTGGGGGTGTGTACATGTGTGTGCATGCATGCACCTCAGGACCTTTGAGGAGAGGCCAGAGGGTGGATATTGGAGATAACTCATTGCTTTCCCTAATACGGAAGGTTTACCTGCAAGACTTTGTTTCAGTCTCTTCATTGTGACCTCAACTAGTTGGTGGCCAACATCTTTAATAAATGTCTGGAGCCCAAAGCAGTCTGAAGGAAAAGGGGCTTTGGTCTTGCCACTGTCAAGGGTATTGAAGGGATTACATTTACCTGGCTATTGCCTCTCACTCTCTCTCTCTCTCTCTCTCTCTCTCTCTCTCTCTCTCTCACTCTCACTCTCACTCACTCACTCACTCACTCACTCTGACTCTCACTTTCTCTCCCCTCCTCTTCCCCCCACCCACCCCCTTCTCTAAAATATATATTCCTCTGTTAGATTTCACTAGATTAAATTGCTGACAGTTCATCAGTAGCAGCAACAATGTAATACCCCTAACCTTATTAAATCAATAAATACTAGATCCATGCATTGAATTAAAAATGCATCAGCAGGTCCAGGAATTGCAGTCATATGGCCATGGACCTCAGAATCGAAGATGCCACTCAAAAATTGACTAGTTAGAATTTATTTAACCTTTTTTTTTTCTTTTTCTGTTTTGGATCTGTGTTTAAATATTTGGGGCTTTTAATATTTTAGGGACCATTGTGACAGGTTTGTTTCTGTTTACTTATTTTTCGAAAATTCTTTTCTTTCACTACTCATATTTAACCATGAAAGAGATGCATGCATTTAACAATGGTAATACACTGTGACTTTATAGTTCTTGTCATTAGTTTTCATCTAGGGAACATACTTTCACTCAGAATACATTACTCGAGGAAGATATACTCAGGTGCATACATTTATACATAAGAACAAATAAATTTAGATGAATATGTTTTTGTATATAAATAAACAAATATAGTCAGTGTAAATGTATTGCTGTACATTGATTATAAGTTTATTTAAAAAAAACTCCACATTTAAATTTATCTTTCATTGTCTATTATAAGCCAGAGAGCTATTTATCATGATAAAACAAGTTATTTATTTGTAATCTGGTTGACTTGTTACAGTTTATATCATGAGAGATGGAATTAAAGTTTCCATGTCTTTAAACTTAACACAGTACTTAAGAAGTTATACGTATCTTATACCTCAATGTGGTTTACCAGGAATTGGCAGTTAAGTTGTAGATTAGTAGGTGAATTTACAGTTAGTCCCTACTGAAAACAGAGAATGTGTTTAACACCTAGAAATTTAATGGAAAAAGTAATATTACTCTAGCCAGATATTTGTTCATACTGATTAATGATGCTAATTATTTTAAAACATTCATCCCCTATTGACGTCAGCCAGCATATATGGTACTGAATTCTGAAGATACAGTCATCAGGCCTTAGGTTCACCACACTGTGAAAGAAAAAAATCTTTATTTGATGAAATAGGCAATCAACTGAAATCTTTCCTCTTTAAATAAACTGATTCCTCAGTATTTTCCCAGTGTTGGTGTAAGTTGTTGTCTGTGATGTCCCCCAGGGCTCTTTCCTCTGCTCTCTGATTTGGTATATAAAGGCAGCTCTGAATGATGGATTACTGTGTCATTGCAGCCTGCGAAGGATTAATTTGTTTCATTGATTTCTCTTTAGGCAGATTGCCAGAATTTGCTGCTTCCCACCTTTCCGCAAGACTTCTAGAAGTAATAGACAGTAATAGCCTAAGACAAATCAGCTCCTTCACCTAAAAATAGAATCATGAAACTAGGAATCCTACAAAAGCTATGGCAAACTTTTTATTCACATATTGGGAGAGCAATTAATAGGCTACTTAATATGCTTTAGAAATATTTTTAATTGAAAAATTTCCTGACTTTGTGACTTAAAACACATCATATTAATAGCTCTTAAGTAAGCATTTGTAATGTTTGTCCCATAAGTTTTCTCTAATTTGTAAGGAAAAGAATGTTTAACTCAGGAAAAAAATGTGATGTCTATGTGAGTGACAAATATTTTTCTTTCTATGCCAGATTTTAGGATCAAATAGCATGTCAACATAACTTTTAAGTCCATGAAACATTTATAAGAGTATTTGACCCAAAGAAGTTTTAGAAACTTTGGACAAGGACAGAGAGTATTAGAGCATGGAAATAGAATTGTTTAACTGTTTAAAGAAAAAGTATCTTTTTTTTTTTTTTTGCGGTACACGGGCCTCTCACTGCTGTAACCTCTCCCGTTGCGGAGCACAGGCTCCGGACGCGCAGGCTCAGCGGCCATGGCTCACGGGCCCAGCCACTCCTCGGCATGTGGGATCTTCCCGGAGCGGGGCATGAACCCGTGTCCCCTGCATCGGCCACCAGGGAAGCCCGAAAAAGTATCTTTTTCTGATTAAAAAAGTAGTATCTGTTCATAATAATTTGCAAAAGTTAGATATGATATTTTGTGTGTTTTTCTAAGACTTTTTCCTCCAAACATTTTATATATATGTGTGTGTGTGTGTATATACACACACACACACACACACACCATAGATATAAACTGTGTCCTGCTTTTCTTCAGTTGGCATTATACAATGAAAATTTTCCTATATAATTAAAATTATCATTAAAGTCATTTATATCTCTGTATACTGTTTTAACATATATGATTTAATTAATTGTTCTACTGTTAGAGAGTTAGGTTTCTAATTTTCCATTATTATAAATAAAGTTATGGAGAATAGCACTTAAAATAAATCTTTTATCATCCGTCTGGTTAATTTCCTTAATATATTATTAGAAAAGAAATTACTTGGATTGAGGCTATAGACTGCTTTTTAAGAGTCTTGATATGAACTGCCAAATTGTTTTTCAGAAAGGTTCTTCCATCTTATACTGATACTGTTTAAAAACGGTTCTCTGTAGAGGCAGCATTCTAATGCATGATACACGAGGAAAGAAAACAGAACAACACTCTTTTCCTTGTGCTCTGAAAGCAGTGGTAACATTTTGCATATACTTAGTCTCTCAGAAGTATTTTCCCAAATGCAGATGTGAAATAGGCTGGCTATATAAATCTATTTGTTTCCCTTCTGTAGTGCTGAAAATTATATTGATTTAATGATCTCAAGTTCTACTTTTTATGCAATTAGTTGTGTAGTAAAAACTAATATTGTCATGTGCTAATGTCTTTTTTCCTCTATTGTGCTATGGTAGTAGTCCATGCAATATCAGCAAGTTTATGCTTTTCCTGTGCTTTGATGAACGGAAAAAGGAACATCTGTTTCCATTATATATCTGCATCATAATGATAACAGTTAAATAGCTATCAAGGTAGAATACAGTAAATATATTTCGCTGAATGACCTATACTTTCTTGTTGGAAAATTTCAGAGATTTCAGAGACACTTAGTTTTTACAGGTAGTTTCCATGTAGAGGTTTAGAAAGGCCTTTGCTTACTTTTGGTAAGCCACTGCAGTTCCTATTTGTGTCATTAAAAACAAACAAAGAACTGTGATGATTAAACACTTGGCTCTCAGGTGAGACTCAAATATATTTCTCTTAGGCATATGTTTAGAGTACAAATTATTGGGTATTTCTCTCAGCATTCTTAAATGGGTTAATCATGCTATTAAAAATATAGTTCATTTTGTGTTTTGTGCGATTTGTGTGTTTTTAATGTTTTACTAAGCCGGAGATTGCAAATAGTTATATATATATATATACTTACAGCCCGTTTTACCCTTTTTTCCTTATGTTAGGGGGCATAGTGATATTTACCTCTTAAGCTCAACAGGAGAATGTTTGAAACCACACAGTATTTCCATGGACCTTTAAAATTCCAGAGAAGTGTTTTCATTTATTTCACTCAGACTTTGGTTAAAGATGTTTTCGTGGTTACTTAAGAAATGATTAGAAAATATTCCAGACAAAAAATGGTATATAAAGAGAAACAAACACCCATGTACTCCAAACTCAACTTGAGGAATAAAATGTTACCAGAACAATTGAAGCTCTTCCTGATTATATTCCCTTATGGCTTCTTGAAGAGAGAATCATCATCCTAAATTTGATAATTATCAACCCTTTTGCCTTTTATGTACTTTTTTTACATGGTTTAAAAATCTGACATAAGTGACTTGTCATTTTAAACAAATACATTTTAAAATGTTGGAGCTGCAATAGCTGTTAGAACCCTTTTAATCTAATCGCCTGTGACTGGGTATACTTCTCTGCTTTACTGTCCTCATCTGTGAAGTTGGGGATAGGTTTACCTGTTCTCTGATATTTTTCTAGACATAATTTTAAAAAGTTTTTTGAGTACCTCTTGTTTTCCATATGAAACAATAAAACAAAAGACAGAGGCCCAGAGTGGTTAACTAACTTCCCCAAGACCATGTAGGTAAATCACAGAGCTGGGAATAAAATTCAGTTCTTTCCACTTCCATTCAAACACTCTTTTCTTCAGTCCACATTGTCTGTCATCTTTGGGTACTGGCTGACTGACCGCTGCTCTAGCCTGTGATTAAAGACGATCCACAGGCATGTATGATTTTGAGATTGTGCATGCAGGAAAGGTATTTTTCTCTTAGAATATCTTTTTTGTGGGGAAGAACATTGAAGTCATATCAGCCTGGAAGCTACTTATAGAATGAGAAGACCGTGTGTCCTGCAGTGCCTGTGATTCGCTTCTATATTTTCCGGACTTTCCTGGAAAGAATGACAGTTTGGATATAATGAGACTTTCGATAGGCTCCTTACCCTACAGTTAATTTTCTGATCTTTTCATGGTAACTGGACCAGGAAAATAGGGAGGGGCACAAACACAAGTGTCTCTTTACATGTACGTGTATCTAAATTTCAAAATATTTTGGCAGTCAGGTCTTTAACAAATTACTTCTTCCTTTTTTATGTAGCTTATGCTATGGTCAAATCACAAATGACTTTCTTTTTGAAAATGAGTTTGTTTCTTGTTTCTATTTAGCAGTCAACTTACCAGAGCACTAAAGTGAAAGTAGCGCAAATAGAATAATTTGGAAACATGTTTTAAAAATCCCTTTGGAGCAAAACCCCGTTCTAAAAATGGCAACTTAGAATTACATGCATGTTCGTTCTCTTTCAGGTTTTTACTCTAACAAATTTAATTCATGCTTAGTTAAGATGAGTAAGCTTGAGTCATAATATTCACACAGACAGTGCCATGCCTCTCGTATGAAAAAATAGCAGTATAACTAGAAGTGGAGTTATGTGTCCTATTGTAAAACCATTTTTCCCCAAATCTGTTGCTTCTAGACCAAAAAAGTTGATTTAATAAATTGTTTGCTTCCTTCTGTAAATACATACTTGGAAACTTATAATAGTAGTTACTCTTTTTAGGGCCTGTGAAGCTACTAATAGTAGCTTTGTCAATGCTATAAATATTCTCAAGGTAGTTGTGTTTTAACAATAAACCAGATGACACATTTTTTCCTCTGAGTATTTTAGATCAATTAGCTTATGTGTTCAGCAGCTTCTAGTAGGAAATTTCCCCTAGCATATTAGATGGGAGAGGAGAGACCCAATGTAATCAGACACCAGTACCCCTTTTATTTAGCCATTGCTTACACTCACTGAATATGATTTCTTTCATTTCTGTAGCATTTCTGTCTGGAGAGAAAGCTGTGTTATATATGTATATGTGTGTGTAAGTATTTCAAAAGGCAATTCTTGCCTAGTTGAAAGTTCTGGTGAACATCTGTAGTGTGTAATATAAGGAATTTGCTACACTGGTTAAATTTCCCCATATTGCTCTAGCAGGTAGGTGAAACTCAAGAGAAAAGGTGTAGGTAAAGGAAACTAGCCCTTGACTAAACTGTTTTCTTCCTGACCACAATATGAATCTTGATGATGGTGGTGAGTATACAGAATTTTAACCACAAAATCAACAATGCTTAAATCAGAGAGACCCCAGTGAGACACAAGAATGTACAGTCTATACATAGACCACATATGTTACCTCACTTAGTTATAATAGCTCTTGTAGAAAGGTAGTGTGCTGTTTGCAGAAACAACAACCAGATGTGGTAAAAAGATAATTTTATTTTGGCCATATATACTACCAGGATTATAGGTCCTTTGATATCTGCACTGTTTCTACTCAGTTCTTAATGACTTCACTTATTTATTAAAATTTTTTTTTCTTGAAGTATAGTTGATTTACAATGTTGTGTTAGTTTCTGGTGTACAGCAAAGTAATTCAGTTATACATATATATATATATATTCTTTTTCATATTCTTTTCCATTATGGATTATTAAAGAATGTTGAATATAGTTCCCTGTGCTTTACAGTAGTACCTTGTTTATTTTATATATAGTACTTTGTATCTGCTAATCCCAAACTCCTAGTTTATCCCTCGCCCACCCCATTTCCCCTTTGGTAGCCATAAATTTGTTTTCTATGTCTGTGACTCTTTCTATTTTGTAAATAAGTTTGTTTGTATCATATTTTAGATTCCACATATAAATGTTATCATATGGTATTAGCCATAAAAGAGAATGATGACATTTGCAGCAACATGATTGGACATAGAGATTATCATACTAAGTGAAGTAAGTCAGAAAGAGAAAGACTTCACTTTAGGCCAAGTTGAGATTATTTTAAAACCAGCGTTGGCTGTATATTTTCTACTGACACAGCCAGTATACACTTTCAGGCTGTGACCTTGGAATTTGTCTGTGGCTTACAAGGGATAGAATTTTCTTCTACTAATGTTAGAATTTGCACGTTGTAAAATTTTGTCCATGTCCTGTTTTGAATTCCCAGCTCTTTAGGATTTTCCTATTATTTGATTCTTAGGAGAATTATGTTACAGTTGTGCTTATTGTTCTTGAGGTATAGTTAACACTTAAAGTTCTTGTCATGCTTAAGGCATGTGAAGTAGATAAAGGCAGAGCCCCTGCCCTTGGGGATATAATTGTCTTTTGCCAATAATTTAACAGATTGTATTTTCTTAATATAATGAATTTGTGTGATTTTATTAATATTTACTATATTAGGACTTTAAAGGAAAAAAGAAAATATACTTAGTTTTCTGTTGCTGTTCTTTACCTTTTGAAAAAATTCTTAGAATTTTAATTTGAGCTCAGCCAAAGTGTTATTATATTATTCTTTTTTATTATATAAATTTCAAGTATATGGCATTGTAATTTGACATTTGTATATACTACGAAGTGATCACCACCACAAGTCTAGTTGACCCCTTCATCCATTTTACCCACCTCTCCCCACTCATTTTCCCTCTGGTAACCACTAATCTGATCTCTGTATTTATTAGCTTGTTTCTGTTTTATTTTGTTTGTTCTTTTCTTTTTTTTTTAGATTCTACATATGAGTGAAGTAGTATGATATTTGTCTTTCTCCATCTGACTTATTTCACTTAGCATAATACCATCAAGGACCACCTATGTTGTTGCAAATGGCAGGATTTCACTCTTTTTTTGTGGCTGAGTAAATTTTCATTATACACACATATCCCACATCTTTTTTATCCATTCATATACCATTGGGCACTTAGGTTGCTTCCATATCTTGGCTATTGTAAATAATGCTGTAATGAGCATAGGGGTGCATATATATTTTAGAAATAGTGTTTCATGTTTTTCAGATAAATACCCAAAAAAGGAACAGCTGGGTCATATGGTAGTTCTTAATTTTTTGAGGGATCTCCACATTGTTTTAGTACCATGTTATTCTTTTTTTAATTAATTAATTAATTTATTTATTTATTTATTTATTTATTTATTTATTTTTGCGGTATGTGGGCCTCTCACTGTTGCGGCCTCTCCCGTTGAGGAGCACAGGCTCCGGACGTGCAGGCTCAGTGGCCATGGCTCACGGGCCCAGCCGCTCCGCGGCATGTGGGATCCTCCCGGACCGGGGCACGAGCCCGTGTCCCCTGCATCGGCAGGCGGACTCTCAACCACTGCGCCACCAGAGAAGCCCTTAATTTATTTTTTATTGAAGTATAGATGAATTACAGTGTTGTATTAATTACTGCTGTTGCAAAGTGACTCAGTTATACATGTATACACATTCTTTTTCATATTCTTTGCAATTATGGTTTTTCACAGGATATTGAATATATTTCCCTGAGCTATACAGGAGGATGTTGTTGTTTATCTATTCTATATATACCACTTTGCATCTGCTAATCCCTAACTCCCAATCCAACCTTCTACCACCCCCCTCCCCCTTGGCAACTAGCAGTCTGTTCCCTATATCCCTGATTCTGTTTCATAGATAGGTTCATTTGTGTCATAGTTTAGATTCCACATGTAAGTGATATCATATGGTATTTGTCTTTCTGACTTCACTTAGTATGATAATCTCTAGTTGCATCTATGTTGCTGCAAATAGCATTATATCATTCTTTTTTTATGGCTGACTAGTATTCCATTGTATATGTGTACCACATATTCTTTTTTTTTTTTTCCGCATATTCTTTATCCATATATCTGTCGAAGGACATTTAGGTTGTTTCCATGTCTTGGCTATTGTGAATAGTGCTCCTATGAACATAGGGGTGCGTGTGTCTTTTTGAATTATAGTTTTGTCTGGGTATATGGCCAGTAGTGGGATTGCTGAGTCATATGGTAATTCTATTTTTAGTTTTCTGAGAAACCTCCATACTGTTTTCCACAGTGGATGCACCAGCTTACATTCTCACCAACAGTGTGGGAGGGTTCCCTTTTCTCCACACCCTCTCCAGCATTTGTTATTTGTAGACTTTTTTTTTTTTGAATATCTATTTATTTAGGTCATCTTTATTTTTTTAAAATGAGTTATCTATTTTATACATATTAGTGTATATATATCAATCCCAATCTCCCAATTCATCCCCCGTGGTGTCCATACATTTGTTCTCTACATTTGGGTCTCTATTTCTGCCTTGCACACTGGTTCATCTGTACCATTTTTCTAGATTCCACATGTATGCATTAATATATGATATTTGTTTTTCTCTTTCTGACTTACTTCACTCTGTATGACAGTCTCTGGGTCCATCCACATCTCTACAAATGACCCAATTTCATTCCTTTTTATGGCTGAGTAATAATTCCGTTGTATATATGTACCACATCTTCTTTATCCATTCGTCTGTCGATGGGCATTTAGGTTGGTTCCATGACCTGGCTATTGTAAATAGTGCTGCAATGAACATTGGGGTGCATGTGTCTTTTTGAATTATGGTTTTCTCTGGGTATATGCCATGTAGTGGGATTGCTGGGTCATAGGGTAGTTCTGTATTATTAAGGATCCTCCATACTGTTCTCCATAGTGACTGTATCAATTTACATTCCTACCAGCAGTGCAAGAGGGTTCCCTTTTCTCCACACCCTCTCCAGCATTTGTTGTTGGTAGATTTTCTGACGATGCCCATTCTAACTCTTGTGAAGTGATACCTTATTGCAGTTTTGATTTGCATTTCTCTAATAATTTGCAGTGTTGAGCATCTTTTCATGTGCCTATTGGCCATCTGTATTTCTTCTTTGGAGAAATGTCTCTTTAGGTCTTCTGTGCATTTTTTGATTGGGTTGTTTGTTTTTTTGTTGTCGAGTTGTATGAACTGTTTGTATATTTTGGAAATTAAGCCCTTGTTGGTCGCATCATTTGCAAATATTTCCTCCCATTCTGTAGGTTGTCTTTTCATTTTGTTTTTGGTTTCCTTTGCTGTGCAAAAGCTTGTAAGTTTGATTAGGTCCCATTTGTTTATTTTTGTTTTTATTTCTGTTTCCTTGGGAGACTGACTTAGAAAACATTGGTATGATTTATGTCAGAGAATGTTTTGCCTGTGTTCTCTTCTAGGAGTTTTATGGTGTCATGTCTTATGTTTAATTCTTTAAGCCATTTTGCCAGAGCAATCCTGAAGAAAAAGAACAAAGCAGGAGGCATAAGCATCTCAGACTTCAGACAACACAGTACAACAAGGCTACAGTAATCAAAATAGCATGGTATTGTCACAAAATTGGACATATAGATCAATGGAACAGAATAGAGAGCCCAGAAATAAACCCACACACCTATGGTCAATTAATTTTTGACAAAGGAGGCAAGAATATACAATGGGAAAAAGTCTCATCAGCAAGTGGTGTTGGGAAAGTTGGACAGCCGCGTGTAAATCAATGAAGTTAGAACACACCCTGTCACCATACACAAAAATAAACTAAAAAAAATACTGTTATTCTTAATATAGTATCTTGAATAAATAGAAAATAGCATTTGCTAACTTTAAATAAGTTAAAAAAAATAAGATCCAAGAATTTTTTTATACTTGGTTTAAATTAAGTATGCCAATTATCTCTGTAAATAAAAAAATAATTACATAATAATGTTTTCTGAAAAGTGGACTTTATGTTCCTTATTTAGCAAGAAGCAGATTCATTTTTTAAAGAAACTCAATTACAATGTCTGTTTGAGTTACAGTTAGGACATATACTAAATATGAAGGCAAAACATGTTTTCATAAATATTTACAAAAATACCTGTGTTTGGTCTTGACCCCATGTTAGCTTTGCTGCTAATATTATTGAATTCATTACAGCATTGAACATGTTTTTACAGTTCACCAAAGTTTATTAAGAGTACTAAGAGTAATTTACTATTTGGCTTTCTTACACGGAGAAGTGAGTTGTTGATACATTTTCTAACAAATTTGACCAATGTAGGTAGCTGTTTTAGATGGAAAGGTTAACAAAAATACCACCATTCTCTCCATAGTAATTGCAGTCTTTTTGGACTTAATTATGTAGTTTCTTTCTTTTTCTTTTTTTTTTTTTGGCCACACTGTGTGGCCTATGGGATCTTAGTTCCCTGACCAGGGATTGAACCTGGGCCACAGCAGTGAAAGTGCCGAGTCCTAACCACTGGACCACCAGGGAATTCTGTCTTTTATTTCTTTATAAGTAGATGTGTAAGTGTCAGTTTATAGGAATTGCAGTGAGCAGTGGAGGTATACTTTGTATCTTATGAAGAGTGTTTGCATGATATAACAAGGTTCTTTTGAATTTTGGTGATCAGTTGGGTTTTGCATTATTTAAATATTTCTCAAAAGGAGTATACAAATTCCAAAATGAGTCCCTTTTCAATTGGTTACAGTTTTGGAATGTGTATTTTACATTTGTAAGATATTTAAAAAGAGGCAGAAAGCACATCACTAATACCTGGTAGAAGGTTATAATGGATTATGCCATACTATTAGAGTTAACCTGATGTCAGTCTAAGTTGTAAAGGTAGTTTTTCTGGACTGGCTAGACCTTAGTGATCTGAGGGAATTAGGGATTGGTACTGTACAGCTTTGAAAGCTACACACCAAAGATGTCTGTGACAGCCCAAAGTCACCAAGATCCTATTTGTATCATTCCAATATTAATGAGTTTAAATGTGTTTTGAGTTTTGAAAAATAGTTTTAAAAATCTGAAAGTCCTACATTTTCTAGTAAGAGACTAGTCAAAGGCAATATTTTTAAATACAGTGCATATGACCAAGACATTTGTTCTTACATAAACTTGCCTAATTATTTGTTTTACCCAAGAGAAGTATTAAAAAAACTTAATTTATGAATTTTACTTTTTATATAAGTAGTAAAACCCTATTATCATCAATCCTATTTAGCATTATATGCTAAACACATTTCATGTATTATTCCCATTTTACTGATGAAGAATTTGAGGCTCAAGCATAGTTAAGTATTTGCTCAAGCCACATAGCTGATAAGTAGTAGAACAAGAATTTGAATTGAAGTATTTGTCACTCCAGAACCCATTTCTGACCTGTGCTGACTTCATTAAGTAACTCATTATACTACTTTTTGATTTTATGATGGGTCAAGTCGTATTCTTACAGGTACATAAAAATGCATAGAGCAACTCTCTTAAAAGCATAGGAAAATCTATATAATTTCATGTTATGCTCATGTCCTAGTATCTATAGGATGCTATCATTCTCCAATGTTTGATTATGTGATGCTGTATGTATAAATGGTACTATATAGGGTGAAGGTTGACTCATACCCCCTTAGAGTTTTTTGGCACTCAGTTGGTTTAGCTGTTAAATAGCACTTTTGCTACAAAATTTAAAAATGAATAGCAAGAAATTTTATTTCTGATTGGCAGTCTTTCTTCAGAATGTTTTCATCTTTAGCGACTTTCAGGGGAAAAAAAATCGTTTCCCTTTGTGGGTGTATATTTTGCTAGGGCTGCTGTAACAAAGTACCACAAATGGGGGTAGCTTAAGCAACAGTAACTTACTGTCTCTCAGTTCTGTAGGCTAGAAGTCCAAGATTAAGATGTTGGCAGGGGTGGTTCTTCTGAGGGCTGTGAGGGAGAGAATCTATTCCATGCCTCTTTCCATAGCTTGTGCTGGTGTGCTGGCAGTCTTTGGTGTTCTTTGACTTGTAGATGCATAACCCTGACCCTTGCCTTCATCTTCATGTACTGTCCTCCCTGTGGGTATTATTGTCTCTGTGTCCAAATTTCCTCTATTTATAAGGACATCAGTCATGTTGGATTAGAACTCACCCTAATGACCTCATTTTAACTTGATTATCTGCAAAGACCCTATTTCCAAATAAGGTCACATTCATAGGTACTGAGGGTTAGGACTTCAACATCTTTTAGGGGGACACAATGCAACTCATAATAGTAGGCAGTTTCTTCTGAGATAATAGATTTGAAAACTCTTTTGTAGTGGTTATATGCATAAATTTGCAGTTTATCAAATCATTGGTGTAATTACAGTCACATATATCCATAAATGAGTCATGTCTGAATATTTGTTTTAGAATAGGACTGATTTTGCACTAGCATTCTCTTTTTTTATTCACTAGTATTTTTGTAGAAAATCGTAGGAGGAACAAATGAGAGCTATTCAGGAAGGATTTCAATAAATAATATGATTGTATGTCTCAATGTGTGGGGCAGATAATGAGCTATTGGTAATGTATGTATAAGATCATTATAGCTGGCAGCATGATGAAGTTGGGATTTAGGTAGGCATTCAGGGTAAGAGGATGTTACAGAAGCAGAAATGGCATGGGTTTACGTCCTGATGTAGGAATGAGTATTCTATGTATAGTGGACTGTGGTGGTGAAGGGAGCCTTTGGAGCCAATTATGTTGTCAAGGAATCCTGGCTCTGACCCTTTAGGGTTAATGCCAGTTGTAGCTTTTAAGTTTCAAGGAATTGACCTAAAATTTATTTTTAATTCTAACATTTGGAAAATTTCAAATAGATTAGGAACAAGAAGAAAAATATAACCTGTAACCCCAATACCCAGAGCTAGTCATTATTGATATTTTGGTATCTTGATACAATTTCTATGAAATTCCTGCTATGCTGTTTCCTTGAGGTTATATCACATAAACAGTTTTATAAAATAAATTAGAGTCTGTAGTATTCTCTAAATCTATATCTGAATTCAAGATCCACTGGGTAACAAACCTAATGGTCATTGGTGAATTGGGTCACCATAGTTCCATAAACCATTAAAGTCAAGTCAGCTTTGTTTTGTGATTTGGTCCCATGCCTCTAGTCTTGTCTTTCCTCTGATCTTTCACACTGCTGCCAAGATGTTTTTAATGATCATGTCATGCTCTTGGCTTACCTCCTTTTGTCAGGACAGAGGTCCAGCTTTTAGCATAATAAGGCATCTCTGTGATCTTTCTTATGCCTTTTCCCCCCTCATCTGCTGCCTTCCCAAAAGCTTCTTGAAGTTCTCAATATATTGTGTACCCTTTTGCATACCTATAATTTTTCACCTCTTCCTTCTGCTAAGAATGCCCTTTCTCTGTTTGTCTCTCTGTTAAGCAGCTACTCATTCTTTAGTACTCATCTCACATGACATTTCCTCTCTAAAGCTTTTATTTTAAGACAGTTTCCCTCCCTTTTAGTATCTGTAGCACTTTCTGTAAAACTTGTTATGAACTGATTTCAGAGTTTTATAATGGCTATTTTCCATCTTTTTCTTACTAGACTGAGTTATTTAAGGGCAGGGATCATGTGTTATTTACACTAATATCCATGGAACTTAGTATGGTACCTAGTAGGTGTTTGTGCAAAACATTTGTTGAATTAATAAATAATGTTGGACTTCCCTGGTGGCACAGTGGTTAAGGATCCGCCTGCCAATGCAGGGGACATAGGCTCGATCCCTAGTCCGGGAAGATCCCACATTGCTGTGGAGCAACTAAGCCCGTGTGCAACTACTGAGCCTACACTCTAGAGCCTGCAAGCCACAACTACTGAGCCTGCGCGCCTAGAGCCTGTGCTCTGCAACAAGAGAAGCCACTGCAATGAGAAGTCCATGCACTGCAATGAAGAGTAGCCCCCGCTCGCCGCAACTAGAGAAAGCCCGCGTGCAGCAATGAATACACGATGCAGCCAAAAAGAAATATAAATAAATAAATAAATAAATAAATAAAAATAAAAAAAAATAATCAATCAATCAATCAATCTTGTCTTTTCATCTTATACTGTCCTGCCAGGAATGGTAGCTGTAGCTAGAACAAGTGATTATTTTGGGGGTGACAGGTGAAGGAGTAAGATGATTAGTTCAATTCAACTTATCAAACATTTATTAAGCATTTAAAAATGGTAAGGTGCTCTGCTAGGCATTGTCGAAATGGGAAACCAATTTGAAGAGGAACTTTGGGAGTTTGCAGCCTAATTCCCAATTTTGATGAGTTGGTGAGGGATGATGATAAGGAATGTAATGAAGAGTTGATAAGGAGAATGATCCTTTAAAACAGAATTGTGACTGGAAACATTTGTTATAGTGCCTTAAAATGAACAAAGTTTATTTGTTTACAGGTGGCAGTAGACCTGCGTCGCAGGTTGTAGCAGATGTTCTCAACATTTCTCTTGAAATTTCCTTATCTCCATTTGCAAGAGGAGCCCCAAAGCCTCATCCCTGTGGTAGCTGCCATGTTCTGGTATGATGCTGTGCTCTTCCTCTTCATCCTTCATGTTCTAACAGAGGATCTGGAGTAGAATTTAGCTGTTTGTTATTGTAAGCAACTATGTAGAAATGGAAGTGGAATGTTTCAATAATACTGATATTGTGATTTCTTTGAGATTGTGTACTATGCCTTGTTATTTTTATACCTGTCATAGAATCCCCAGGTATAAAAATTTAAAAAATAGTGATTGCCTTGCTCATCATAGGTACTTAGCATTGTGATTTTGTTTGAATGGTATCCAGTTGTTAGCTGCTTCTTAGTGAATTTTTTTTCTTGTTTTTTTAATTAAAAAAATTTTTTTTTGGCCACACCACCTGGCTTGTGGGATCTTAGTTCCCTGACCAGGGATCGAACCTGCACCCCCGGCATTGGAAGCGTGGAGTCTTAACCACTGGATCGCCAGGGAAGTCCTGCTTTTTAATGATTTTTTTAACAAATATTAATCTCTTACTCCCTAAAATAATAAAGAAGCACATAACATTAATTTTACTTATACTAAAAACTATGTCGGGCCTCCCTGGTGGCGCAGTGGTTGAGAGTCCGCCTGCCGATGCAGGGGATACGGGTTCGTGCCCCGGTCTGGGAGGATCCCATATGCCGCGGAGCGGCTGGGCCCGTGAGCCGTGGCCGCTGGGCCTGCGCGTCCGGAGCCTGTGCTCCGCAACGGGAGAGGCCACAACAGTGAGAGGCCCGCATACCACAAAAAGAAAAAAAAAAAAAAAAACTATGTCTTCAGCAATGTTTAGCTAGCTCCTCAACTCTTATGAAGGAGATTCAACTGGAAACTGATAAAATTCCATATCAGGAGTATTTATTTACAAAACCTCTGTTCTGCATTAACATGAATGAACACTGAAGCTAGTAACACAATTATTTTTTCTTCATAAAAAGTAGAAGTATTTTTCAGAATTCTGGGAAATGTCGAAGTAATTTTGGCTGTAGTCATACTGCATTTAATGCTATTGAGAATATTGCTAACATTAACAAAAATATTCTGTAATTTCCTCAGTTATTGCTACTGGTGATGAGGGATGAAAAGTTGGCATGCATTCATGTTTTGAGCATTTTCATTATACACTTTGGATTTTACATGTCAGAAGCAATTTTTGTTTCAGTTAAGACAGCTGAGAACATTTTTACTTAGGGATAGAGGTCAGGCTGTGATTATTTGTAGTTTTAGGTGAGTGATATATAGAATATATATCTATATAGATATATAGAATACAATTAATATGTCAGAGTAAATATATGTACAATTTTTGTATGTAAGTATTTTGTATGTAAGTATACAGTATTTATATATTTTTGTGACTTTATTTTTAGTTCATCAGGACACAGTGGTTGGGACCAAGGCATAGGTTTCATTGCTATATTGACAATTTTATTTTGTTATTTTCTGTGACCACTGGTAACACTTATCTTTCAGGTGTAAGCTGTTATTCACCAGAGAGCTTTGGCAAGAGAATGGCTGTATCAGGAAGTCCATCTCCACTGTGAAAAAACAACTTGAAGCTCGTCTTTGCTGACGGTGAGTCAGGTCATCTTCATACAGGAAAGATAATGCTAGTATTATTTCATGTTTTCAGTGTTATCAAACAACAGTTTGGTTTAAACTTTGTTTTGTGAGACATCATTAGGATGTTGAACCATAATGCTTCATTACTTATGTCTAAAGGATTGCATAAAAGTCAACCTAATAGTAGAAAAGAATGGAAGTAATAATTTGGTGTTTATCAATATACCTAAAAGTAGTTTGATTAGTTTCTCTCTCTCACCTCTATTCTTATTTCTATATAACACATGCTAGTTAACTTACAATTCATGACTTTTATTTGAATAAATATTGGCTAGAACAGAATCACATGTATTATATGCTTATTTTAAAATATATTACTGATTTCAGGAAATTTCAGAATAACTGCAGTGTAATTGTATAGATTCTCTTCCATTTTCAAATACATAGATTATTTGGTCTTTCAACTGGTAGCCATTGTTAACGCTTGCCGCAGGTTTGCTATCCCAGAGATACAGTGGATGACTATCTATATACGTTTAATATTATCACAAGAGTTAGTGTATCTACGTAGCAATCTTTAGTTCAGGTTAATATCATTTAATGTATATTTAATAATCATAACTTCATTTTACTATACTAATTACATTTGTGACTTGACCCAACCTTACCTAACCATAGTATGTGTATATATGTATGTATAAGTAACTTGATACAGTTACCGATGTTGCTTTGGCCCTCTTCTAGTTGTTTTCACTTGAATCATCTTCATTGTCAGGTCGTCAAAATAAATTTTCTTTTATGGTCTTGCTTTACTAGTATTCTACCTTATTTATAGTTTTATTGTTATTATCTTTTTATTTTTTTCTTACAGAGTATAAGCAAATCCAAAGGTCAGAGACTGGAAGGACTGATGCTCACTGAAGTCAAAGAAAGGCCTCACTCTAGGGAGAGGATCCTTATACGACAGGTACATGTTGTTACAGATTATAACCGGCCTTACCATCTGTACTAAATCTTTTTGCAAGAGGCGATGGAATAAAAAAAGGAATGACATGGCACTGTATTTGGAGAAGAGGTTTGACTGTACCATTTTCCTTTTCCTTAAAAAGGCTCGCAGTATTCCTATAGTAAGATTGGACTCTTCTTCCCATGCTCTGTAAGTAATTAAGTGTAATGATGCATTTTTCAAAATCTCTTTCCTGGAAAACGTTATTTTTAGATGATTTGTCTCATATTAATATTGTTTTCACATTAAGCCTACATCAAACATTTGCAGTTGGACTAGACTTTGGAAATTTCTTTAATACAATGCTAGTCAGACAAAATTATTTAGTGTATAAACATGAGTTTATCATAACTAGAAAAATTTCTATTGTATCTATAATAATAAGATACTATTTATTGAATAATTACTATTTGCTCAGCCTTGTGCTGAGGGCTTTCTGTGCCTCATTGTATCTCCACAACAGTGTTGTGGGGCAGGAATAATTATCCCAGGTTTGCAGATAAGGAAACTAAGACTTCGAGAGTTTCATAATTTGTATAAGGTCAGTGGCTGACCCAGGATTCCAACCCTGGACTCTCTGACCTCAGAGCTTCTGCTCAAAGCTCCTGTTTATAAAAGCTGCATTAAGCTGCATGAAGCTTTTATGTATGCAGTTCAAGACTAGGCTACTTTATTTTTGAAGCATAGTCTGGCTAGTTCACAGTGATTTTGTACTACTGATTGAGGTACGCCAAAATGTGTCTGTGGAAAACACTTGCTTTTGTGACTTTACATGGACATAACTTTTGACAGTCTGTCAGTATATTATCCATGCTTAATATTGTGTGTGTAGGCATGTGCATATTATCACATGTATGAATTCTTTAAGTAGAATCTTGATGATGCCTCCTTGGTAAACTTGGTGTATCTTTAGTGTCTGCCCCACTCTTCAGGTAGTAGAATTACTGTTCGGTTCACAAGTTTGCTAGAGGCTGAGACCCTTGTTTTGGGAGGTTATTTACATATGAATATAAGACAGGTAGGCTAAAATGGTGATATTAATTCTCTATAAGATACACAATGAAATGTGAAATGTTAGTTTGACCATTGTTGAAGAAAGCCAAATGCATAAATTGTTTAGACGTTATGGAAACCTATGGTCCTGTGATTTTTATGCTTAAAATTCTTCAAAGGTTTCTGTTGTTTATAAGATATATATTGTGTTAATGTACATATAGGACTTTTGTTATTGGGCCATTGCATACTGTTTCAGGCTTACCTCTGGCAGCCTTCTCCCTTACTACCCAACGTCATATATATTCCTTACATGTCGACTTCAGTTAAACTGAATAGCTTGTAGTAACCCTACTGTAATTAGCTATTTGGCATTTCTTTATTAATATTCTTCTTCTTATCATTATGATCTTTCCTCCTTGCTCCTTGGTGAGTACGAACTTTTCATTCAAGATTCAGCTTTGGTACTTCCCTGAAGCCTTTCGTGACTACTGACCTCTGTCATTGTACCTTACATTCTTTGAGCCTTTCCAGTACATAGATCTATTCTAGAACCTATATTTTATTGTACTTATTTACCTATATGAATCTTTCTAACTAGACTATAGATTTCTTAAGGGCAAGTAAAAAGGCTGTCTGATTCATTTTCCTCATTCCCAGTTTTTAGCACAATATCTGACACATAATAGATGCTTAATAAGCATTTGTTGAATGAATGGTTAATCTCTGTTGGAAAGAAAAGGTGATCCTCACAGTTGGTGTGATAATGGTGATAAAGTGAATTCCAAGGTGGAGTGCTGCTACACTTTTCACACATGCAGTGTGAAAAACATTATCTTTCCTGAGGTCTCACCATAATCGTACTTGCTTCTTGGAGTCAATATAGTATATGTCTGGAATTTGTTATCTTGAACACCATTTATTATTGGAAATTAACCCACAAAATTTAGATAGTTGAGTTTTTCATAAATATTAGATTTCAATAATGAGTAGGATAGGTCTTGACTTAAGGACTTATTACTTTCCTTAGGGAAGGCCACATGTGGTCTGGTGTTATAATCAGTCTAAAGTTGTATAAAGACTATTCTGCTTGAAAATTATGAAAAGTAAGTCAAAGAATGAGCCTATTTGTTATCACATTTAAAGTTCTATTTGCTTTAAAACTGTGTAATTCTTACATCATGCCATCCTGATTAAAATGCTAATAATGGCCAGTATTATCAGAGTGACAAATTCTTACATAGTTTAGTAGTTTTACATTTTGAAAAACACTAACTTAATCATATTACCCCTTTAGTAATATGCCAAGCTTTAAGTTGGTTTATATTTTTTATATTTAATAAGATTATACTAATAATTGTAGTATACAGTATACATCTATTATATAATTCAATGCTTATATATTATAATAACTTAATATTATATTATGTATATTTAATAAGAAATATACTATATTATTTAAAAACATATATTAGAGGTCAAATGTTCTATGGCCATCAGCTTATGTTATAGTTTTTTTTTTTTTTTTTTTTTTTTTTTTTTCCTTTTCTTTTGGATTCTCAGTTCCCTGATGAGGGATTGAACCCAGGCCACAGCAGTGAAAGCCCAGAATCCTAACCACTAGTCCACCAGGGAACTCCCCCTTCTCTCTCTCTCTCTTTTTTTTTTTAGAAGATGTTGGGGGTAGGAGTTTATTAATTAATTAATTTATTTATTTTTGCTGTGTTGGGTCTTCGTTTCTGTGCGAGGGCTTTCTCTAGTTGTGGCAAGCGGGGGCCACTCTTCATCACGGTGCGCGGGCCTCTCACCATCGCGGTCTCTCTTGTTGAGGGGCACAGGCTCCAGACGCACAGGCTCAGTACTTGTGGCTCACGGGCCTAGTTGCTCCGCGGCATGTGGGATCCTCCCAGACCAGGGCTCGAACCCGTGTCCCCTGCATTAGCAGGCAGATTCTCAACCACTGCGCCACCAGGGAAGCCCATGTTATAGTTTTAACTGAGGAAATAGTATACAATGAAGATATTAATAGGAAGTTTAATGCTTCTGATAGTAACAAAATTCTGTTAAATGATTTTAATTGTTTTAGACTATATAGAAACAACTTAAGAAAATACACTGAATCAGAATAAGCTATCCTGAAATAGCATATTCACTAAATAATTTAAATAAAATAAGGCGAGTGTTGAGGGGGTTGGAAGGAATGAAATTTTCTTTGCTAAAGCTATAAACACTAAGACTTTTAATTTCGTAGGAAGACATTAAATACTCTGGTCATCAACTTGTGTATCCTTTAGCCTATTTAATAGTCAAAAACTTCTAAGTAAATATGTGTGATTTAATTTGTGCTGCTGAGAAACAGTGATCAAAAGTGGCAATAAAAGTCATATAATGAAATAAGAATACTAAAAAAATCCAGGGATTTTACTGTGGCTCATTATTCATTCCATTTCTGGCAGCTTTCATGATTACAAATCACTTGATTGACTAACTAGACATTCTCAAAGTGAATTATGAATCAGGTTCATTTTTCCTGGTTGATAGTTGGCACATGCTGTAACTCATACTTTGTGATATATCTAATTCTTGTAACAGAAATAAGAGATATAATCAACTCTTTATTTCAGGAAAACTAAATTGCCTTTTCAAAAAATGAAATGTTGCTAACATTTTAACAACACAATGTAATTCCTGCTTTAGTTTTCCAGGGTGGAAATCACAGTGGTGACGTTATTTTTCAGTTAAAAAAATCTTTAGAATGATTTTCCATCAGGCATAAAACTCCTATTGATATCCGTCCTATAGGCTGCTTGGGCAGTTGCCTGAGCCTAGGTTGCAAAAACAGTTACATCTCTTTCTTAGTATTTGAAAAATGCATGTTGTAGGAATGGTACATTTTTAACATTTTCCTTTGTAGGAAATGCATTTTCCCCTAAATACCTAATTCATAATGAAGCCAGGATTGATGTTGCAAACTTTAAAACTTGAAGCATTTTAGTGCTTATTAATAGAGAGGGTCTCTTTTTGAGTAGAGAAAAGGATCCATAGTGACCTGAATCTTGAATCTTTCCATTCGTAAAACCAAATCAAGGGGGTCAATTCTGCTTTCAAATGAATTTTGTTCTCTTTTGACTTATTAAGAGTTCTTCATGCATAACTACACTGGCAATTGAATGGCAGAAAATTCCTGTAGTATAACTGCATTTTCTTTGATCCCATCCACCCAAGCAATTGAAAATAAATGGGTGCTCCATAATGTGATATATTCAAAATTTGAGAATTTTGCATAAAATTCAGTCATTGCCATAGTAAAAGTGAGGTCCCTTCATTGAAAATTCTGAGGCCTGAGAATGTAGAGCCCAATTGTTTAACAGTATTATTATGAGATCCTCTTACTAATAAAAATATTGTGTATGATAAAGTAATTCTGTGTTACTTATAAACGCAAAATCATCAAAGTTAATGGAAACTTTGCATGTATAAGGATCATAGAATTGTACTGCCATAATTTCCCTCTATGTAAAAGCACAGTAATTAATATCTCAGAGTTCCAATGCCTTTTAACTTGCTTTCTTTTATGAATAAGATTTATTTATATTAGAACCAAAAATTGTTTTATTGCTATTTCATTGTCCTTCAAAATGTTTTACAAAACTTTTTTTCTGAATAAAATTCTTCTACTATATTATTTTATATGAAAAGGTGGAATAGTAACTTATAATTTCACATCGTTTTCTAAACACAGCTATAAGCTTTTAATTTTAATGTTGTTATCTCTAGAATTGTCTGAAGTTCTTGAATTTATGCTTTAGTCACCTTGAAATTTCATTTTTATCCCCTAACACCATTGCCTAGTAGTTAAAATTGCTATTAAAATCTTTTATGGGATTAAAATTTTATTCCTGATTAGGCAATGAATTATATATTTAATCAGTTATTATATTCATTTAAAAATTATGACCAAAAGATTAATTCTCCAAAGATGTTTTTAACAATATAAACCATTCTAGTAGAATTGGAATTAAGGAATTAGAATTGGAGAGACAAAGGATCAATTTACTAATTATAGTAAAAAAAACATAAAGTCTTTTATGCCTTTGCTAGATTTTGTGAAATGACCATAAACTAAAGTGGGGCCATAAAATACTGTCAATTTTCCAGCCTGTCTCAGTGCTTTTACCTCTGTGACGTAGCTGTACATTTGGAATCTAGAAACATTTATTGTACTTCTTTAGGTATATTGAGGTAAGCAATATATAGTAAAATGGGCTTTTGTTGCTGTGACCTGGCCATAAGACTTGGGAATAGAAGAAGACTGGGATGGAAAGGAGGAGACAAAAATATTTTTTTAAGCCACAGAAATGGACTGAATTATTTTGATCATTTGTTTATGTTGACTTAATAAAATAGATTTCTAGATTGTCTCCATTTTGTGATGTACAACCTGATTGCTTCCATTAATTGATTGCCTTGAACAATTTAGCATTAGTATAGTCATTGTGAGAAGGGATGGAAGTATCTGGAGATTATGGGAAAACTGAAGTAAAATATTCAAGAATAAATTTCTGGTATTTGCATTTCTAGGTAAATGTTTAAAGGGTTCAGGATGTCCAATATAAATAAAATCTGCCAAAGTCTTGTGTTCCAGAGTTTACACTTTAACCCTTGACATTTATTCTCCCTCCATTTTCTCACTAAATGTATGAGAAAATAAAATTTGCATTTTTGTAACATAGTCTAAGCATCTCATATTACATAAATATATATTGCATTTCTCAATATCAACATTACAGTGGTGTCCCTATTCTAGTTTTGTACAATGAAAGTGGCAGTTTCTATCCTAGTAATATAAAGTGTATTTTTAAGTAGCATCTGATATATTAAAATTTATGGCCCTTTTGAGTATTTTTGGTTAAATCCTTCCTTGGCATAGATTTGATAAGATCTTTATTTCTCTTGTTTAGGTATATGCTAAAGGGTGGAACTATAGATTAATAGGTGTGGAGTACACAATTATGATATCTTACTTTTTATTACATGAACACCAATATGGTATAAGTGCACGCTGTATGATTTTAGGCCTGTATGCTATTGATGTTATGGATAATCTTTAAAAGAATTCTTTAAGAACCTCCTTTTGGACTTCCCTGATTAAGACTTTGCCTTCTAATGAAGGGAGTGCGGGTTCAATCCTTGGCTGGGGAGCTAAGATCCAGTATGCCTCATGGCCAAAAAACCAAAACTTAAAAAACAGAAGCAATATTGTAACAAATTCAATAAAGACTTAAAAAAGAATCTCTTTTTAATTGGATTTAATGATATATGGTTAAAAATGATATATGGTTTTGATCCTGAGAAGTCTGTATGTTATTATGTAAAAAAATTCAAGGGACTTGAATTTTGAAGGTGATAGATGCTGGTTGGAATCGGTAATTTAGGATTGATATCAAAGAAGAACAGAAAAAAGACATTTTGTTTTAGTTAAAACTAAAGGTTGAAAGCAACATATAATATTATTTTTGGTGTATTCTACTTTTGATGTCAACTTTGTACTTTAAAGCAGCGGTCCCCAACCTTTTTGGCACCAGGGACCGGTTTCGTGGAGGACAATTTTTCCATGGACCCGGGGGTGGGGGGAGGGGATGGTTTGGGGGGTAATGCGAGCGATGGGGAGCCTCAGATGAAGCTTTGCTCGCTCACTGGCTGCTCACCTCCTGCTGTGTGGCCCGGTTCCTAACAGGCCGCGGACTGGTAGCGGTCCGTGGCCTGGAGGTTGGGGACCTCTGCTTTAAAGCCTCAAAACAAATCGTTCACTTTAGTTGGTGTATTAGTTAGGATTCTCCAGAGAAACAGAACCAATAAGATATATATAACGTATACATATACACACATGCATTTATGATTTATTTTAAGAGAGTGGCTTGCGTGATTGTGGGGACTTGGCGCGTCTAAATCTGGTAGGGCAGGCTGGCGGGCTGTAAACTTAGGCAGAAGATAACGCTGCAGTCTGGAGGCAGAATTTCTTGTCTGGGACTTTGCTCTTAAGGCCTTCGGCTCATGGGATGAGGCCCACCCAAGTTATTGAGGGTAATTCTGTTACCTAAAGTCAGCTGACTGTAGATGGTAATTATATCTACAGATAACACCTAACACAGTAACGCTAACAAGTGTTTCATTAAATAACTGGGTACGATAGCATAGCCAAGTTGACACATAAAATTAACCATTAGAGTTGGTCATTAAAAAAATTGTTTATGTCACAAGTCACAGAAATGCCTAGGGTCAAACTATCATCACAGAACATGTTAGGCAACTTTCTTGAAATGAGAACTATCAGTTCCAGAGATAATAGCTGATATCCATTTGTTCATTAACAAATATTAATTGACTGCTCTGTATGTGCCTATACTGGGAAAGAATGGCATGCAAGAACATGAATGGACTCTACTTTCATGTAGTTTACTGATTAATGTTGATGCTTAGGAAAAAGGCAAAAAGTGGTTGTGAACAAAAACGAATCCACTTGACAGAAGCCCAGTTTTCCTCTGACTTGCCTTATGTAAATTTACATACACAAATCTTATGATATCTCAATGTGTAAAATAGTCAGCTTTCCCTTTGATTATTTCTATTACTTCCATATTATTATTTAGAGATTTCTAAGAACAGTTTTGGAAAATTTTCATATTTTAGTTCATTGGTACTGTGGAACTGACTGTTTTTAAAGCACCATGCCCTTTAGTCTGTAAGTAGAAACTCCTCTCTGTATCAATTTACATTGCCCTTATGTTTATTTATTATTTGCTGTAAAAATCATAATAAAAACTCTTTTAAAACTGAGAACTATTATATACTAGATACTTTATAAAATGTTTCTCTAATTCCTTCATTCGTAGCTCCGTTTTAGGGATGAGGAAATCGATGTTCAGAGAGGTTAAATAACTTGCCCATGGTTATACAACCTGTAGGTGATGGAACATGACTGAAACTCAATTCTTTCTGGATCTGAAGCCCATGTTTTTTCCCCTATCCTACCCAACTTGTCTTTGTATGAAACTTCTTAGGTTGGCTACTGGATCTCTTGGAACAGCCTATATAATTATATAGTTCTCAGACTATAAGGATCCCTGTTAGTTTTCATTATAATTTAGGGCTAAATAAAAGTTTCTGTCTTCTACTGAATATACAACTTTTGGCAAATGACTAAAACGTTCTATTTCCCTTTTTGCCTTGGCTGCCTATAAGCTGAAGTTTAATATTTTTAAAATAAATTTATTTATTCATTTATTTAGTTTTGGCTGTGTTGGGTCTTCATTGCTGCAATGAAGGGGCTTTCTCTAGTTGTGGTGAGTGGGGGCTACTCTTCGTTGCAGTGCAAGGGCTTCTTGTTGTGATGGCTTCTCTTGTTGCAGAGCATGGGCTCTAGGCATGTGGGCTTCAGTAGTTGTGGCATGCAGGCTCAGTAGTTATAGCTCACGGGCTCTAGAGTGCAGGCTCAGTAGTTGTGACAGACGGGCTTAGTTGCTCTGTGGCATGTGGGATCTTCCCGGACCAGGACTCAAACCTGTGTCCCCTGCATTGGCAGACGGATTCTTAACCACTGCACCACCAGGGAAGTCCCAAATTTAATAATAATACTACTCGCTTTTAGTAATTTCCTCATCTGTGGTTCCTTGTGTAACCATATTCTACATTTGTTCATTTAATTACTGAGCTCACCTTTATCTTTAGCTTTAAATTAACCTGTTATATAAAATGTTTTAAATTATAAATGAACACAGTCTTTTAAATAAGGTAGGTATGGATTATAGATAGATGAAAATGAATACAGAACATTTATTTATTATTTTGTAATCTGATTGCTTTGTTTTTTTCACTGATGTGTCCATGTACTTAAAACAATACATAACACATAGTAGATGTTAGTGAATGTGTAGATTGAATTCATATACCCTTCTCTCAGACATCTAGTTGATTCTAAGCAGAGTTTAAATTTGGTTACATTTAATGCATTTACTGATGTGGTAGACTTTGCTGTTCTATTTTTCACTTTCCATTTGACATGGCTTTTCTGTTTTTCTCTCCCTTTTTACTTTCTTCTGGATTGATGTGATGATTAATTTTATGTGTCAATTTGACTAGACCACAGGGTGCCCAGATAGTTCATCAAACATTGTGGTGTGTCCATGAGAGTATTTCTGAATGAGATTAACATTTGAATTGGTAGATTGAGTAAAGCAGATTGCCCTTCCCAATATGGGTGAGCCTCATCCAATCTCTTGAAGATCTGAATAGAACAAAAAGATGAGTAAGAAGGAATTCCTTTTGCCTTATTGCCTTTGAGCTGGGACATCAGTTTTTTTTTTTCCCCACCCTCAGACTCAACCTGAAACATCTTCCTGGGCCCCAAGCCTACTGGCTTTCAGACTAGGACCATACTATTGGCTCTCCTGGTTCTTAGGCCTTTGGACTTGGACTGGAACTATACCATCAGCTCTCCTGAGTCTTCTGATTGCTGACTGCAGATCTTGGGACTTGTCAGCCTCCAAAATTGCATTGGCCAATTTCTCATAATATCTCTCTCTCTCTAGGCGCGCGCGCGCGCGCGCGCGCACACGCACACACACGCACACGCACACACACACACACACACACACACACACACACACACACACACACACACACACACACACACACACACACACACCCCCCCTATTGGTTTTGGTTCACTGGGTAATGCTCACAATTGATCATTTTTTGGTTATTCCATTTTCCCTCTAATAATATAGAAGTTATACATTCTGTTTCTATTCATTTCTTGGTTACTCTAGAAATTATAATAAACATAATTATCAAAGTCTCAAGTCATTACCTTTAACTTCCTTCTGGATAATATAAAGACTTTAGAATACTTTAACCCCAATCCCCCTCTCCTGAACATTGTTGTGTTATGTTTATCTTTAACCCCACGAGACTTTATTACTATGAATTTTTATACTTGATCTTTATGTATATATACTCACATATTTCTCACTTTATTTGCTCTTGGTTCTTTCTTACATGTTAGGTCTTTTATCTGGGAGCTCATTGCTGCTACCTGTAGTTTATCTTTAGCATTTCTTCTAGAGAGTATCTGCTGATGATACACTGCATTTTCATTGTTCTGAAGAAGTCTCTATTTTGTGTTCATTCTTTAAGCATATTTCACTGGGTATAAAATTCAGGGATGGCAATTTTGTTTGTCCTTGTGTTTAAGATCTCATTCCATTGTTTTCTGGTTTTCACTGTTGTTTTTGTGATGCCGGTTACCAGTCTGACTTTCATGTATGTATGTATATTCATATATGTGTGTGTATATATAGCTTTGGGGTATGTCGTATAATTTTGCATATTAATTTAATTCACCCATTTCAAGTATATATTCAGTGATTTTTTTCGTAAATTTAGTAAGTTGTACAGCCATCACCATTGATCAGTTTTGGGGCATTCCTGTCACCCAAATAAGATTACTTATGTTCATTAACTGTTAATCTCCATCCCCTCTCCTTTTTTCTGAATTGAAGTATAGTTGCTTTACAATGGTGTGTTTCAGGGTTACAGCAAAGTGATTCAGTTGTATATGTATATATATATATTCTTTTTCAGATTCTTTCTATTGTAGGTTATTACAAGATATTGAATATATTTCCCTGTGCTATGTAGTAGGTCCTTGTTGTTTATTTTGTATATAGTAGTGTGTATCTGTTAATCCCAAACTCCTAATTTATCTCCCCCACTTTTCCCCTTTGGTAACTTCTATCCCTTCTCCTTAACTCCAGACAATATTAATCTATTTTTTTTCTCTGTAGATTTTCCTTTCTTGGAAATTTCATATAAATCAAATCATACAATATGTGGTCTTTTGTGCTAGTATTCTTTGACTTAGAATAACATATATATTTTTTCACACTGAAAGTGTTTGATGTCTAACCTCTTTGGTGTACTCAGTAAGCATCTACTATCTTCAATCACTTATGAAAATTATGGAGGCTTCTAAAATACTAAGATATGCATAAGCATGAGAATACTACTAAATATGATAATTTCATTAGGATGCTTTATTGTGTTTCACTTGTCTAATGTTACTGTTTAATATTAACATTTTAATTTATTTATTATTTGATTATTTTTTATTTTTATTTCTATTTTTATTTTTAAAATTTTCATTTAATATTTGAGTATAGTTGATTAACAGTCTTGTGTTAGTTTCAGGTGTACAGCAAAGTAATTCAGTTATACATATACATGTATGTATTCTTTTTTCAAATTCTTTTCACATTTAGCTTATTACAGAACACTGAGCAGAGTTCCTTATGCTATACAGTAGGTCATTTTTGGTTATGTATTTTAAATATAGCAGTGTGTATGTGTCAATGCCAAACTCCCAATCTATCCCTCCCCCAACCCTTCCCCCATAGAGTAATATTTTTGAGTTTCATATATGTCAAAGCATGTGTTAGTAATTTGTTCTTTTTATTGATGAGTAGTATTCCACTGTGTGCATATACTACATCATGTCTGTCCATTCATCAGTTGATGGATATTTAGGTTTATATGGTTTTCAACTATGAATATGAGTAATGCTGCTAAGAGAATCCATGTGTAAGTCTTTGTGTAAATATATGTTTTAATTGCTCTTGGGTAGATACCTAAAAGTAAAATTGTTCAGTCATTTGGAACATTTATTTTTAACTTTTTGTGAGACTGCCAAACTGTCCAAAGTGGTTGCATGATTTTATAGTCCCACCAGCAAAGTATGAGGACCCTTGTTTCTCCACATCCTTGCCAACATTTGCTATTATCTGTTTTTTTTAAAAAAATTATTATAGCCTTTCTAGTGGGTGTGAAATTCCTTCTCATTGTGGTTTTAATTTGCATTTTACTAAACTAATGATACTGAATACCTTTTTGTGTGCTTATTAGCCACTCATATATCTTCTTTGGTGAAATGCTTTGTGAAAAATTTTATGCAATTTTTGATTGTGTTGTTTTTCTTCTTGTATACAAAGAGTTCTTTGAATATTTTGTACACAAATCCTTTATAAGATGTATGTTTCCTAAATATTTTCTCTCAGTCTGTTGCTTGTCTTTTAATTTTCATAATAATATCTTTGAAGTATAAAAGATGTGAATTTTGATGAGGTCTAATTTATCAGATTTTTAAAAATGAACCATGTTTTTGGTGTCATATCTAAGAAAGTTTTGCCTAACCTAAGGTCTTGAAGATAATCACCTATGTTTTCTTTTGAAAGTTTGATTTGGCTCTAACATTTAAATGTGTGATCTGTTTTGTGTTATTTTTTATGTATAGTGTGAAATAAAGGTATAACTTTATCTTTTGGCATATGGATATCCAGTTTTCCTAGTACCATTAATTAAAAAGGCTATCTTTTCCCTCAGTGAATTTCCTTTGCACCTTTGCTGAAAATTAGTTTCTTTTCTAGTGATCTGCCTGTCTGTCCTTGTGCCAGTACTACATTGTGTTGATAACTACTGAAGTAGCTTTATATTAAGTTTTGAAATTGGGAAGTATATGTTACCCAGCTTTGTTTGTCTTTTTCAAAATTGTTTTGGCATTCTATATAAGTTCTCTATAAATTTTGCAATTCTATATAATTTGCAATTCTAAATACATTTTAGGATCATATTGCCAATATCTGCCAAAAGGCTGCTGAAATTCTGGTAGCGATTGATGTATGAATCAATCTGGAGAAAATTGCCATCTTAACAGTTTTGAACTTTCCACTCCACAAACGTGGTATCTTGACCCTCTTTTGAAGGTAATCTTTCTCTGTCGCTCCCTCTGCTGCACCTGATTGCTTTTAAGGTCTTTCTCTTTCCTTTTGGTTTTAAATGGTTTCATGATGATGTGTTTAAGTGTGGATTTCCTTTCATTTATACTGCTTAGGAAATTTTGGCTTCTTGTATATGTGAATTGGTGTCTTTCATTAGTTCTGGAAAATTTTGTTGGTCTATTCAAATATCTTTTTTTTATTGAATCTAAAGTACCATCAATTTTAAGATGTACCATTCAGGTACCACTGAAAGAGAAAAAATTACTACTAATGCCTTAATAATAGTATTATTTAATGAATGAATTGGTCATATTGACCCTGGTTGCTTAGAAATTTATCATTTTCTCAAAGGATTTGGCAAACATCTCCACAATTGCATTGCTTGATGTATAGTCTTTTACATGTATCTCTGTAAGAAAGCATATCACAATTTCATATACTTGTATCTTTCTTTCTTAGGTTCTGTAAGTAATTAGTTGTTGCTTTGCAAGGTGTCCAAATCAATTCAGACTGCTATAACAAAATACCATAAACTGGTAACAAAATACCATAAACTGGGTGGCTTAAACAACAAACACTTATCTCCCACAATTCTGAAGGTTGGGAAGTCCAAGATCAAGGTGCTGGCATATTCTGTGTCTGGTGAGGACCCTCTTCCTGGTTTGTAGATGGCCGCCTTCTTGCTGTATTTTTACATGGTGGGGGAGAGAGATCATCTCTCTCATGTTTCTTCTTATAAGGGCACTAATTCCATTCATGAAAGTTCTACCCTCAAGACCTAATTACCTCCCAAAGGTCCTACCTCTAAATACCATCAGATTGGGATTAGGACTTTAACATATGAACTTTGTGGGGAACACAAATATTTAGTCCATAGTATAAGAATGTAATGACCACTCATTTGTGGTCATTATTTTAGTTATGAATATTTGCTTCACTAATGTCTGATTGTGTGCCTTTCTGTAACACAATAGGTTTTAAAAACTTTTCTGAAGTATAATTTACATTGCAATAACTTCTCAATGGCAAATCATAGTTTTTAAAAATTTACTTTTTCAAGGTGTACGTGATGATTTAACATACATATACATTGTGAAATGATTACTACAATCAAGTTAATTAATGCATCCATTACCTCACATAGTCACTTTTTTTGGTAGTGTGAACACTTAAGATCTACTTTCTTAGCAAACTTCAAGTATGTAATACAGTATTTTTAACTATAATGCTGTACATTAGATCCTCATTATTCATATTATAACTGAAAGTTTGTACACTATGGACATCACATCCCCATTTCCCTCACCCCCACTCCTGGCAACCACTGTTCTACTATCTGGTTCTATGTGTTTGACTTTTTTAGATTCTAAATGTAGTAAGTGAGATCTACAATGTTTGTCTTTCTCTGTCTGATTTATTTCACTTAGCATAATGTCTTCCAGATTCATCCATATTGTTGAAAATGACAGAATTTCCTTCCTTTTGGAAGGAAATTGGCTGAATAATATTCCAGTGTGTGTGTGTGTGTGTGTGTGTGTGTGTGTGTGTGTGTGTGTGCACCACATTTTCCTTATCTGTTCATCCATTGATGGACACTTAGGTTATTTCCATATCTTGGCTGTTGTGAATAATGCTGCAGTGAACACAGGAGTGCAGATATCTCTTTGAGATAGCAATTTTATTTCTTTTGGTTATGCACCCAGAAGTAGGATTGCTGGATCATATGGTAGTTCTATTTTTTAATTTCTTGAGGAACCTCCATGCTTTTCCCCATAATAGCTGTATTATTTTTCTTCCAACCAACATTGTACAAGGGTTCTCTCTTCTCCACACCCTTTCCAACCCTTGTTATTTCTTGTCTTTTTGATAATAGCCACCCTAATAGGTGTGAGATGATAGCTCATTTTAGTTTTGATTTGCATTTCCCTGATGATTAGTGGTGTTGAACACCTTTTCATACACCTGTTGGCAATTTGTATGTCTTTTTTGGAAAAATGTCTGTTCAGATCTTTTGCCTATTTTTAAATCAGGTTATTATTATTATTTTTGCTATTGGTTTATATTAGTTATTTATGTATTTTGGGTATTAACCTCTTATCATATATATGTGATTTGCAAATATTGGATTTTAAATTTTAGTCATTGTATTTTTAATTTCTAGAAATTTTATTTGATTTTTTTTCAAATCTGCTCTTTCACTTTTTATAATTTCCTGTACCTACATATATTTTCAAGCATGCTATTAATTAATTAATTTTTAATGTAGTAAGCATAGTTTTGTAATTTGATTCTGGTAATTCTAATATTTGGAGTCTTAAGGGATCTCTTTCAGTCGTCTTTCATTTATGCAGACTTTTGACCATGGTGCTTTGTTTCCTTGTATGCTTGGTTATTTTTCTTATTGCCCTCATAAAATTATTTGGAGAGTTCTGGAGGCTTAGACTATACTTACCTTCCTATAGGGAAGCTTTGCATTGGCTTTTGCTAAAGAACCTGCGACCATTTCACCAACAGTTTGAGGTTCCCTACTCAGTCAAGGTAATGAGAACCTGGTCAGCTAATCCCCACAAGGCCCAGCCTATGGCCAAAGATTTTCAGTAATGGAAGGCTGAGAGTTTATGGTTTCAGGTCTTATTTTAAGTTTTAACCCATTTCAAGTCAATTTTTGATGAGTGGTATGAGATAGATGTTCTTTTGTATCTGAGAACAGAGGTTCCCGCCTCTTTTCCTTCTCTTTTTTCTCCTGCTCCTCTTAGTGCCAAAGCAACTTTCACCCCACTGTCCTAGGGGTGGGGTTGAGAATGGGGAAGACAGGTTTCATTCTAGGTATTACCTTTGAGGTCCAACTTAATAAGGCGAGGGTTTTCTGTTAGCCACCCCAGTTTAGGTGGGGCTCTTTGCCTTCAATGTTCCAGAATTGAAGCTTAAATTTGCCAATTGGCAGATGTATTCATAGGTGTTTCATGTTCTGCTTACTAGAGAGATAGCATTGGGTTTTATATTTCACTAAGCATTCAGCATGGCAGTTCCCCATTCTCATGTCAGCTCAGTGCTTTAAAGTGATGGCATTTAAAAAAAATTCTTCATTTTTCATTTTCAGCAGGAGGGATGGTCTCAACTAGTAGTTCTCAGCTGTGGATGATTTCGTCCCCTTGAGGGACATTTGGCAACATCTGAAGATACTTTTGGTTTTTATAGTTGGGGTTGGGGGAGCTACTGACATCTAGTCAGTAGAGACCAGTGATGCTTCTAAACATTCTACAATACATAGGTACCCTCCTGCAAGAAAGAATTATCCAGCCCCAAATGCCAATAATACCAGGGTCTAAAAAATTTAGGCTTCCATTACTGAGAATAAAAGTTCAAGAAGATAGTTTATAATTTTAAAATTTGGAGTTTGAATAATTGTCATACTTCCACAAATTTTATTTCACACTAATGTATATCAAGTTTTATATTCCAGCTATAGAAGATTTCCTAAACCAAATTTTATTCATGAGTATTACCATTAAGATCACATTTAAAAATATAATATGTTTTATCCTGGTACTTTTTGGCAGGGTTGAAACTAGGGTGAGGTGAGCAATGCACTTGCTTCAGGCACAAAATTCACAGTGGACAAAATATCAAAATTTTAAATAGAGACAGTTACTAACTATGTTGTGCTGTATTGGAACCTGAGGCAAAAAGAAAAATCAGTAATACTGACTCTGTATTAATTTAAGATTTTGATATTTTGTTCATCATCAGTTTCTTTTACATAAATTCTGATTATTTAATATAAGGCATTAAAATATTATTTATCTTGATTGCTGAGATTTTTTGCACCTTCTTAAATTTGCACCCAAGGTACCTTACTCCTCTCATCTTAGTCCTGACCCTGCTTGTTGGTGAGACATTCTGGCTAGGTAGCTAACATAGGATGGAGGGACCAGGGCTGACAATAGACTTTATTTCTAGGGCAGGACAGGTGCTAGGATGACTGTCCTAATATAAGGTTGGGGGACAGTTTGAGGAACAGTGGCATAATGTTCAAATATTCAGTTATCTCTAGTAATCTTAAATATTCACTTATACTTTGAATAAAAAGTTTCTTGTTCTGGGGATTCAGGTAAAGTTGCAAGGGCCTCATAGGCATACCAAGCATATCAGTAAGAAACTGAGTTGGTAATTCCTTATAAGAGTGCAGACATGTAGGAAGCAGTTGATTGGTGTCCTTAAGAGAGGAGGCATAGCCACCAGACTTAAGACCATAGCTGTAACGATTAGGGTTGTGATTTCTGCTGAGGGAGATTGAAAGTTCATGGCTTACTATTCTAGTCATAGAAAAAGGGTAATGAGAAGTCATTCTTTCTGACTGGGGTACATTAGAGGCAAGGGAAGCCTCAAAAACTTGGGTTTGGTAGCCCTGTTTATCACATGGGAGGAGTGAAGCTTATGGAAACCAGTTGGTCAGCCTTTACCTTCCTCACTTCCTGTGCTCCCCTTAATTAATGTGGTGAATGACTAAATGATAAGAGGTACTAAGTTTGCACTGAAGCAGTTTAGGATTTTATTTTTATTTATTTATTAAAAAAATTTATTGGAGTATAGTTGATTTACAATGTTATATTAGTTTCTGCTGTACAGCAAAGTGAATCAGCTATAAATATACATATATCCACTCATTTTAAGATTCTTTTCCATATAGATCATATTGAGTAGAGTTCCCTTTGCTATACAGTAGGTCCTTATTAGTTATCTGTTTTATATATAGTAGTGTGTATGTGTCAATCCCAATCTCCCATTTTATCCCTCTCTCCCTTTCTCCCTGGTAACCATAAGTTTGTTTTCTACCTCTATGACTATTTCTCTTTTGTAAATAAGTTCATTTGTGCCATTGTTTTTAGATTCCACATATAAGCAGTATCATATGATATTTGTCTTTCTCTTACTTCACTCACTATAACAATCTCTAGGACCATCCATATTACTGCAAATGGCATTATTTTGTTTTTTTTATGGCTGAGTAATATTCCATTGTATATATGTACCACATCTTCTTTATCCATTCCTCTGTTGATGGACATTTAGGTTGTTTCCATGTCCTGGCTATTGTAAATAGCACTGCAATGAACATTTGGGTGCATGTATCTTTACAAATTATGGTTTTCTCTGGATATATGTATGCCCAGGAGTGGGATTGCTAGATCATGTGGTAGCTCTATTTTTAGTTTTTTAAGGACCTTCCATACTGTTCTCCATAGTGGCTGTACCAATTTACACTCCCACCAACAATGTAGGAGGGTTCCCTTTTTCCCACACCCTCTCCAGAATTTATTCTTTCTAGATTTTTGGATGATGGCCATTCTGACCAGTGCGAGATGATACCTCATTGTAGTTTTGAATTGCATTTCTCTAATAATTAGTGATGTTGAACATCTTTTCATGTGCTTTTTGGCCATCTGTATGTCTTCTTTGGTGAAATGTCTGTCTGTATCTTCCACCCATTTTTTGATTGGCTTCTTTTTTTTTTTTAATTGAGCTGCATGAGCTATTTGTATATTTTGGAGATTAATCCCTTGTCGATCACTTTGTTTGTGAATATTTTCTCCCATTCTGTGGGTTGTCTTTTCATTTTGTTTATAGTTTCCTTTGCTGTGCAAAAGCTTTTAAGTTAATTAGGTCCCATTTGCTTATTTTTGTTTTTATTTTCATCATTCTAGGAGGTAGATCAAAAAAGATCTTGCTTCAATTTATGTCAGAGAGTGTTCTGCCTGTGTTTTCCTCTAAGAGTTTTATAGTATCTGGCCTTTTAGGTCTTTAACCCATTTTGAGTTTATTTTTGTGTATGGTGTTAGGGAGTGTTCTACTTTCATTCTTTTACATGTAGCTGTCCGGTTTTGCCAGCACCACTTATTGAAGAGGCTGTCTTTTCCCCCTTGTATATTCTTGCCTCCTTTGTCATAGATTAGTTGACCATAGCTGCGTGGGTTTATCTCTGGGCTTTCTATCCTGCTCCATTGATCTATATTTCTGTTTTTGTGCCAGTACCATGCTGTTTTGGTGAACGTAGCTTTGTAGTATAGTCTAAGGTCAGGGAGCCTGATTCCTCCAGCTCTGTTTTTCTTTCTCAAAATTGCTTTGGCTATTTAGTGTCTTTTGTGTCTCCATACGAATTTTAAGATTTTTTATTCTAGTTCCATAAAAGATGCCATTGGTAATTTGATAGGAATTGCATTGAATCTGTAGATTGCTTTGGCTAGTATAGTAATTTTGACAATATTGATTCTTCTAACCCAACAACATGGTATATCTCTCCATCTGTTTGTGTTGTCTTTGGTTTCTTTCATTAGTATCTTATAGTTTTCTGAGTACAGGTCTTTTGCCTCCTTAGGTAGATTTATTCCTAGGTATTTTATTCTTTTTGTTGTAGTGGTAAATGGGATTGTTTCCTTAATTTCTCTTTCTGATCTTTCATTGTTAATGTATCGGGGTGGAAGAGATTTCTGTGTATTAATGTTGTATTCTGCAACTTTACCAAATTCATTGATTAGCTCTAGTAGTTTTCTGGTGGCATCTTTAGGATTCTCTATATATAGTATCATGTCATCTGCAAACAGTGACAGTTTTACTTCTTTTCCAATATGTATTCCTTTTATTTCTTTTTCTTCTCTGATTGCCGTGGTTAGGACTTCCAAAACTATGTTGAATAAAAGTGGTGAGAGTGGACATCCTTGTCTTGTTCCTGATCTTAGAGGAAATGCTTTCAGTTTTTCAGTGTTGAGAATAATATTTGCTGTGGGTTTGTCATACATGGCCTTTATTATGTTGAGGTATGTTCCCTCTATGCCCACTTTCTGGAGAGTTTTTATCATAAATGGGTGTTGAATTTTGTCAAAAGCTTTTTCTGCATCTATTGAGATGATCATATGGTTTTTATTCTTCAGTTAATATGGTGTATCACATTGATTGATTTGCATATATTGAAGAATCTTTGCATCCCTGGGATAAATCCCACTTGATCATGGTGTATGATCCTTTTAATGTGTTGTTGGATTTGGTTTGCTAGTATTTTGTTGAGGATTTTTTTATATTTTCTTTTTTAAAATAAATAAATAAATAATTAATTAATTTTTGGCTGTGTTGGGTTGTCGTTGCTGTGCATGGGCTTTCTCTGGTTGCGGTGAGCTGGCTACTCTTTGTTATGGTGCACAGGCTTCTTATTTTGGTGGCTTCTCTTGTTGCAGAGCACGGTCTCTAGGCACGCGGGCTTCAGTAGTTGTGGCATGCAGGCTCAGTAGTTGTGGCTTGTGGGCCCTAGAGCATAGGCTCAGTAGTTGTGGCATGCAAGCTTAGTTGCTCTACAGCATGAGAGATCTTCCTGGACCAGAGCTCAAACCCATGTCCTCTGCATTGGCAGGAAGATACTTAACCACTGCACCACCAGGGAAGTCCATGTTGAGGATTTTTTTGTCTTTGTTCATCAGTGATATTGCCCTGTAATTTTCTTTTTTTGTGATATCTTTGTCTGGTTTTGGTATCCGTGTGATGGTGGCCTCATAGAATGAGCTTGGGAGTGTTCCTTCCTCTGCAATTTTTTGGAAGATTTTCAGAAGGATAGGTGTTAACTCTTCTCTAAATGTTTCATAGAATTTACCTGTGAAGCCATGTGGTCCTGGACTTTGGTTTGTTGGAAGATTTTTTTTTTTTTTTACATCTTTATTGGAGTATAATTGCTTTACAGTGGTGTGTTAGTTTCTGCTTTATAACAAAGTGAATCAGTTATACATATACGTATGTTCCCATATCTCTTCCCTCTTGCGTCTCCCTCTCTCCCACCCTCCCTATCCCACCCCTCTTGGTGGTCACAAAGCACCGAGCTGATCTCCCTGTGCTATGCGGCTGCTGTTGGAAGATTTTTAATCATAGTTTCAATTTCAGTACTTGTGATAGGTCTGTTCATATTTTCTATTTCTTCCTGCGTTCAGTCTTGGAAGGTTGTACTTTTCTAAGAATTTGTCCATTTCTTTTAGGTTGTCCATTATTGGTGTATAGTTCCTTGTAGTAGTCTCTTTTGATCCTTTGTATTTCTGTGGTGTCCGTTGTAACTTCTCCTTTTTTATTTCTAATTTTATTGATTTGAGTTCTCTCCCTTTTTTTTCTTGATGAGTTTGGCTAAAGGTTTATCAATTTTGCTTATCTTCTCAAAAAACCAGCTTTTAGTTTCATTGATCTTTGCTATTGTTTCCTTCATTTCTATTTCATTTATTTCTGCTCTGATCTTTATGATTTCTTTCCTTCTACTAACTTTGGGTTTTGTTTGTTCTTCTTTCTCTAGTTGCTTTAGATGTAAGGTTAGGTTTTTTATTGGAGATTTTTCTTGTTTCTTGAGGTAGGATTGTATTGCTATAAATTCCCTCTTAAGACTGCTTTTGCTGCATCCCATAGGTTTTGGATCACTGTGTTTTTGTTATCATTTGTCTCTAGGTATTTTTTGATTTCCTCTTTGATTTCTTCAATGATCCATTCGTTGTTTAGTAACATATTTTTAGTTTAGGAATTTCTTACCTTAGTCAAAATGAACCCAGATACAGGGCAAGACATAGCCTGCAGGTGGAGGGGGGGCCTTGTTGAACCGCTTTTAGGAGTTAGGGAAGCCTGAGGCAAGAGAAATGAAGTGACAACTAATGTTGGAAAGTGTTTTGAAGCATTTATTTCTAAATTGTTTTATTAAACCAGCCATTTGTGTGTCATCAAATCACTCATGTGTCCAGCAGCAAATCACGTGTACAGCAGAGTAGTGACTATCTTCCTTTATTGGTGTTCCCATGCTTTTCCCCCTGGAATCTCTCAATTCCAATTGTATCACAACAGTTTTATTGTGTTTTTTCAGTGGGCAAAAAGTGTCCACTTGTGAGTATGTATATTTTAAATGTTTTTGAAAGGAAACTTCTTCTTTATGAGTGCTCATTTCTCGGATATGTTCTTGTTCTTAGATTTTAGCACAACAGAACTAAAACTGTAAAAGGTCGCTTTGAGTTAAGTGTCAGAAATCATGTTAAAACTACTGTCTGTTTGCATTACAGAGGAAACACTGAGGGCTTCAAAGCAATTTTTAGTGCTGGAATGTCAGAGAAGTAAAGGAATGCTAGCAATCAGATAGGATTCCATAAGGACAGCCCCTTGAGCCTGGTAAAGCATCAGAGCTACAAAGAATGATGGGCTTTGCAAGCAGTATCTGCAGAGTGGGCTACAGCCCTTGAAATAAAAAGAAATGGAATCCAGCAACATCTTGATGCATAATAGGTCTCAGCAGTACTGTGAAAGATCTTACCGTTTTTTTTTTTTCTTTTTAAATAGATGATACACACTCATCAGGCATATTCTTCCTTAGTGGAAGAGGATATTCAACACTGATGACGTCCCATTTTTTTTTTCTTGGCACATTTACCCCCCAGTTCCCAAAATACCATTCTTGCCTGTATATAAAATCAATGACAACTGTAATATATATTTTTGAAATAATTCCAGTGATGATTTTAAAACATTGAAGATAAACTAATCACATAGCAATTTAGGAAGTTAATTGGCAGCCCAGAGTACATTCATGGTCATGAGGCATATTCTAAAAGCTTTTTTGATTGTACATGATTGCCAAGAGAGCTTATCATAGACTAATCCATATAGGTCTGAAAATCCTTTGACATTGGCCTGCTTGTAAATAAGTTGCTTTATTTTTTCTCTTTCTTTGTCTCTTTTTTTCCCTTGATTCTTGCAGATTTATTTTGTTGTATATATCAGCTTCTTAACAGTGCTTTAAAGTTTCAAGTTGTCATGTTGTATACTGATTGTTTAAAATTTTTCCTGTTAATTTATTATAGGAGGAACTCTCTCTAAGGACTTCTATTTTAATTTTTCTTTAAAATTATTTATTTCTTATTCGTTATTTAAAAAATTTTAAATTTCCCCAGTATATTTATTTTCACATTTTATTTTTTTCCTTTTCTCCCTACCCTCTTATGTTTTCCTTTACTTTTTTTTTTGTAATGACTGCAGCTATGCCACAGACATGGCCAAAGAGAGAGTCTCTGTCACAGATGAGCAAAGTTGAGGTCTTATTCATTCAGTTTCTCTCTAACAGGTCTCTCAGCCTACGGATGGCCTCATAACACTCCTTACCCTAGTAACATGTGGGCTAACTTTCCTTATTGTACTTCCTGCTCTGTAGATGTCATATTCAGTCTTTTGGAAAAGATATTACTTTGTAAAATTGCATACTATCTGACTTTTATAGGTATCTGTTTTAAAACCTATGATTCCTATTTTAGACAAATAGAGAACCAAGAGCTAGGAGAGTACCTCTTGAGAAATGATCTTCCATGTAATATGCCTAGGCTAACCTTGCTGATAATCCAGGTGATGGTGAACCCCCTTAAAAATGTTCATGGGTCAAACTCTTGGTATAGCTTTTACACTATCCTGGCTCTAATTTAGTTATTTCCTGGATGATCCTCTTTGTTTGGCAGGGTCATGGGAGTATCCTTTGGGTATAAGGCCCTCCTAGCTCTTTTTCCTCATTATTTGGGTTAAGAATGTATCTATGACTACTAAGTAAGGAAAATGAAAATCTTGCTACCAGGAATTACATGATTTTAAAATATGGAAATGGGATTTATTTTCACTAAAATGTTTCACTGTAATACTGCTTTCTTTTAATGTTAAATTGAGAAAGCCTTTACTTTCTTTCATTTGTAATATCATTCTTACTGGAAATTCTTCATTCTACTTGTCATTGAGTGAGTAAGACCTTAGAAAAAGATCTTAGTGTGGAATAAGGAGAGTCATTATAGTTGGAAAAACATAAGGTGTAATATTAAAAGACCTGGATTGTTGTCCTCACTCTATTATTTATTAGCCAAGTGACTTTGGAAAAATCAGTTTACCTTTCTTACCTTTAGTTTCTTCATTTGCAAAATAGGAATGATATTACCTCACAGGATTATTATGAGACTCAAATGAGGTATTTGTGAAGGTACTTTATAAAGTGATATCTCAGTTTTATATTCTAAGTAATACCATGTTATTTTACTTGTATACTTGGTAAGTTACTTTCTAAAGGCTGTGGTTTGAGAGGCAGTAAAGTTAAGCCACATTGTTTAAGTTCAAATTCCCAATCTTCCTCTTATTAGAGGTGTGGCCTAACCTCTCTTAGTCTCACTTTCCTCTTCTATAAAATGAGAGTGATAATAGTGTCTATCTCATAGGGTTGTTGTGAAGATTAAATTATCTATGTCAAATACTTCCACCAGTGTTCAGCACATTCAATACATGTTACCTATTGTCATTATCATTCTTAGATTTTATAAAAAGAAGCTCTTTTCCTAAATTAAAGACTATATTACCATTTATCAAGTGGCCACTCTGTTGTGACGCATCCAAGCAATTAATTCAATTTTTCCTTAGTGGTAAATACATACGTAAATACAATGTTACCGTTTTCTTCAGTTAAGAAAACTCATTAACATTATTTTAAATGGCAGTATTCCTGATAAGTTGTGTGCATATAGTATTTTGGCAAATTTAGTTATATTTTGGGTATGGTAAGGAAATTCAGAAAATAACTACTGAAAATAAATCCATTGAATAATAAAGGACCCTTTGAAATGTGATTATTCACTAGTTTATTCATTCTTGAAACCAGTTTTCACTTAAAAAAGGAAATCTGGCTACATTTATATGCACTAATTGTGAGAATTAATTAATTAATTATGTAATCTGTTTTAAAGTGATCACCAAAATGATCGAAGCAGCAGCCTTGAAGGATTAGTTAAAACATGCTGTAACTAATATAATATAATGAAGTAATTTCTTCAGGTAAATGCCTAATATAAAGTCTGACTAAAACAGAGACTAGAGTTTTGAAAATAAATGAATAACTGAAAGACTGTGTGATTTTTGTTGTGTGCTGGTCAGTTTAGAAAGATCTAGGGCAGTGTAATAGTTGAGATTAACTTGTAATATTCAGGTTAAAAATGTATGCTTTTTCTGTTCTTCATAGAAGGCATGGTTTATACTACTTGTAGTTCATTTGTGATTGCTTTCACATTTTGTGTGTTAATACTTTGGTGAAGTGTACAATATACAAGTGAATTAAATGTTTGATGATTGCGGCACAGTCCAAGACTGATTTCAGCCAGTCAGAATGTTGCAGTTTTGGCTTAATTACAAGAAGAGCCTGAGTTTCATGGTTTCTGTGACAACCTAAGGTCAGGTGACCTGGATATGTTCTGCCAAGCTGTTCCTGTGGAATAAATAGGCTGTTTGTAAACAGGATGGCTAAGCATTCTCTCACAAGATTTCAAGTTCACAGAGTATGAGGCAACTGGGTAAAAGGTCAAAGGTTAAAGGTAATAAGTCATTTTAGGCCTGTTCTTTTGTGGAGTCTGGCTGCCTTTCAGACTGAGGTCTTGGAAATAGTTCACACACAGGCCTTTTGCCAAAAAACTACTGAGAGTTGGCTCAGGCAGGATTCTATTACAAAGTTCTTTCTCTCACTCTCTCTTTCTGTCTGAATCCTGCCATCTGAAATTTATAAAAATGCAAGGAATTTTTAAAAAGTAAGCATATAAATGAGGCAACTAAATAAATTCATGTTTTACATAAAATAAATCTAGAATGACTTTATTTCTTAGGGACAGAGGTCCACAAACTGAATTTATTTATTTAGGCTGCACGGGGTCTTAGTTGTGGCACATGAGATTTTCGTTGCAGCATGTGGGATCTTTTTTTTTTTTTAGTTGCAGCATGTGGGCTTCTTAGTTGTGGCATGAGGACTTCATAGTTACGGCATGCAGACTCTTAGTTGCGGCGTGCAAACTCTTAGTTGTGGCACGCATGTGGGATCTAGTTCCCCAACCAGGGATCGAACCTGGGCCCTCTGCATTGGGAGCGTGGCATCTTACCCACTGGATCACCAGGGAAGTCCACAAACTGAATTTATTGTGATAAATACTTGCAAAATGGATTGCAAGTATGTTTTAGAAAAAGAGTAAGTATATCAAAATAACAAATAAGATTAAAATATTGGCAGAAAAACTTGGAGCAGTTGTAGGCTTTTTTAAAGAAGCAATAAATATCTGTTCCCCCTAAGCCACCAGAGGCAGTCTTTAAACAGTCTAGTGAGATATTTTAACTAATAAGCTCTTCTACTAGTATATGTTATGCTATTGAATGTTAAGATTTGCTGTGTATTATGAAGAAAAGGTATAATTAGTCTTCCTCAAAATTTGCTTCCCTTTAGATTTATTGCTGTTGTTATTCTTGCTCAGAGTAGGAATTCATTCCGGGAATAGAAAAAACAAAGTGAACATTAGATTTACCTTCTCTGTCATCAAAGCTTGGCTTAAAGAGCTTTTCTTTCAGTTCCTTGGCTCTAATATTTGTCTGCATTATTTGTTTTCTTCTGTTTGTGTAATACTGTAGAGTTACAACTTCTATATTGGTCAATTTTGGTTTATTTTCATCCTTGGATTTGAAATACTTTGTTAGTAAAGATGTGGGCACTGGATATTAAGGTAGAAAAAGGTAGGTTAAGGGACAGTGAAAAGATGGCAAAAGAACTATTCCCAAACACAAAGTATGAGCCATATGTCATTTTAACTGTAAACAAACTTCTGTGGGATGGTAGCAGTTACAAAGAAATCACCCAGATAAAGGGAAAAATAAAAACACTTCATTAGGAAACTTAGGAGTAGTGTAACTACTTCATTAGGAGTAGTGTAACTCCTACTAGAAACCAAAGCATACAGTTTGGATCATAACCAGTGATACCTTGGCTTTCATTATTTTATTGTACTGATGAGGATAGGCATGGAAAGGGTGGGACTTTCCAGTGTGTTTCATAAAGTCCAATTTCTTTTCTTCTTTGTGTAACAGTGAAACAAATCCATTTATGTCTCAAACAGAATTTTTCTGAAAATATCTTAACTTACAGGTGGTTTTGTTTTTACTCCCTTCAGAAAATTCTACAAGAAAAATATTTTCCTGAAGTTTGGGAAGTCATTTGCCATTATTTTCTTTTCCTTGAATTTCTTGATATCAGGAACATGCTGCAGTATGAGGTATTACATATGTTGATAAACAGCTTTCTCTTCTCTGTTTTTTCATTAACCAGAATGACAAATGACTTCCAACTAGACTGTGTTGGAGAAATTAGAAAATGACAACTTTTAAAAGAATGTATTTTAAAAGTTTGGACAGATCTTTACTTCTTTTTCCCATGTCAAAGAAAAACCTGAAAAATGTTTACTCTTTAAAAAAAAATTAACTTCAGAACAGTAATCTTGGACAAGTCACTGAGCCTCTCTGAATCTAGTTTGTTATGGAGGCTATAACTTGATCTTTAAGGTTTTTCCCAACTCTAAACTAAGTTGCATCTCATCAGATGTTTGTAGGACTGAAGAACTGACTTGCTAAATTTGGTATTTATGTCATTTTTTCTCAGTGAATAAAATGTTAAGGAGAAAGTGAATCAGGACCTTGAAGTATGAAAGATGCTATGAATCCATTTTATTTTTTAAATTTTAAAATGAATAAAATTATTTATTTATTTAATTTTGGCTGTGTTGGGTCTTCATTGCTGCGCGGGCTTTCTCTAGTTGCGGCGAGCAGGGGCTACTCTTCGTTGTGGTCCGCGGACTTATCATTGTGGTGGCTTCTCTTGTTCCAGAGCACGGGCTCTAGGAGCATGGGCTTCAGTAGTTGTGGCTCGTGGGCTGTAGAGCACAGGCTCAGTAGTTGTGGCACATGGGTTTAGTTGCTCTGCGGCATGTGGGATCTTCCCGGACCAGGGCTCAAACCCATGTCACCTGCATTGGCAGGCACATTCTTAACCACTGCTCCACCAGGGACGTCCCTATGAATCCATTTTAAAAAGGCAATTACCATTGTAGCCCCTTGTTTGCCTGCTTCCCTTTGACACTCTTACTACTATCGGAGCTAATACCATTGGTCCTGCTGCTGCTGCCTCAGATGAGAGGCAAAGATGGCTGATGAGGCCAGCAAGTGGACTTACTTCTCTAGGGCCTAAATGGGAGGGCTAGGTGATCTCTGGTGCAGAAATCTCTGTAAGAGTCATGAATGAAATGAGCATTTGAAAACCTCCAAATCAGGCAGGACCTCTGATCTAAATTAAAAATACAGCTATTAGGTTGTTTCTATATCTTGGTTATTATGAATAATGCTGCAAAGAACACAGGAGTGCCAGTATTTCTTCGATATCCTTGTTTTCATTTCCTTTGGATATATTCCCAGAAGTGGGATTACTGGATCATACAGTAGTTCTACTTTAAATTTTTTTGAGGAACCTTCATACTGTTTTCCATAGTGGCTCTACCAATTTACATTCCCACCAACAGTGTACAAGGGTTCCCTTTTCTCTACATCCTCACCAACACTTATTTTCTGTGTTTTTGATGATAACTATTTTAACAGGTATGAGGTGATATCTTGTGGTTTTGATTTGCATTTCCCTGGTGATTAGAATGTTGAGCACCTTTTCATGTACCTTTTGGCTATTTGTATGTTTTTGTAAAAATGTCTGTTCAGTTCCTCTGCCCACTTATAAATAAGATTTTTTGGCTATTGAGTTATATGAATTCTTTGTGTATTTTGGATATTAATCCCTTATGACATGTGTAATTTGAAGCTATCTTTTCCCGTTGGATTGATTTCCTCTTCATTTTGTTCATAGTTTGCTGAGCAGAAGCTTTTTAGTTTGATGCAGTCCTAATTTTTTTGGTGGTGGGGGGGAGCGTGCCATGTGGCATGTGGGATCTTAGTTCCCTGACCAGGGATCGAACCCATGCTCCCTGTAATGGAAGCATGATGTCTTAACCACTGGCCCACTAGGGAAGTACCCCCAATTGTTTATTGTTGCATTTCTTGCCTTTGCTGTTAGTGTCCAATCCAAAAAATCATTACCAAGACTGATGTCAGTGAGCTTACCTTCTATGTTTTCCTTCTAAGGACTTCTGTGGTTTCAGGTCTTTGTCCAAGTCTAATCCATTTTGAGTTGATTTTGTGTATGGTAGAAGATAGGGGTCCAGTTTCATTCTTTGCATGTTCTTAATGTCAGTAGCATACTGTTTTGATTACTATAGCTTTATTGTATAGTTTGAAATCAGGAAGTGTGATTCTTCCAGCTTTGTTCTTTTTTCTCAAGATTTGGCTATTCAGAGTCTTTTGTGGTTCCATATGAATTTTAGGATTTTTTTTCTGTTTCTATGAAAAATGCCATTTGTATTTTGATAGTGATTGTACTGAATCTATAGATTGCTTTGAGCAGTGTGACATTTTAATAATATTAATTTTTCCAAACCATGAACACAGAATTTCTTTACATTTTTGTGTCTGCTTCAGTTTATTTCATCAATGTCTCTTAGTTTTCAGTGTGTAAGTCTTACACCTCCTCAGTTCAATTTATTCTTAGGTATTTTAGTCTTTTGATGCAATTATAATTGGGATTCTTTTCTTAATTTCTCTTTCTGATATAAAAAGTTAGTGTATGGAAATGCAACTTATTTTTATATTGATTTTCTATCCTGCAGCATTACTAAATTTGTTGATTAGTCCTAACAGGGTTTTTTTTGTGGAGTCTTGAGGTTTTCTATATGTAATATCATGTTATCTGCAAACAGAGAGTTTTACTTCTTCCTTTCCAACTTGAATGCCATTTTTGTTCTCATTCTTGCCTAGTAGCTCAGCTAGGACTTCCAGTACTATATTGAATTAAAGTGGTGAGAGTGGGCATCCCTGTCTTGTTACTGATCTTAGAGGAAAGCTATCAGTTTTTCATCACTGAGTATGATGTTAGCTTTGGCTTATCATGTATTGCCTTTGTTATCTTGAGTTATACACCCTTTATACCTAGTTTGTGAGGATTTTTATCATGAATTGATGTTAAATTTTTCAGATGCTTTATCTGTATCTATTGATTTGATAATATGATTTTTATCCTTCATTTTGTTAATACTGTGTATTGCATTGATTGATTTGCCGACATTGAACCATTCTTGTATCCAGAATAAATCCCACTTAATCATGGTATATGATCCTTTTAATGTGTTGTTGGATTTGATTTGCTAGTAGTTTGTTGAGGATTTTCATCAGGGATATTGGCCTGTAATTTTTTTTTTTTTTGTAGTGTTCTTGTCTGGTTTTGGTTTCATGGTAATGATGGCCTCATAACATGAGTTTGGAAGTGTTCTTTCCTCTTCTATTTTTCGGAGGAGTTTGAGAAGGATTGGTATTAATTCTTTAAATGTTTGGTAGAATTCACCAGTGAAGCTGTTCAGTCCTATACTGTTTTGGGAGAGGTTTTGATTACTAGTTTAGTCTTCTGGTCTGTTCATATTTTCTCTTTCTCTGTGATTCAGTAGGTTGTATGTTTCTAGGAATTTATACATTTCTTCTAGGTTGTCTAATTTTTTGCCAGACAATCCTCTATAGAAGTCTCTTATGATGCTTTGTATTTGGTATCAGTTGTAATGTTTCCTCTTTCATTTATAATTTTATTTGTTTGAGTCCTCTTTCTTTTTTCTCGGTAATTCTAGCTAAAGGTTTGTTTATTTTATTTATCTTTTCAAAAAACCAGCTCTTAGTTCCACTGATTTTTCCCTTTTTTAATTGAAGTATAGTTGATTTACAGTGTTGTGTTAGCTTCAGATGTACAGAAAGTGATTCAGTTATTTATATATTTTCACATTATTTTCCATTATAGGTTATTATAAGATATTGAATATAGTTCCCTGTTCTATACAGTAAGTCCTTTTTGCTTATCTATTTTATGTATAGTAGCTTGTATCTGTTAATCCCATACACCTAATTTGTCCCTCCTCCCCCTCCCTTTTCCCATTGACAACCATAAGTTTGTTTTCTATGGCTGGGAGTCTGTTTCTATTTTGTATATAGATTTATTTGTATTATTTTTTAGGTTCTACATATAAGTGAGATCATATAATATTTGTCTTTCTCTGTATGACTTACTTCACTAAGTATAATATTCTCTTGGTCTACCCAGGTTGCTGCAAATGGCAATATTTCATTCTTTTTTTGTGGCTCATATTCCATTGCACATATATACCACATCTTATTAAGCCAGTCATCTGTTGATGGGCACCTGGGTCATTTCCATGTCTTGGCTATTGTAAATAGTGCTGTTATGAACATTGGGGGTGCATGTATCTTTTTGAATTAGAGTTTTCATCTTTTCCAGTTATATACCCAGGAGTGGGATTGCTGGGTCATATGATAGTTCTATTTTTGTTTTTTTAAGGAACCTCCATACTGTTCTCCATAGTGGCTGCGCCAATTTACATTCCCACCAACAGTGTAAGAGGGTTTCCTTTTCTCCACACCCTCTCCAGCATTTATTATCTGTGGACTTTTTAATGATGGCCATTCTGACTGGTGTGAGGTGATAACTTATTGTGGTTTTAACTTCTATTTCTCTGATAGTGATGTTGAGCATCTTTTCATGTGCCTATTGGCCATCTGCATGTCTTCTTTGGAGAAGTGTTCTCTGATCTTTTCTGTTGCCTTTTTAGTCTCTATTTCATTCATTCTGCCTGATCTTTGTTATTTCCTTCCTTCTACTAACTTTGGACTTAGTTTGTTCTTCTTTTTCTAGTTCCTTGAAGTATAAAGTTAGGTTGTTTATTTGGTCTGCTTGATGGTGTCCTATATGTCCCTTAAGCTATCATCACTCTTTTTCATTCCTTTTTCTTTTGCTCCTCTGATTGGATTAGTCCGACTGCCCTATTTTCAAGTTCTCTGATCCTTTCTTTCATTTCATCTAGTCTGCTGTTATACCCCTCTACTGAATTTTTCAGTTCAGCTATCATATTTTTCAGCTCTGTGATTTCTGTTTGGTACTTTCTTATGTCTTCTATCTCTTTGTTGAAATTCTCACTTAGTTCATGCATTGTTCTGACCTTGGTGAGCATCTTTATGACCATTATTTTGAACTCTATTAGGTAAATCACTTACCTCTGTTTCATTAACATCTGTCTGGAGTTTTATTTTCTTATTTTGTTTGGAACGTATTCCTGTTTCTTCAAATTTTTTGACTCTGTGTTGGTTCTGGCATTAGATGAAACAGACATCTCCTCCCAGTGACAGAGTGGTCTTGTATAGGAAGATAAACCTTATTGTTCAGCCTGGCGCAAGTTCTTGGTTGTTGCTCAAACCTTTGTGATTGTGCAACCTACCTTATTTATGCTTAGTGCTTCCCAATATTTGAGGATGTACCAGGGCCTGTTTTGATGTGGATATTTTCTTGTTTACCTGATATATCAGTGTCACTCAACTAGTTTCTGGATTTCTTTCTGAGGGAATTGCTCTTGGTATAACTGGGTTCAGTGTGCTCATGGGAGAAGGTGAGTTCAGGAGCCTCCTATGTTGTCATTTGGACTGGAACTCAGAAGCAAGTTTTCTTTTTTTTTTTTTTTTAATTAATTAATTTATTTTATTGGCTGCCTTCGGTCTTTGTTGCTACGCATGGGCTTTTCTCTAGTTGTGGCGAGCAGGGGCCACCCCTCGCCGCGGTGCACGGGCTTCTCATTGGGTGGCCTCTCCCACTGCAGAGCACAGGCTCCAGGCGAGTGGGCTTCAGTAGTTGTGGCACGTGGTCTCAGGAGTTGTGGCTCGCGGGCTGTAGAGCACAGGCTCAGCAGTTTTAGCACACAGGCCCAGTTGCTCCGTGGCATGTGGTATCTTCCCCAACCAGGGCTCGACCCCATGTCTCCTGCATTGGCAAGTGGATTCCCAACCACTGCGCCACCAGGGAAGCCCCAGAAGCAAGTTTTGATAGAAATTTTAAAGTAAGGGTTCTAGGGCTTCCCTGGTGGCGCAGTGGTTGAGAGTCCACCTGCCGATGCAGGGGACACGGGTCTGTGCCCCGGTCCGGGAAGATCCCACATGCCGCGGAGCAGCTAGGCCCGTGAGCCATGGCCTCTGAGGCTGTGCGTCTGGAGCCTGTGCTCCACAACGGGAGAGGCCACAACAGTGAGAGGCCCGTGTACTGCAAAAAAAAAAAAAAAAAAAAGTAAGGGTTCTAGATATCATCTGCATGATACATAACTGGTATTCCATCCTGTTTCCAGCTCCAGCCAGGTCAGTTCCTCTGTAGCACAGCTCAGTGTATCAGCTTTTTTTGTTTTTCAGTGTCCATTAGTGGGACACATCTACAATGGAATATTATTTAGCCACGAAAAAGAAGGAAGTACTGCCATTTGTGACAACGTGGACCTTGAGGGTATTCTGCTAAATGAAATAAGCCAGACAAAGACAAATACTGCATAGTGTCACATGTGGAATAAAACAAAAAAACTTCAAACTTACAGAAATGGAGAGTAGAAAAGTGGTTACCAGGGGCTGGGAGGTGAGGGAAATAGGGAGAGGTTGGTAAAAGGGCATAAGCTTTCAGCTGTAAGATGTGTAGTACCTAAGACCTAATGTAAAACATGGTGACTATAGTTGATAACACTGTTTAAAAAATGTACAGCTATTACAGATATTGGAATCTGAATTTCAGACTGTCAGTAATGACTTCTGTGATTTACTTTTGGGCAAATCATTTAACATGTTTGAATCACAGTTTTCAATTTGTAAAATGGATATGGGGCTAATGTAAGGATACAGTGAGTCATTTTTTTTTAAAGAACTTTGTAAACTATAAACTTATTACAAAGTTACCTACTGCTTTTTGCTAAGTGTGAAAGTTGTGAATATTTGTACAAAATAACTTTACCCCTTTTTCTGCAACATAGCAATTTATTGCTTGTATTTTATGTTAACAAATCTACAAGAATAAAAGTGAGGTTAGAGCTTTAGTATAATATTAGCTCTAAATTCAGAGCTAGGATTCCTGGATCCTCAACATCTCCATAATATAAATTAATTTCTGTTATTGAAAATGAGGCATCATGTGATTAAAGAATTCACCTATGATCACTTTGGCTTTGACTACACCAGAAAAGAGATGTAGAGCATTGTAGGTACTTTGAAATAAATAAACTATTAAGGAAAAAATGAGGATTAAAATTTTTTTCATACAATTCTGTGTCAATTAAGATAACTGCCAAATTTTTCACTATTTCCATAATCTAAGTGTTACTGAGTCAGTGGTAGGTCCTAATCAATTTTAAGCTTTTTGATGCCTTTATCTTTCTTCAAGCATATATGTGTTGGCATTTGTCCCCTTTCAGCATCAGTATAGTTACCAGTAACTTTGGTGAGCCCTATACCTTCAACATGGGACTGCTTCAGGACATTTTATTTCCTTATTTCTCTAGCACTAGTAACAGCAACTTTTCCAACTGTTATTGGCATTATGTGAGAAATAAATGATCTTTAGCATCACTAATTCAGGCTAGGGAGCATATGTTGAAGAAGACTATACATATTATACACACACACACACACACACACACACACACACACACATACACGAACACATACATTACTACATACATTCATACGTGTAATTTTCTTCTTCTTAACTCATATTCTATTTTGAATTCTACCAAGCCAAAAATAAGAATTGCCTTTCATGCTGTTCATTTTTTATTAATGGCTATATTTTAAGAGATGGAATTAGTTATGTCTTCACTCTTTAAATTCATAAATAAGCAAATTTTATAATATTGCAAATTCATATAATTGAATTGTTCCTCTCGGGTATTTAGAGGATACAAAATGTGTAACATTTTTATAAGTATTATATCTCATGTGTTTACTGATGAAGTATTGTGACATTTCCAAATGCTTGATTTTGCAATTTAAATTTTTATTTTGGTCAAAGAAATATAAAAGCCATAACTTTTTTCTTTTTTTGGAGTAGGAATATGTGGAAGCTTTATTTAACCATGTAAGAGGAATATTATTTGGATGTTTCAGCCTTGACCATGTTCTAATTTTGCTCATGTAAACAATTTCCTTTGTTTTTGATGGAAGGTGAGACCTTATTTGGGTTCATTGGAGTCTCCATCACATCTGGTGCAAATCCACTTAAGAATGGGCTGTGTTACTCTTGAAAATGTTCTTGAAGTTAATAGATTGAGAATCTGGACCTAGATTAAATATTTTGTAATTTAGATCAAGGTATTCTTCACTCAGTAGTACCTGAATATTTCTTCTTGTTGAATGAAAAAGGAGAATATTAATACAATAAAATTATTTTTTGCTTGATCTTATTAAAACTTCAGTGGTTAGTCTACTTGTCTAGGAATTTCCCTTTGGATAATTGAGTGTGGTAAATATGTGAAAATGATACAGTGGATTTGAAAGCTTTTTAGGGTAGATTTGGCATTCTTTCTTCAGAAAAAGAATATGGAAGTGTCCATAAAGAGTGGAGACTAACCAAAACAAATTATTTCCAACTTAAAAGATGCAAAAGTAAACAACTAAAACTAAAAATTTTAATTTCTTTTTCCTCCTTATATATATATTTTTATACAATTTTTAAAGGTTACTCCATTTACAGTTATTACAAAATATTGGCTATATTCCCCATGTTGTAGAATACATCCTTGTAGTCTGTCTTACACTCAATAGTTTGCACCTCCCACTCCCCCACACCTATATTGCCCCTCCCCCCTCCCCACTGGAACCACTAGTTTGTTCTCTATATCTATGAGTTTGTAAAATCTAAAATTTTAAACAATTTTAGTTTTTGAGCATGTGGAAAATAATATAATAATATGTATATATGTAGTTCAGTTTTTAAATAGGTAGACCACATTTTTCTTTTTGAAGTATGTGATTTACATGGAGTTTAACAGGATCTATATATTACTATAAATAATGGTGAATGTGAATTTGTCTCTTAAAAACCCTATGAGTCTTAACATTGAGACTTTAGATACTGTAATGCTCAATATTTGTCTTTCTATAAATAGGATTTTTAAAAACCTCAGCTAGGAGAAATGTCAATTTGTACTTAGTCATCACTGATAAGTAATATTCTAGAAATTTTTTTGCTTAGTTTAGACTTCTTATATGTTGTTTTAGTCTAATCTTTCAAACACATTGTATTTAAGTGCTATGTTGAGCAAAACATGTAGTAGAAGTTATTGTAGAATCCTTTCTTGTAAAAGATCACACATTTCTTGTAATCAAGGTGGATATTTTCCTTTATGTCAAACATTAAGAATTATTGGGCAATAGCAACAGACATGGGGCTGTAACATGCATGTCTAAATAAAAGCATTGTTTTGAGGGTCTTCCTTTGGAAAATTTAATATACATTTATGAATACTTCCATATTCTTTAATGGGGATGACACATAGACTAACAAGTGAATTGTTACCAAAATATACAGTGTAGAAATAGAAACTAAGGGTCCTCACAGCATCATAAATTGTGGGCAGTTTTTTGAGTATATCATTATTTCCACACATATATGAATATTAGTGTGGATATATACCTTTATGTTTTCTATTTTAATGACTTCTACAGTGGAGTTATATTATACATTTACCGCACTTAAATACATATTTGGAGATTTGGCCAAAAAGAGAAATTAAAATATTCCATCCAGTGACTGTGAGTTAAGAGTGAATGTGAGATGTAAATCTTTTCCTGTCAGCCTCATTTCTTTTATGTGTGCTGGGCTGAGTGTGGTTCTAGGGTTTAAAGATATGTATATATTTTTAATATAAAATGAAATGCAAGCTAACTAATTCTTCTGGTACTTAGTCGAAGAAAAAAGATAACTGGCTGTGAGAGAAAGTATGTCCATCTTCAGTTTGCCATTGCCCTAAAGGATTTTGACCATATGCAAATTTTCCTTATATGCTGACTTTAGATCCTAATCCCTGAGAGAGAGTCACTTAACTAGTGATTTTTTGGTTTAATTTAAACTGTTAATAGTCTACTAGACTATTTTAATCTACTTTAATAGACTTCTGCGCCAGCCTCTGCCATGGTGATTTCTCATATGCATACTGTAGGGAGCCCAAAGAAGCATAATACTGTGGGTTAAATGATCAGTTCTGACACTGATCCCCTTGAAGCCCAGACCAGTTTCTTTCCTGCCACCACCATACATTTGTGTATGGGTGTTTAGTTTTTATTTTGCATATGGATGTTTAGTTTCAATTTTTATACAGTGTCCAAAGTACTTTCAACATGCATGTCACTTAATCTTGCCTGTCATGTAATTGTTACTCACTAAATTTTTGAGGAGTAAATGAAAAACTGTTGCATGGAATAATGGTTCCCATTATAAAAATAAAGAAGCAAGTACAGATGAAGACAAATGTTTTATCTTGGAATGATAAGATCTGGGTTCATATTCCATTTCTGAAATTATGTGGATTTGGATTTAGAAAAAAACTGTCTTTTGTGTCTCTGCTTTTTCACCTGTAAAATGGGGTTCTGAGGGTTATTGGGAGGATTGAATGAAATCACCTATGTGAAAATGTTTTACACTGTAAGTTTGCATACAAATATAAAGCCAGGATTACAGTATTCTACTACACTGCTAATTGTAAATCCATCAGTTTAATTACGTGTTGGAAAAGAACAGTTCAGTGCTCTTTTTACTGTTCCACACAGCTTCAGGTCTAGAGACACTAGGCCTACTTACTACTAGGTCTGTTTCACATTACTAATATTTATCATAAATGCAGTTTTGTAGAACTCCTGTTCAAACTTCAAAGGTCATTTTATGTCTATAATATATTATAGAAGTCCATTGAATGAATGTTTCTTTTCTTCCCCCCCAAAGCTAGTTCAAACATACTCAGATTTGTAAACTACAAAGAGTTATGTAATAGGTTACCCACACAGTTTCATTCTTCCTGCTTTAACCTAGTCTGTAAAAGTCTTGGTGACCAATTTGTTTATTTCATTCATCTCTTCTGAAAATAATATAAACTTAATTATAACTAATCAGTTATGACATTTAAGTTTTATGGTTTGAGTGTATGAAAATGTTACCTGTTATTGCCCAGTAACATTGTAAATCTATAAGAAAATACCTCATATTTCTGAAGTTTGTTTTGCTTTATCATGGGATTTTTTGAGGATATTCTGCAGTTACATAGTTGATTTTTTTTTGCCTTAAATATCCAGTTTATTGTACTTTGAAACAATGGGATTGTACTGTGAAACCTACAATAAATAAAAAGCTAACAAAAATTAAACTATCAGGGAGTTCCCTGGTGGTCTAGTTGCCTGGATTTAATCCCTGGCTGGGGAACTGAGATCCCTCAAACCACGTGGCATGGCCAAAAAAATAAAAAAAGAAAATAAAAAGGCTCTTAATTAAAAAAATATTAAACCATCACAGCAGAAAATGTGAAACGGAAATATGTAATCAAATAAATGAAAAAAAAGTTTTGAGAAGGATTGTAGAGGACTAACAGGAGATATCATCAGTGTGTTTCTTACTTGGTAGTTGTTTTCTTTTAGGAAAAATCTTATCAGCTGGAGAGAGTTGCTCTTTGCTTTTAAGCTTGCTCTGGTTTCTCTGAAATCAGATTTTGTATTCCCAAGGCTCCACTCTGCAATGCCAGCACAAACATACATTAGCAGCTGTACAACACTTGAAAATAGAGAGATAGAAAGAAGGTATCAAGCAGTTTCTTACTGTGTTTTAGAACTTTTAGAAGTTTTCAAAAAACTTATTGGAGTTTTAGGGAGGAGAAAAATAAGAGTAAATATACTTCATGAAAAGTATATATCAAATAATAATGTGAATTAATTGAAAATATTGTATTCTATCATTGAGAGATTTAAGAAAATATTCCCATTGTATTTTATAAACTAATTACATGATGGTTTATATTAACTGTGTAATTGAGTGAATCTGCTACCAGGTTTCTTTTTTTTTTTGCGGTACGTGGGCCTCTCACTGATGTGGCCTCCCCCACCATGGAGCACAGGCTCCGGATGCGCAGGCCCAGCGGCCATGGCCCACGGGCCCAGCTGCTCCGTGGCATGTGGGATCCTCCCGGACCGGGGCACGAACCCGCATCCCCTGCATCGGCAGGCGGACCCTCAACCACTGTGCCACCAGGGAAGCCCCACGTTTCTTTTTATAGTTTGGTAGATACATGCTATTCTAGTGAATCTTTTATTAACTAGTACATTGTATAGGGAAAGAAATGTAATAATTCTAAATAAAATAGTGAGATCTCTTTTTTGATAATGTGAAGGGCTCAGATTATTCTGTACTAGTTTCTTACCTTCACAGAGGTATCCTGCTAGTTTAATGATTAGTATTTCTGCCTTGCATTTCAAGTGTCTCTAACTTTATATTATTGTTTGTAGTGGCAATATATTTACCTGTAATGTGTATATACATTGTGTCTGTGTGCACCAAAATACTGCAGTAGGCATACTAAGAGATAGTTCCTTTTGAGGAGAAAACTTTATTCATTTTTTCATTCTTTTTTGTACAGTTTGTGTCAGGTACAAGTTAATTGCCCTGGCTCTAATATTTGACATTTATTATGAAAACTTGTTCATCAATTTGTTAATGGCATGATTATTGATTTCATACTATGTACCTTTTCAACAGATCCTAGAAATCACTGGATGTAGATATTAATAGGGTGAATTCTGTTTTCAGTTTATTACTTTAAATTTAAATATAAAGAGACAAAATTGGTATGCAAAAGAGATAAAAATGGTATATTTCTTGGATACATAGCTGCACTTCAAGGGAGGTCTTCTGGCATTATCTCCATTCAGTTACCTATTTATTGAGGTCCAGTTTATGTACAGCAGATGGAGAGATTTTCTAAAAGTGAAAGAAAACAATATTTTGTTGTTAATATCACCCATTGGTTAACACATATTTATTGATCATTTACTCTAAGTCAGACACTATGCTAGATGCTGAGGATATGTTATACTTGCTTATAATCTAGTGGAAGAGAGTGACATGAATCAAATAACTTCAGAATTAAATTTAAAATTACTTACCGGGACTTCCCTGGTGGTCCAGTGGTAAAGAGTCTGCCTTACAATGCAGGGGACACGTGTTCGATCCCTGGTCAGGGAACTAAGATTCCCACATGCTGCAAGCCAACTAAGCCCACGCACCACAACTGCTGAGCTTGCATGCCTCAACTAGAGGGCCTGCGTGCCGCAAACTACAGAGCCCATGTGCTTTGGAACCTGCGTGCCACAACTATAGAGCGCATGTGCCCTGGAGCCTGTGTGCCACAACTAGAGAAGAGAAAACCCATACGCCACAACTAGAGAGAAGCCCGCGCACCACAATGAAGAGCCTTTGTGCTGTAATGAAAGATCCCGCATGCCTCAACGAAGATCCCACGTGCTGCAACTAAGACCTGTTGCAGCCAAAAATAAATAAAATAAATCTTTAAAAAATAAAATAAAATTAATTACTAAGGAGAGGTATGTGGTCTTATGAGAACACACATTTGAGAGAAATAGAAAAAGTAATAGGTACATATTTGAATGATAAAAAGAAGTAGGAAACTACCCTTAGTAATCAGGAACAATTATACATGTATCTTATATATCAGTTCTAGTGGTAAGAGTTTTGATAAAATTATGGGTGGGAGTAATTTTCCATTGGCTAGGTGAACTTAAACAATTTTGGTGTAATAAAGAACTATATAAAATAGATGATAAAAGTGATGTTAAATATAAAAACTGGACCATTAGAGAAAAACTCTATGGCTTTATTTTATATGCTTGGAATTGGTGCAGTGAATTCATATGCTAAATTATTATTTCTTTACACACGTTATTATCTTATACACAGTGTTTCTTTGCCTTGTAAAGTAGGAAAATACAACTTTGGAAACTATGAAGATAGCCAAATAAAGTTCTTTTTTAAAGATTTTAATGGAAGCAGTAAAAATGTATATTACTTTTTCATTGATGTTTTAACTTTTTTGAAACTTTATAAAGGGAAGCCATTAGTTTCAGTTTAAATTTGTCAATTTTGCTTTGTTACATGAGCTATTCATAATGTTGTTTGAATTGCATAACTTATAAGAAATTTTTAAAATTAAGATTTTTAGTTTTAAAAAAATTCTCTTTATTTTTCATAAACAAGGCCTAAATGTAAACTTAAGTTCCTTATAATTAACTATTTAGCATTTTTGAGTCCTAGTTACACTGTTGTATAACGTTAGATCTACTTCCCTGCATATTTAATTCAATATATCATAAAGAATTGCCCCTACTAAAATATTTCTCTTGCTTAAATGGAAAAAAAGAGGTATAATAGTACTTAAGTTCTTATTGATTACCGAATGGTAGGTAATTTACAAATAATCTCAGGGTTTATACACTGTCAGTCTTTCCTCTGTTTGCAGGGAAGCTGGCCAGACTTTATGACAGCACCTCTCACTTCATTACACAAGCTCCTTGAATGAATTTCATTTTTTAATGGATGCTGGAGGTAAAAATCCTTTGGTGGGTTGGAAGCTGGGAGAAGAGAAACTTAGGCCTTTGGATTGTATATTTAATCATGAGGACAGTGCCACTTAACGTTCATCCCCCTGACTTGTTTGGCTATTTTCAATTTAGATTATCAAAAAGTAGCAATTTACTGCATTTATAGTTTTTGGTATTCAGTACTGGGTGTTACTAGAAATACCAAACTGAAAATATTTTCTTCTCTCTCAGTCCTTGAATTTAAAAGAAATGTTCCTTTAAGTAGCCCTGTATTCAACATTCAGCAGTGTTATTCTGGCTTTGAATATATAGTAGAACATGAAAGAAAAGTTGAATGTTTCAAACTAAATTGTAGTTATATACTCTAATACACTGTAATCTTATCTATCAACTCCTGGGTTATAATGGTCTCCATGAGGGGTCAACTGTTGTAATTCGGATTAATGAAACGTAAAATACTTTTTCCCTCTTTATGTAGGGGACATCATTCTGTTCCCTAATTCTCAGTCCTTGCACTCTCCAAGCTTGAATTTTCCCTTTGGCTAAAAAAAAGTACTTATGTACAGTAAGAATACTGCCCTTCTCCTCATCATGGTTCGGAAGTTAATCACAGGAGACATTTGTTAAGTTCTATACATATTTTATGAAAGGTGATAGAGGTCAGAAATGTCTCAATAATTTTGCCACAAGATAAATCCAAAAGCAAGAGATAATTGACACATTTCCCCCTATTTGTACCATCATCCAAAATAATTTAACCCCAGAGCCTCACCATTTAAAAACAGTCATGCAGGTTAAACTTCTCTTCTCAAGTCTGGACATTTCTGTCACAAACTTAGTGAGGTAACTAAAAGCTGTGTGGATGAATAGCATAGAGGGACCCAATTCTTCCACATTCTCGGATGCATGATGACATGGGGAGGACACTGAATGAGTTGCGATCTCTGGCTAATGTAAAATGAAGCAAAATGTACACTGGAACCTAGGCATAAGCTTTAAACTTTTATGAGTTAAAGAAAATTCATGTGAGCAAAGATGCAACTTGTAAAGAGAATCACATTTTCTGTTGAGGATATTGGGATATCCACAAGAAAAGCAACCACCTAGTAGAAAAGCTTCCAGCTTTTAAAAATGAGGTTTTTTCCCCAAAATACACAAACAGCTCATACAACTCAACAACAACAAAAAAACCCAATCGAAAAATGGGCAGAAGACATAAACACTTCTCCAAAGGCACATGAAATGATGCTCAACGTCACTAATTATTTTAGAAATGTAAATCAAAACTACAATGAGGTACCACCTCACACTGGTCAGACTGGCCCTCATCAGAAAGTCTACAAATAACAAATGCTGGAGAGGGTGTGGAGAAAAGGGAACCCTCCTACACTGTTGGTGGGAATGTAAATTGGTGCAGCCACTATGGAAAACAGTATGGAGGTTCCTCAGAAAACTAAAAATAGAACTACCATATGATCCAGCAATCCCATTTGTGGGCATATATCCAGATAAAACTATAATTCAAAAAGACACATGCACCCCTATGTTCATAGCATTATTCACAATAGCTAAGACATGGAAACAACCTAAATGTTCTTTGATAGATGAATGGATAAAGATGCGATACATATATATAATGGAATACTACTCAGCCGTAAAAAAGAATGTAATGCCACTTGCCGCAACATGGATGCAACTAGAGATTATCATACTAAGTGAAGTAAATCAGAAAGAGAAAGACAAATATATGATATCGCTTGTATGTGTAATATAAAAGGTGACACAAATGAACCTATCTATGAAACAGAAAGAGAATCAGGGATATAGAGAACAGACTGGTGGTTGCCCAGGGGGAGAGGGCTGGGAGAGGTTTGGATTGGGAGTTGGGGATTAGCAGATGCAAACTATTACATACAGAATGAATAAACAACAAGGTTCTCCTGTATCACACAGGGAATTATATTCAATATCCTGAGATAAACCATAATGGAAAAGAATATAAAAAAGAATGTGTATATATGTATAACTGAGTCACTTTGGTGTACATCAGAAATTAACATAACATTGTAAATCAGCTATACTTCAATAAAAAAAAAAGAAAAATGAGGTTTTTTGAAAGCCATGGATCACTGGCTAGCTAATCATGTATTTACTCTTCTTTTTCTGTTTTATGGACAACAAGAGGTAGAATCAGACAACAATAAAGTAATTTGGGTTTCAGATGTGCAGATTTTTGACACTTTGATACAGAGGAATGGTTATTCTAAATTACTTAAGTATGTATTTGAAAGAAGAAAGAAAACAATTTAAATTTCCAATCTTAAAAAAATTGACAGTGATTTCAGAGACTCTCTAGTTCATCCTGTACAAATGAAGAAACTTAGTGAATAGAACACAGAAAGTTAATGTAAACTGGTACTAGAAAGTTAATATAAACTGCCTTGGCCACCCCTGGTCCAGTGCTATTTTCAGTATTTTATTCAATATATTTATAATAGTTCTAATTTATCTATAAGATAAACACATGATTTTCTCTATTTGTTACATTTAGAATTCAAGTAAAATAACACATTTTTAAAATATTTTTGTTCGTCTTTGAAAATTAATTGTAAAAATCATGTAAGTTAGGAGCTATACAAACATATTATGTCACAGTTTTGCTCTGTTGTCTGCTTTTTCAGTGTTATATTGAGACTGTACATATGATACTAATCTCCTGGGTTTTTAGCTCTCTAGGTGTGATAAACATTTAAATAATTTTTACTTTCAAAAAGTTAAAAAAAATAAATCAGTATATATTTTAAAGAAACTGAAATGAAACATTTAAATTAGGAAATATTAGAAAAATTAAATTGGAAAGTATTTCAAACAGTGAAAAAACACTAATCAGACTAATCAGTTTTAACAAATATTAGCATTTTGACATATTTGTTTTATATATTTTTGTTGTTTTAAAGAAATAAAAGGTCACAGAGACTGTTGAATCCCTCCACATTCCATTTTAACCTATTTCACTTCTCCAGAGGTAACCACTATCCTGAAGTTGGTGTGTATTCTTCCTCCAAGGTTTTATATTTCTATGTATGTGTGTATCCATAAATTATGTATACCTGCTCTGCCAATATGGTGGCCACTACCCATTTAAATTAAAATTAAAATACAATAAAATACATTAAGTTCCTCAGGAGCACTAGCCACATTACAAGTGTTCAATATTCACATGTGGCTTTAGGCCACTGTATTGGTGCAGATACAGAACATTTTCATCATGGCAGAAAGTTCTCGTCTATACCATTGCTTGCATGTTCTTAAACTTCATACAAATAGTATCATATTATTCATTTTCTGGAGCATGTTTGTTTCACTCACCCCAGTGTTTTTGAGATTTATCTATAATGACACACTGATTTATGGACATTTATACTATTTCCAGTTTAATCTGCAGTGAGCCCTTTTATGCTTGTTTCTTTACACATATGTGTGAAAGTTTCTTTAGGGTATGCATTTGTTGGTTTTAATCATTATCAACTTTACATGATGTGGCCAACTCATTCCCTAAAGTAGCTATACCAATTTATGCTTCAACCAGCGTAAGATTTCCTTTTCTCACATACTTGCTGATACTTAAAAATATTAGACCATAGTGTCAAATGTTATTTTGTTTTAACTTACATTTCCCTAGTATTTAGTGAGAATGAGCAACCTTTTATATATTTATTGGCTGTTTGGATTTCCTTTTCTGTGGATTGTGTATTCATATTCCTTTTTTAAAATGTTTTTTTCTTTTTGATTTAGAAGTTCTATATAATCATTTTTGGTTATATGTATTATAAATTTGTTCCACTTTATGGCTTGTCTTTTTACTTTGTTTACAATGTCTTGATGTGTAGAAGTTTTAAAATTTATTGTGTAAATTTTTTAGCCTTTCCTTTTTTTTTTTTTTTTTTTTTTTTTGCGGTACGCGGGCCTCTCACCACTGTGGCCTCTCCCATTGTGGAACACAGGCTCCGGATGCACAGGCTCAGCGGCCATGGCTCACGGGCCCAGACGCTCCACAGCATGTGGGATCTTCCCAGACCGGGGCACGAACCCGTGTCCCCCGCATCGGGGGGCAGACTCCCAACCACTGCGCCACCAGGGAAGCCCTAGCCTTTCCTTTTAATGCTTGTACTTCTTTGGCTCTTGTTTAAGCAGGCTTTTCCTATTTTGATGCCATATGGTTAATTTCCTGCTTTTTCCTCTAATACTGTTATAATTTTACTTTCTAGATTTAGGTTTTTTAAATCCACCTGGGATTTATTTTGTGAGACAGTGATCTAGTTTTTTCCCCCCATATGTATAACTTAATTTCTCAGCATCATTTTAAAAAGTAATTTCTCCTTTCCTTAGTGACTTGTATTCCTAACTTTTTCATCTTCCAACTTGCCATAAATAGGTGGATCTGTTTCTGGGTTCTCTATTTTGTGTGGTTAGGTTTGTTTTATCTCTGTGCCGGTATCATGCTATCTAAATTATCAAAGCTTTATAATGATGGTGGCTGTTAGGGTAAGCCTTCCCACCTTGTTCATCTTCTTCAAAATTGTCCTATTTTCAGTCTCTTCTCTCACATGTGAATTGTAGGGTCATACATATTGTCAAGATCTGTTAACAACCCTCATAGGATTTCTACTGGAATTGAATTTATAGAGTAATTCAGTGCGAATAGACATTTTTATGAAACTCAGTCTGTCCATCCATCAACATGGTATATCTTTCCATTCATCTCTGTTTCCATTTATGCCTGACAATAAAGTTTTATAATTTCCTTTATAGAGGTCTTACTTAGATTTTGTTAGATATTTTCTTAGGTACATTATGATTTTCTTTATATTGTGAATAAGATCATTAATTACATTTTTACTTGGTTATTCCTTGTGTATAGGAATGCTGTTAATTTTTTGTATAGTGATCTTGTATCCAGTAACCTGTTGAACTGCATTATTAGTTTTGACAATTTTTAGATTCTCTTGGATCTTCTATGTAATTATATTATCTGCAAATAATGACTTTTAAAATATCTTTAAGCTTTTAATACTTTTAAAATTGACTAGGATTTCCTGTACAAGGTTGAATAGAAGCCGTAAGTAAGAAAAAACGTTTTCACCTTGTTTCTGACTTCAAATACTTTTAAAGTTTTACTATTAAATATCAAATTAAGGAAATTTCCTTGTATTCTTAGCTTGCTAAGAGGTTCTTAAAAAAGATAATGTATGCATGTTGAATTTTTTCCTGTGTATCTTTTTAAAAGATCATATGATTTTGTTCATTAATATGTTGATGTGACAATTATGTTAATAGGTTTTTAAGTGTTAGTCTATCCTTGAGTTCCTGGGATAAACCTTACTAGATCATGATGTAGTTATGTAGACACGTGTATGTGTATATGTATATAGACATCCAGATGATGTACATAGACATACACTCTGCATGATTAAATTGATTAAATTTGCTAATACTTTGTGTATAATTTTAAAAATCTAGGTTAGTAAATGAGACTAGGCTATAGTTTTTTTCTTTTACAATTTTTGTCATTTTGAGCATTAAGATTATACTAGCCTTATAAACTGAACAGCTTTTCCTATTTTTCTGTTCTCTAAAATGTCTTATTTAAAATAAGGGTTACCTTTTTCTTTAAGATTTGCTAATACTTGTCTATAAACAGTCTTGGTCTGATGCTTTCTTGTGGATAGATATTTGACTGCTGATTTAATTTTTTGATGTTCATGAATATATTCAGGTTTTTTATATTCTTATTGAGTCAAATTTAGATTATTTATACAGGATATTCCAAAAGTCTTAGTGCAGTTTTAAATTTGAATGACTTCAAGAGTATAAATGCCACAGACTAGTACAATTGCTTAGATGTTTATATAAATTTAAGTTTTATGCTTTTTTAATCACAAATAAAATTTTTTTCCTGTCAGGGTTTTAAATCTTTAATCGAGACTGAAACTGAAACAAAGACTGGAACTGAAACAAAATATTAAAATTAAACATTTATTATTAAATTTCTTTACAAGTTTTCCCTCCTTTTTTCTTGTGCAGTTTATTTGTTGATGAATTCAGTTTATTAATCTGCTACATTCCCACTGTGTTGGGGGTACCGAGGACCACTCCTAGGTTCAGTGACTCACCAGGAGGACTCATAGGATTCAGCATATAGTTGTATTCATGGATATGATTTATTATAGCAAAAGGATACAAAGTAATACCAGTAAAGGGGAAAGACAAATAGGGCAAAGTGTGGAGGAAACCAGGTACAAGCTTCTAAGAGTCTTCTAGTAGAGTCACACAGGATGTGCTTAATTTTAACCCTCAGGAATGAGTTGTGACAACACATATGAAATGCTTAAAAGAAGAGCTCATCAGAGATCCAGTACCAGGATTTTTATTGGAGGCTGGTTATGTAGGTATCTTCTGCCTGGTGTGTACCAAAACTCCAGACTCTCAGGAGAGCAGGCGTTCAGCATAAACCACATTGTACAAACAGTTTAAGCACATTGAGCATCCTTACCAGTTCTGGGAATGGTGGGAACCCTACTGAAATCCAAGTTCCCAGACACCTGCTAATGTCCAACCTTGCAAACAGGCTTCTCTAAGGATAGGAATTTCAGGCCTGCTATGTTAACTTTTTTCTGCACACCTGCATTCAGAATTTTGCTGATTGCATCCTAGGTGGTGCTAAATATGTTACTCTGTCTCCTGTTTCTGTAGTTAGATGTAAAGGCTTACTCAGGCTTGATTTTATTTTATTTTTTGCAAGAATATTTCATAGGTGGTGGTATATACTTTCTATTGCATCATATCAGGAGGCATATAACACCTGGTTTCTCTTTTTTTTTGTTTGTTTGTTTTGTTTTTGTTTTTTGTTTTTGCTTTACGCGGGCCTCTCACTGTTGTGGCCTCTCCCGTCGCGGAGCACAGGCTCCGGACGTGCAGGCTCAGCGGCCATGGCTCACGGGCCCAGCCGCTCCACAGCATGTGGGATCCTCCCAGACCAGGGCATGAACCCGTGTCCCCTGCATTGGCAGGCGGACTCTCAACCACTGTGCCACCAGGGAAGCCCCTGGTTTCTCTTTTTTTTTGTGCAGTGGAAAGATTGATCAGTAGTTTCAGCTATTGATCCATACCTTGTAAAATTCCCCATTTGCTGTTTACCTAATGATTTTAGCACCTGTTGATGAATCTGGCCAGATTTCATCATGCCATACAGAGTTGTAAAATCTAACTTTCTTTTTTATTTATTAGCTGGAATATTTCTATAAAGAACTTGTCCTCATCAACTCTTCAATTACTTTGAGGTACAGTTAATAAAGAAACGATAACAAAAATATTCTTTCCTTTTACTTAACCTATTTTCATAATAATAAGTTGGCTCCATCACATCCTCCAAAGGCAATGTGTTTTTATTTTTAAAAGTTGTTAGGAACACATGGATTTTCAACATACTTAGTATTTTAATCCTTTGAAATATTATCTTTTTCCTAAAATTGTTCATCTTTTGCTGTCTCTTCAAGTTATCTCTGAGCCCTTTTGACATAATACCATTAGCTTTTAGTTATCTTCTTGTTTTCTGGTACAGTAAGGTAGTTCAGGCTAACTTTGTATGTTTCCTACCCTAGATCTGAGATCAAGCTGTTCTAAGAAACTCTAGTTCCTTTTAGTGCAAAATGGTATTTAGAGACCACAATCTGGATGATGGGGTGTTCAGTGCTCTGGATTTGTTAATGTATCTAGGGCTTTTTAATGGAAATATGAAGAGCTAGGCAAGGTCAGGGTTTTTTTTAAGAAAAATATCTCATGAATTTATCCTGATATTTCCAATTCAAATTTGAGATTACAGGGTTTTTACTTGTTTTATTTTTGTGTTTGTGTTTTTAACATGCTGACAACATTGGTTTCTTGTGACATTAATAAAATTATTTGCTCTATGTTAATCAGTATAACAAGACCAATGCCATTACTAATAATATGGTTACTGAAATTGTTTAAAATTTTTTTGCAGTTCTTTTGGTCTTTGCTGTATATCCTACTGAGGATTTACAATCAAATTACTCTGTTTTGAAGTCACTTGAAATAATTGTTCTCTGTGTGTTTACACTATCAACTTGATACATAGATTAGTTTGTTTCATTTTACTTTCACATTTTGGGAATCACTTTTAAAATTCTTGATTCAGTCTGTTTTTTAAAAAATTAATTAATTTTAATTTTGGCTGTGTTGGGTCTTCGTTGCTGCACATGGGCTTTCTCTAGTTGTAGGGAGAGGGGGCTACTCTTCATTGTGGTGCGCAGGCTTCTCATTGCGGTGGCTTCTCTTTTTGCGGAGCACAGGCTCTAGGTACACGAGCTTCAGTAGTTGTGGCACGTGGGCTCAGTAGTTGTGGCTCACAGGCTCTAGAGCGCAGGCTCGGTAGTTGTGGTGCACGGGCTTAGTTGCTCCGCGACATTGGGATCTTCCTGGACCAGGACTCGAACCCATGTCCCCTGCACTGGAAGGTGGATTCTTAACCACTGTGCCACCAGGGAACTCTGATTCAGTCTTGTTTTATAATTATGTTAGATGTTTACATAGTTTCAAAGTCAAATCTAGAAAAGATAAATTTGGAGAAGTCTAGCTTCTATTCTTCTCCCTTCTACCCTCTTCTCCCCTTTCCCACAGGCAAATAATTTAGTTAGCTTTGATTGATCTCTCTTTTTTTAAAAAGATGGAACCAAATGTATGTGTTTATATATTTGTGTTTTCTTTCTTAGATAAACACATGCATACTTTTCACATTGTTCAGAACCCAGCTTTTATTTAATAATATTTCCTGGAGGTCATACCATAATAGTATAGTATACAAAAATTCTTATTAGGCTCTGTTTTTTATCTGGCATGGGATTACCATACCATGCATGTAAAGTAAATTTGAACCCCAAACCTATCTTTAGGTTTTGCTCTTTCATGGGAAAGTTTTTTTTTAATTTAGAGCTCTTGGCAGAGAACCAGCTTCCTTTCTGCTCTCCTGGGCCTGTGAGTAGAGATTGTGTTTTGTTTTTAATATGCCTTTTTATGGAGTAAGCAATCTTTTTATTTGAACTTTTTTCTCAGGTATATTAGTTATTTTCTAACCCTCCTACTTGTATGAGCCCCAAACCATGTATTCTATCCCTAAATAAGGACCTTAAAACCTCAGCTATTGGCCCTTAGGCCCTGTTTCTACTTTGTACTTATTAAATTTTCATGCTGTCAGCTTATACTCCTGTAACTGTGGCTTTGAGTTCTCTCTTTGTTTATGGAGCCTGGGTACTTCTAAGCTATGTATTTGTTTGTTTGTTTGTATTTCATCCAGCCCTTCTTTTTTTTTTTTTTTTTTTGTGGTACGCGGGCCTCTCACTGCTGCGGCCTTTCCCGTTGTGGAGCACAGGCTCTGGACGTGCAGGCCCAGCAGCCGTGGCCCACAGGCCCAGCTGCTCCGTGGCACACGGGATCCTCCCGGACCAGGGCACGAACCCGCGTCCCCTGCATCGGCAGGCAGACTCCCAACCACTGCGCCACCAGGGAAGACCCCAGCCCTTCTTTTTGTTTGGAACAGGAGTGATTCACTTTGTCATCTTGCCAGAAGTAGATCGACAGCATTTATTTTCTGTCACCCATGTCTATGATCCCTTTTCTGTAATTAGCTGGCTAAAGGAATATATACATTCACACATATTAAACAATTTTATAAGATATATCTTATAACTAAAATTATGATATTTCCTACCAAATCTTTTCCCATTTCTTTCACTTGAAATATTATTTATCTTCTGTTATGGTTATTTTAAGATATTTTTAGTACATTCTCTTCCTTTTTCTCCTCTCTGCCTTGTTTATTTTCCTCTTTTTCTTAGTCGAAGAAAAATTTATGTAGGGAACCTAGGTCAACTAATCTTAGTGCTTCTTTCAAAAGATCAATAAATCAAAAGGCTTTTAGACAACAACATGATAGTGAATATAAATTCTTTTTAGTAAAATAGAAAAAAATTACCTACATATAATTTGTGAACTCTAGTGCAGATTATTGGTTTAGGGTATTTCTTAAGTCTTTGAAGAATTTTTATCTAATGACATTCATTCCTGTTTGATATTATGTTTTTCACTTGTGCTTCCCTCTAACTTGTATCTTCCCTGTTACTTTCTTTTACACTTCTCTATTTGTAGGACAGGTGTTTCATTAAAACTGTATCTAGTGTTAGCATGTGACATAGAGGAAATTTGTATTTAATACATTTCAACTAGATCTTTTGCTGTGCATTTTTGCAAGTTACAATTTGGAGGAAATATTAATATGCATTAAATAGGTTGGAAATGTACAAGTTATAGTTAAATATTCAGATCCCTCAAGAGATCTATAGCCTTTAGAAAAATTCTCCTTTGGGGGTGACACATTTACTTGGAATTTTGAGCAGAGGCAAGAATTTTGCAAAAGTATAAGAAAAGTTGTTTCAACTATTTTCAGGTATCTTTTCCTTTAAAAAAATTTAAAAATTCAGTTAAAATTGACATACAGTATTATATTAGTTTAAGGTGAACAAAATAGCAATTTGATATTTTTATACATTATGAAATGATCACTGCAGTAAGAACATTTACCATTTGTGATCATACAAAATTGTTATAATATTATTGAGTAGGTTTCCTATGTGTACATTACATCCTCATGACTTATTTTATAGCTGGAAGCTTGTATCTCATAATCCCTTTCACTTATTTTTCCATTCCCCTCACTTCCCTCCCTTTTGGCAACCACTAGTTTGTTCTCTGTATCTATGAGTCTGTTGCTGTTTTGTTTTGTTTGTTCATTTGTCTTGTTTTTCAGATTCCACATATAAGTGGTTATCTGTTTTGGTATCAGGGTGATTCTGAACTTGTAGATTGAGTTTGGAAAGCATTTTTTCCTTTGCAATTGTTTGGAATAATTTTAGAAAGCTAGAATAATTTAGAAAGATGGAATAATTTAGAAATAATTTAGAAAGATGGAATAATTTTAACTCTTCTTCAGCTGTTTGGTAGTATTCACCTGTGAAGCTATCTGGACCTGGAGTTTTGTTTTTTGGGAATTTTTTATTACTGATTCAATTTTGTTACTTGTAATCAGTCTATTCAGATTTTCTGTTTCTCCATGATTCAATTTTGAAGGATTGTATGTTTCTAGGAATTTATCCATATCTTCTGGATTATCTAATTTGTTGGCATATAATTGATTATAGTATTCTCTTATGATCTTTTGTATTCCTGTGGTGTTGGGTGTATTTCTCCTCTTTCACTTCTGATTTTATTTATTTGGGCTCTCTCTTTTTTTCTTGATGAGTCTGGCTAAAGGTTTGTCAATTTTGTTTGTCTTCTCAAAGAACTAATTCTTAGTTTTCTTGATCTTTTCTATTGATTTTTTTAGTTTTTATTTATTTCTGCTCTGATGTTTATTAATTCCTTCCTTCTACCAACTGTGGACTTTGTTCTTTTTCTAGTTCCTTTAAATGTACATTTAGATTGTTTCTTCAGATTTTTCTTGTTTCTTGAGATAGGGCTATATCACTATGAACTTGCCTGTTAGAACTGCTTTTGCTGCATCCTGTAGATTTTGGACAGTTGTGTTTCCATTTTCATTTGTCTCAAGGTATTTTTTTAAATCCCTCTTTGATTTGTTTGTTGAAATTGGTTGTTTAGTATCATGTTGTTCAGTCTCCATGTGTTTGTGTTCTTTTTTTCCAATTTTCTTCTTGTAGTTGATGTCTAGTTTCAATCTGTATGGTGAGAAAAGATGCTTGATATGGTTTCAGTCTTCTTAAATTTATTGAGACTTGTTTTTTGGCCTAACATGTGATCTATCCCAGAGAAAGTTCCATGTGCACTTGAATAGAATATGCATTCTGGGGCTTCCCTGGTGGCGCAGTGGTTGAGAGTCTGCCTGCCGGTGCAGGGGACATGGGTTCGTGCCCCGGTCCAGGAGGATCTCACATGCCACGGAGTGGCTGGGCCCATGAGCCATGGCCGCTGAGCCTGCGCGTCCGGAGCCTGTGCTCTGCAACGGAAGAGGCCACAGCAGTGAGAGGCCCACATACCGCAAAAAGAAAAAAAAAAAAAAAGAATATGCATTCTGCTACTTTTGGATGGAATGGGGGTATTATAGTCCCCTAGTATTATTGTATTGTTGTGTATTTCTCCCTTTATTTCTGTTAATATTTGCTTTACATATTTAGGTGCTCCTCTGTTGGGGGTGCCATAAATGTTTACAAATGTTATATCCTCCTGTTGGATTGAATTCTTTATCATTATGTAATATCCTCCCTTCCTTTTGTTACAGTCTTTGTTTTAAAGTCTATTTTGTCTGATATGAGTATGGCTACCCAGCTTTCTCTTTGTTTCCATTTGCATGTAATAACTTTTTACACCCTTTCACTTTTAGTCTATGTGTGTTTTAGATCTGAGGTGAGTCTTGTACGCAGCATATAGAAGACTCTTGTTTTTTATCCATTCAGCTACGCCTATGTCTTTTGATTAGAGCAATTAGTCCATTTACACTTAAAATGGCAATAAGTACATACTTATCAATAATTACTTTGTTAATTGTTTTCTGGTTTTCTTGTAGTTCTTCTCTGTTCCTGTCTTCTTCTCTTGGCTCTTCCCTTGCGGTTTGATGGATTCCTTTAGTATTATGTTTGTATTCTTTTCTCTTTATTTTTTGTGTGTCCATTGTATAGATTTTTGGTTTGTGGTTACCATGTTGTTCATATATATTGACCTGTATATATATCCATCTGTTTTAAGCTGATAGTCACTTATGTTCAAAGACATTCTAAAAGTACCACATTTTTAACCACCCTACCCCATTTTATTTTTTTTATGTCATATTTTACATCCTTTTAAAAAGTCTGTGTGTCCCTTAACTACCTAGTAGTTATAGTTGATTGTACTACTTTCATGTTTTACCCTTTATACTAGCTTTTTAAGTGGCTGATCCACTTGCCTTTACTATATATTTGCCTTTACCAGTGAGTTTTTTTATTTCATATATTCTTATTTATAGTTGTAGCCTTTTCTGCTTAAAGGTGACCCTTTAACATTTTTTGTAAGTCCAGTTTAGTGGGGATGAACTCCTTTAGTTTTTGCTTGTCTGGGAAACTCTTTATCTCTCTTTCAGTTCTAACTGACAAACTTGCCAGATGGAGTATTCTAGGTTATAAGTATTTTCCTGTCAGCACTTTAAATATATCCTGCCACTCTCTTCTGGCCTGTAAAGTTTCTGCTGAAAAATCATCTGGTAGTCTTCCCTTGTATGTGATTAGTTGTTTTTCTCTTGCTACCTTTAGGATTCTCTCTTTATCTTTAATTTTTGCCATTTTAATTGTATGTCTTGGTGTGGGTCTGTTTAGGTTCATCTTGTTTGGGACTCTGTGCTTCCTATGCCTAGACGCCTGTATCCTTCCCTGGGTTAGGGAAGCTTTCAGCCATTATTTTTTCAAATAAGTTTTTTGTCTTTTTCTCTTTTCTCCCTCTAAGACACCTATAATGTAAATATTAGTATGCTTGATGTTGTCTCAGAGGTCCCTTAAACTCACCTCATTTAAAAAAAATTCCTCTTTTTGCTGTTCTGATTAGGTAATTTCCACTATTCTATCTTCCAGATCACTTACTCGTTCTTCTGTATCATCTAATCTGCTGTTTATTCCCTCTAGTGTATTTTTTATTTCTGTTATTGTATTCTTTAGTTCTGATTGGTTCTTTCTTGTGTTTTCTAAGTCTTTGTTGAAGTTCTCACTGAGGTCCTCCACTCATCTCCTGAGTTCAGTAAGCATCCTTATAATAGTTTCTTTGAATTTTTTATCAGGTGAATTACTTATCTCCATTTTCAGTAGCATTTTTTTCCCCTTGGGTTTTATTTTGTTCTTTTGTTTGAAACATATTCCTCTGTCTCCTCATTTTTTTTTAATTTAAGTTTTTGTTTCTCTGAATTAGGTGGAACAGCTACCTCTCCTGGTCTTGAAGGAGTGGCCCTGTATGGGAGCATCCCCTGTGTGGACTACTAGAACCTGATGGCTTTGGCAGGCTTGCTGGAGCTAGAGTGGCCAGGGGCTAGGGGCAGTCCCTGGGGAGCACTGCATCTGAGGCTGACTTGGCAGGGCAGCTAGGGCTAGAGCAGGCCCAGGTTGGGGTTTGTCCTTGGGGAGTGCTGTGCTCAAGGCCACATTGGCAGGGCAGCTAGGTCTGAAGTGTTTCCTGGCTGGGAGCAGTCCCTAGGCCAAGGCTGCCTTGGTGGGGCAGCTGGAGCTGGAGCAGATGTGGGTGGGGGAGTTCTAGATGGACTCAAGTGATGGCTCTCACTTGTGCCTTTGATCTCAGAGAGAGCTCCAGCAGTTCTCTTTCCATTTTGCTCTAGGTTTAGTAAATGAATTCCTTCCTGTGTAGCCTAGGTGCTCTTTAAGCTGCTGTGTTTTTTTTTTTTTTTTTTTGTGGTACGTGGGCCTCTCACTGTCACGGCCTCTCCCATTGTGGAGCACAGGCTCTGGACGCGCAGGCTCAGCGGCCATGACTCACGGGCCCAGCCGCTCCGCGGCATGTGGGATCCTCCCGGACGCGGGCACAAACCCGCGTCCCCTGCATCGGCAGGCAGACTGTCAACCACTGCACCACCAGGGAAGCCCTAAACTGCTGTTTTTTCACTGTCTCCCAGGGTGTGTGATTCTGTGCTGAGACCCCTAAGCAATTTCCCTCTGTACTGAAAGTTGCTGTCAGGGGTGGGTTCCCATGGATCCTGTGTCTCTGTCTTTCCTACACATTTCTATGTGGTCCTTCGGTGTGCACAGTTGTTCAGTCAGCCCTTAGTCTTCTTCAAGAGGAATTACTCAATATGTGGGTGTGGACTTGATGTGTCCATGGGAGGTGAGCTCAGGGTCTTCCTTTACCATCATCTTGTACCTCTCCAATCCCATTTTTGAGTTTCTTAAGTGATAAAAATGATAGTAATCTTATTCCTACTTATTTTTGTTAGCTTTTGTCTCATATTACGTACAATGTTTTAACCAGAGAGAAAAACAGTGCAAGAAATACAATTAAATCTTTCATTAGACTACTTTAAGTGACTCTTAGGTACCCCAAAAGATATTAATACTATGGTTTTCTTTTTTGTTATAAGACTTATTTTTAAAGAAAATTTGAAGCATAATACTTCAGTTATTTTTTTAAAAGACCACTTAGAAAATCCAGTGCAAAAATGGAGTAATGCTATTTAAACTTGTGCATTGATCAGCAAAGTTAAAAGTGAAATGTTTTCTAATTGACCCTTGCTTAATTAAGATCATGGAGTGTAGACATTTACTGACATGTTTATTGAAAACATGAGGAATGTGAGAAACTTAATGAGCATCTTAACATTGACTTTTCCTGATACTTCAGACTATGACATTCACCATCATTTTCTTTATATATTCATGATGTCATCTTTGTAAAAGTTACATCAACTTAGATTTATGAATATGTATTACATTAAATGTACTTGAGAATAGTATATATGTTTAAATATGAATTTATAGTTGGAGACAGTAAAACAAATATTAATAAGGAAAAACAGAGTTCAACAAAGTAACAACCCAAGGTCCTGTAGTTGTCACTATTCCACAGTGATGTGGAATTAAGAGAAAAAACTCAATTTTCTGTTTAATTGAATTTGCAAAAGCCAGATCTTTTATCCACATGTTTAAAACAGGAGCGTGTCTTTTCTCAGAACCTGTAAACCAGCTAGTTGAAAGATTGACAGCTGAGTGAAGAGAACACAACCTTTTATTTGGTTTTAGGCAGCCGGAGTTTTAATCACAGCTCTGATGATGAGGGGAATGTAAAGGTTTGCCTTTCACACAGCAACTTAAACAAATATAGCATAATATCTCCATTGCTATCCAAGTCATTTCCTGCTTTTCAGCATTCTTCACACACATTCTACACATTTCAGTAATAGAAATTCTATCAGAAATCTGGGCTTTGAGTTATTTGGCACTTATCACGGTCTACGGAAATGACTAGATAAAGCTCCTACTAATCACTGAAGCAGTGTGAAAGAATTACATGTTTTAAAAAAGTGCTCTACTGAATATATTACAAAAATTTAAGAAAGTGCTACAGTTTAGAAGTCGAGTCATTTAGGCAGAGTATTTCAGAGTCATTGAGCTTCTTCTCAGGTAGTTTTCTCTGTATGTAAGCTACCTCACTGAAAATTGGCACCATTCAATGCTGATATGTGTATCCATGGTAAAGAGGAAGCTAACTAGAGCAAACACTTAGGAAGATACCTATGTACCTGCATATAATATATCTTTCTTTTGCTGGCAATGAAGAGACAGTCATCTCTTAACATGCACCCAGAGATCTTGACTCCTTTAGAGGGATCAGAATTAGGTGAAAAGTTGTTGTGCTTTGAGATACCAAGGATGAATATTCAATTAACAAGGAAAAAAATATCACAAAAGTCATGATATGTAAATTAAGAGTGCTTGGGAACAATTATTTTATATGGCAAAGCTAGAAAGACATTAAAAACACCTTGTGTTTTTCTGTTTTCAACTCATGAACAAATAAATGTAGAAAACATGTTTATCTGTTTAGCCAGGCAAACAGTTTCCATAATGCATATATTAAAAGAGGATGCCGGGACTTCCCTGGTAGTGAATGGTTAAGAATCCGCCTGCCAATGCAGGGGACATGGGTTCGATCCCTGGTCCAGGAAGATTCCACATGCCATGGAGCAGCTAAGCCCGTGCACCACAACTACTGAGTCTGCGCTCTAGAGCCCATGCACCACAACTACTGAAGCCTGCACGCCACAACTACTGAAAACCATGTGCCTAGAGCCCGTACTCTGCAACAAGAGAAGCCACCACAATGAGAAGCCTGTGCACTGCAACGAAGAGTAGCCCTGGCTGGCTGCAACTAAAGAAAGCCTGCACACGGCAACGAAGACCCAATGCAGCCAAAAAAAAAAAAAAAAAAAAAAAAAAGACTATGCCTAACTATTTCAGAATACTCAAGGTAGGGAGACATGGTAGAAAGAGAAGGGAATAATAGCAGAATTACTTGAATAAAAGCAACTTTCACAAAGTTGCTGGTGGGGTTTCTCCTCTAAGGGCCAAGCCATACCATGTCCCCAATTCTGATTTTTTTTTTAACAGCTTTATTGGAGTATAATTGCTTTACAATGGTGTGTTAGTTTCTGCTTTATAACAAAATGAATCAACTATACATATACATATATCCCCATATCTCCTCCCTCTTGCATCTTCCTCCCACCCTCCCTATCCCACCATTCTAGGTGGTCACAAAGCACTGAGCTGATCTTCCTGTGCTATGAGGCTGCTTCCCACTAGCTGTCTGTTGTTTTTTTTTTAACATCTTTATTGGAGTATAATTGCTTTACAATGGTGTGTTAGTTTTTGCTTTATAACAAAGTGAATCAGTTATACATATGTTGCCATATCTCTTGCCTCTTGTGTCTCCCTGCCTCCCGCCCTCCCTATCCCACCCCTCTAGGTGGTCACAAAGCACCGAGCTGATCTCCCTGTGCTATGCGGCTGATTCCCACTAGCTATCTATTTTACGTTTGGAGGTGTATATATGTCCATGCCACTCTCTCACTTTGTCCCAGCTTACCCTTCCCCCTACCCGGGTCCTCAAGTCCATTCTCTAGTAGGTCTGTGTCTTTATTCCTGTCTTGCCCCTAGGTTCTTCATGACCATTTTTTTTTTCTTTCTTAGATTCCACATATATGTGTTAGCGTGTGGTATTTGTTTTTCTTTTTCTGACTTACTTCACTCTGTATGACAGACTCTAGGTCCATCCACCTCACTACAAATAACTCAATTTTGTTTCTTTTTATGGCTGAGTAATATTCCATTGTATATATGTGCCACATCTTCTTTATCCATTCATCTGTTGATGGACACTTAGGTTGCTTCCATGTCCTGGCTATTGTAAATAGAGCTGCACTGAACATTTTGGTACATGACTCTTTTTGAATTATGGTTTTCTCAGTATATGCCCAGTAGTGGGATTGGGATTGCTGGGTCATAAGGTAGTTCTATTTTTAGTTTTGTAAGGAACCTCCATACTGCTCTCCATACTGGCTGTATCAATTTACATTCCCACCAAGAGTGCAAGAGGGTTCCCTTTTCTCCACACCCTCTCCAACACTTACTGTTTGTAGATTTTTTTGATGATGGCCATTCTGAAGTGTGTGAGGCGATACCTCATTGTAGTTTTTTAAAAAATTATTATTATTATTTTTTTCTTGCAGTACGTGGGCCTCTCACTGTTGTGGCCTCTCCCATTGAGGAGCACAGGCTCTGGATGCGCAGGCTCAGCAGCCATGGCTCACAGGCCTAGCTGCTCCATGGCATGTGGGATCTTCTCGGACCGGGGCACAAACCCATGTCCCCTGCATTGGCAGGGGGACTCTCAACCACTGCGCAGGTGAACTCTCAACCACTGCGCCACCAGGGAAGCCCCTGTTTGTAGTTTTGATTTGCATTTCTCTAATGATAAGTGATGTTGAGCATCCTGTCATGTGTTTATTGGCAATCTGTATATCTTCTTTGGAGAAATGTCTATTTAGGTCTTCTGCCCATTTTTGGATTGGGTTGTTTGGTTTTTTTCGATATTGAGCTGTATGAGCTGCTTGTAAATTTTGGAGATTAACTCTTTGTCAGTTTCTTCATTTGCAAATATTTTCTCCCATTCTGAGGGTTGTCTTTTCATCTTGTCTGTGGTTTCCTTTGCTGTGCAAAAGCTTTTAAGTTTCATTCAGTCCCATTTGTTTATTTTTGTTTTTATTTCCATTTCTCTAGGAGGTGGGTCAAAAAGGGACTTGCTGTGATTTATGTCATAGAGTGTTCTGCCTATGTTTTCCTCTAGGAGTTTTATAGTGTCTGGCCTTACATTTAGGTCTTTAATCCACTTTGAGTTTATTTTTGTGTATGGTGTTAGGGAGTGTTCTAATTTCATTCTTTTACATGTAGCTGTCCAGTTTTCTCAGCACCACTTATTGAAGAGGCAGTCTTTTCTCCACTGTATATTCTTGCCTCCTTCATCAAAGATAAGTTGACCACATGTGTGTGGGTTTATCTCTGGGCTTTCTATCCTGTTCCATTGATGTATATTTCTGTTTTTGTGCCAGTCCCATACTGTCTTGATTACTGTAGCTTTGTAGTATAGTCTGAAGTCAGGGAGCCTGATTCCTCCAGCTCCGTTTTTCTTTCTCAAGATTGCTTTGGCTATTCGGGGTCTTTTGTGTTTCCATACAAATTGTGAAATTTTTTGTTCTAGTTCTGTGAAAAATGCCAGTGGTAGTTTGATAGGGATTGCATTGAATCTGTAGATTGCTTTGGTTAGCATAGTCATTTTCACAATGTTGATTCTTCCAATCCAAGAACATGGTATATCTCCCCATCTGTTTGTATCATCTTTAACTTCTTTCTTCAGTGTCTTATAGTTTTCTGAATACAGGTATTTTGTCTACTTAGGTAGGTTTATTCCTAGGTACTTTATTCTTTTTGTTGCAGTGGTAAATGGGAGTGTTTCCTTAATTTCACTTTCAGATTTTTCATCATTAGTGTATAGGAATGCAAGAGATTTCTGTGCATTAATTTTGTATCCTACTGCTCCACCAAATTCATTGATTAGCTTTAGTAGTTTTCTGGTAGCATCTTTAGGATTCTTTATGTATAGTATTATGTCATCTGCAAACAGTGACAGCTTTACTTCTTCTTTTCCGATTTGGATTCCTTTTATTTCCTTTTCTTCTGTGATTGCTGTGGCTAAAACTTCCAGAACTATGTTGAATCATAGTGGTGAGAGTGGGCAACCTCGTCTTTTGCCTGATTTTAGAGGAAATGTTTTCAGTTTTTCACCACTGAGAATGATGTTGGCTGTGGGTTTATCATATATGGCCTTTATTATGTTGAGGTAAGTTCCCTCTATGCCTACTTTCTGGAGAGGTTTTTTTTTTATCATAAATGGGTGTTGAATTTTGTCGAAAGCTTTCTCTGCATCTATTGAGATGACCATATGGTTTTTCTCCTTCAGTTTGTTAATATGGTGTATCACGTTGATTGATTTGCGTGTATTGAAGAATCCTTGCATCCCTGGGATAAACGCCGCTTGATCATGGTGTATGATCCTTTTAATGTGCTGTTGGATTCTGTTTGCTAGTATTTTGTTGAGGATTTTTTGCATCTATGTTCATCACTGACATTGGCCTGTAGTTTTCTTTTTTGTGTGACATCTTTGTCTGGTTTTGGTATCAGGGTGATGGTGGCCTCGTAGAATGAGCTTGGGCGTGTTCCTCACTGTGCTATATTTTGGAGCAGCTTGAGAAGGATACGTGTTAGCTTTTCTCTAAATGTTTGATAGAATTCACCTGTGAAGCCATCTGGTCCTGGGCTTTTGTTTGTTGGAAGATTTTTAATCACGGTTTCAGTTTAAGTGCTTGTGATTGGTCTCTTTATATTTTCTATTCCTGGTTCAGTCTCCGGAAGGTTGTGCTTTTCTAAGAATTTGTCCATTTCTTCCAGGTTGTCCATTTTATTGGCATAGAGTTTCTTGTAGTAATCCCTCATGATTCTTTGTATTTCTGCCATGTCAGTTGTTACTTCTCCTTTTTCATTTCTAATTCTGTTGATATGAGTCTTCTCCCTTTTTTTCTTGATGACTCTGGCTGATTGTTTATCAATTTTGTTTATCTTCTCAAAGAACCAGCTTTTAGTTTTATTGATCTTTTCTGTTGTTTCCTTCATTTCTTTTTCAGTTATTTCCGATCTGATTTTTATGATTTCTTTCCTTCTGCTAACTTTGGGATGTTTTTGTTCTTCTTTCTCTAATTGCTTTAGGTGCAAGGTTAGGTTGTTTATTAGAGATGTTTCCTGTTTCTTAAGGTGGGATTGTATTGCTATAAACTTCCCTCTTAGAACTGCTTTTGCTGCATCCCATAGGTTTTGGGTCTTCGTGTCTCCATTGTCATTTGTTTCTAGGTATTTTTTAATTTCCTTTTTGATTTTTTCAGTGATCACTTCGTTATTAAGTAGTGTATTGTTTAGCCTCCATGTGTTTGTAGTTTTTACAGTTTTTTCCCTGTAATTGATAGCATTGTGGTCGGAAAAGATACGTGATACAATTCAGTTTTCTTAAATTTACCAAGGCTTGATTTGTGACCCAGGATATGATCTTTCCTGGAGAATATTCCATGAGTACTTGAGAAGAAAGTGTATTCTGTTGTTTTGGGGTGGAATGTCCTATAAATATCAATTAAGTCCATCTTGTTTAATGTATCATTTAAAGGTTGTGTGTCCTTATTTATTTTCATTTTGGATGATCTGTCCATTGGTGAAAGTGGGGTGCTAAAGTCCCCTACTATGATTGTGTTACTGTTGATTTCCCTTTTTATGGCTGTTAGCATTTGCCTTATATATTGAGGTGCTCCTATGTTTGGTGCATAAATATTTACAATTGTTATATCTTCTTCTTGGATTGATCCCTTGATCATTATGTAGTGTCCTTCTTTGTCTCTTGTAATAGTCTTTATTTTAAAGTCTATTTTTTCTGATATGAACATTGCTACTCCAGCTTTCTTTTGGTTTCCATTTGCATGGAATATCTTTTCCTTTCCCCTCACTTTCAGTCTGTATCTTTCCCAGGTCTGAAGTGGGTCTCTTGTAGACAGCATATATATGTGTCGTGCTTTTGTATCCATTCAGCCAGTTGATTTCTTTTGGTTGGAGCATTTAATCCATTTACATTTAAGGTAATTATCGATATGTGTGCCTCTATTACCATTTTCTTAATTGTTTTGGGTTCGTTATTGTAGGTCTTTTCCTTCTGTTGTGTTTCTTGTCTAGAGAAGTTCCTTTAGCATTTGTTGTAAAGCTGGTTTGGTGGTGCTGAATTCTCTTAGCTTTTGCTTGTTTGTAAAGGTTTTAATTTCTCTGTCAAACCTGAATGAGATTCTTGCTGGGAAGAGTAATCTTGGTTGTAGGTTTTTCCCTTTCCTTACTTTAAATATGTCCTGCCACTGTATTCTGGGTTGCAGAGTTTCTGCTGAGAAATCAGCTGTTAACCTTATGGGGATTCCCTTGTATGTTACTTGTTGCTTTTCCCTTGCTGCTTTTAATATTTTTTCTTTGTATTTAATTTTTGATAGTTTGATTAATACGTTTCTTGTATTTATCCTATGTGGGACTCTCTGTGCTTCCTGGACTTGATTCACTATTTCCTTTCCCATATTAGGGAAGTTTTCAACTGTGATCTCTTCAAATATTTTCTGAGTCCCTTTATTTTTCTCTTCTTCTTTTGGAACCCTGTAATTCAGATGTTGGTGCATTTAATGTTGTCCCAGAGGTCTCTGAGACTGTCCTCAATTCTTTTCATTCTTTTTTCTTTATTCTGCTCTGCAGTAGTTATTTCCACTATTTTATCTTCCAGGTCACTTATCCGTTCTTCTGCTTCAGTTATTCTGCTATTGATCCCTTCTAGAGAATTTTTAATTCCATTTATTGTGTTGTTCATCAGTTTGTTTGCTCTTTAGTCCTTCTAGGTCCTTGTTAAACTTTTCTTGTATTTTCTCCATTCTATTTGCAAGATTTTGGATCATCTTTACTATCATTACTCTGAATTCTTTTTCAGGTGTACTGCCTATTTTCCCTTAATTTTTTGGTCTTGTCAGTTTTTACTTTGGTTCTTCATCTGCTGTGTATTTCTCTGTCTTCTCATTTTGCTTAACTTACTGTGTTTGGGTCTCCTTTTGGCAGGCTGCAGGTTTGTAGTTCCCGTTGTTTTTGGTGTCTGCCCCCAGTGGGTAAGGTTAGTTCAGTGGGTTGTGTTGGCTTCCTGGTGGTGGGGACTGGTGCCTGTGTTCTGGTGGGTGAGTCTGGATCTTGTCTTTCTGATGGGCAGGACTGCATCCAGTGGTGTGTTTTGGGGTGTCTGTGAACTTATTATGATTTTAGGAAGCCTCTCTGCTAACGGATGGGGTTGTGTTCCTCTCTTGCTAGTTGTTTGGCATGGGGTGTCCAACTTTGGATTTGCTGGTCGTTGAGTGGATCTGGATCTTAGTGTTGAGATGGAGATCTCTCAGAGAGCTCTTGACGATCGTTATTACATGGGGCTGGGAGGTCTCTGGTAGGCCTTTGTCCTGAACTCGCCTCTCTCACCTTAGAGGCTCATGCCTGACCCCTGGCTGGAGCACTGAGATCCTGTCAACCACAAGGCTTGGGAGAAAAGGGAGAAAAAAGAGAGGAAAGTAAAGTAAAATAAAATGAAGTTATTAAAATAATTATTTAAAAAAAAAAGGAGAAGACTTCCGGGTAAGATGGCGGAAGAGTAAGATGCGGAGATCACCTTCCTCCCCACGGATACACCAGAAATACAGCTACACGTGGAACAACTCCTACAGAACACCTACTGAATGCTGGCAGAAGACCCCAGACCTCCCAAAAGGCAAGAAACTCCCCACATACCTGGGTAGGGCAAAGCGGAGAGATTCCCGCACAGAGGATCGGTGCCGAGCGGCACTCACCAGCCCGAGAGGCTTGTCTGCTCGCCCACCAGGGCAGGCGGCGCTGGAAGCTGAGGCTCGGGCTTCGGTCGGAGCGCAGCGAGAGGACTGGGGCTGGCGGCGAGAACTCAGCCTGAAGGGGGCTGGTGTGCCACAGCTAGCCGGCAGGGAGTCCGGGAAAACTCTGCAGCTGCCGAAGAGGCAAGAGACTTTTTCTTCCCTCTTGGTTTCCTGGTGCGCGAGGAGAGGGGATTAAGAGCGCTGCTTAAAGGGGCTCCACAGACGGGCGTGAGTCACGACTGAAAGCGTGGAGCCCAGTAACGGGCATGGGACGCTGGGGCTGCTGCTGCCGCTGCCGGGATGCCTGTGTGCGAGCGCAGGTCACTGTCCACACTGCCCTTCCGGGAGCCTGTGCAGCCCGCCACTGCCGGGGTCCCGGGATCCAGGGGCGGCTTCCCTGGGAGAACGCACGGAGCGCCTCGGGCTAGTGCAACGTCACGCCGACCTCTGCTGCTGCAGGCTCGCCCTGCACTCCGTGCCCCTCCCTCCCGCCCGGCCTGAGTGGGCCAGAGTCCCCGAAGAGGCTGCTCCTTTAGCACTGTCCTGTCTGAGCGAAGAACAGACGCCCTCCGGCGACCTACACGCAGAGGCGGGGCCAAATCCAAAGCTGAGACCCAGGAGCTGTGAGAACAAAGAAGAGAAAGGGAAACCTCTCCCAGCAGCCTCAGAAGCAGCGGATTAAAGCTCCACAATCAACTTGATGTACCCTGCATCTGTGGAATACATGAATAGACAACAAATCATCCCAAACTGAGGAGCCAGGAGTCAGTGCTGTGCCTCTGAGGTGGGAGAGCCAACTTCAGGACACTGGTCCACAAGAGACCTCCCAGCTCCACATAATATCAAACGGCGAAAATCTTCCAGAGATCTCCATCTCAACACCAGCACCCAGCTTCACTCAACGACCAGCAAGCTACAGTGCTGGACACCCTATGCCAAACAACTAGCAAGACAGGAACACAACGCCACCCATTAGCAGAGAGGTAGCCTAAAAATCATAAAAAGTCCGCAGACACCCCAAAACACACTACCAGACGTGGACCTGCCCACCAGAAAGACAAGATCCAGCCTCATCCACCAGAACACAGGCACTAGTCCCCTCCACCAGGAAGCCTACACAACCCACTAAACCAACCTTAGCCACTGGGGACAGACACCAAAAACAACGGGAACTACGAACCTGCAGCCTGCAAAAAGGAGACCCCAAACACAGTAAGATAAGCAAAATGAGAAGACAGAAAAACACACAGCAGGAGAAGGAGCAAGATAAAAACCCACCAGACCTAACAAATGAAGAGGTAATAGGCAGTCTATCTGAAAAAGAATTCAGAATAATGATAGTAAAGATGACCCAAGATTCTATTTCCAAGATCCAAAATCTTGGAAATAGAATAGACAAAATGCAAGAAACAGTTCACAAGGACCTAGAAGAAGTAAAGATGAATCAAGCATCAATTAAAAACACAATAAATGAAATGAAAAATACTCTAGATGGGGTCAATAGCAGAATAACTGAGGCAGAAGAACGGATAAGTGAGGTGGAAGATAAAATAGTGGAAATAACTGATGCAGAGCAAAATAAAAGAGAATGAAAAGAACAGAGGAGAGTCTCAGAGACCTCTGGGACAACATTAAACGCACCAACATTCGAATTATAGGGGTTCCAGAAGAAGAAGAGAAAAAGAAAGGGACCGAGAAAATATTTGAAGAGATTATAGTTGAAAACTTCCCTAATATGGGAAAGGAAATAGTTAATCAAGTCCAGGAGGCACAGAGAGTCCCATACAGAATAAATCCAAGGAGAAATACGCCAAGACACATATTAATCAAACTGTCAAAAATCAAACACAAAGAAATCATATTAAAAGCAGCAAGGCAAAAACAAATAACACACAAGGGAATCCCCATCAGGATAATAGCTGATCTCTCAGCAGAAACTCTACAAGCCAGAAGGGAGTGGCAGGACATAATTAAAGTGATGAAGGAGAAAAACCTGCAACCAAGATTACTCTACCCAGCAAGGATCTCATTCAGATTTGATGGAGAAATTAAAACCTTTACAGACAAGCAAAAGCTGAGAGAGTTCAGCACCACCAAACCAGCTTTACAACAAATGCTAAAGGAACTTCTCTAGGCAAGAAACACAACAGAAGGAAAAGACCTACAATAACGAACCCAAAACAATTAAGAAAATGGGAATAGGAACATACATATCGATAATTACCTTAAATGTAAATGGACTAAATGCTCCCACCAAAAGACACAGATTGGCTGAATGGATACAAAAACAAGACCCATCTATATGCTGTCTACAAGAGACCCACTTCAGACCTAGAGACACATACAGACTGAAAGTAAGGGGATGGAAAAAGATATTCCATGCAAATGGAAACCAAAAGAAAGCTGGAGTAGCAATTCTCATATCAGACAAAATAGACTTTAAAATAAAGACTACTAGAAGAGACAAAGAAGGACACTACACAATGATTAAGGGATCGATCCAAGAAGAAGATATAACAATTGTAAATATTTATGCACCCAACATAGGAGCACCTCAATACATAAGGCAAATACTAACAGCCATAAAAGGAGAAATTGACAGTAACACAATCATAGTAGGGCACTTTAACACCCCACTTTCACCAATGGACAGATCATCCAAAATGAAAATAAATAAGGAAACACAAGCTTTAAATGATACATTAAACAAGATGGACTTAATTGATATTTATAGGACATTCCATCCAAAAACAACAGAATACACATTTTTCTCAAGTGCTCATGGAACATTCTCCAGGATAGATCATATCTTGGGTCACAAATCAAGCCTTGGTAAATTTAAGAAAATTGAAATTGTATCAAGTATCTTTTCCAACCACAATGCTATGAGACTAGATATCAATTACAGGAAAAGATCTGTAAAAAATACAAACACATGGAGGCTAAACAATACACTACTTCATAACGAAGTGATCACTGAAGAAATCAAAGAGGAAATTAAAAAATACCTAGAAACAAATGACAATGGAGACACGACGATCCAAAACCTATGGGATGCAGCAAAAGCAGTTCTAAGAGGGAAGTTTATAGCAATACAATCCCACCTTAAGAAACAGGAAACATCTCGAATAAACAATCTAACCTTGCACCTAAAGCAATTAGAGAAAGAAGAACAAAAACATCCCAAAGTTAGCAGAAGGAAAGAAATCATAAAAATCAGATCAGAAATAAATGAAAAAGAAATGAAGGAAATGATAGCAAAGATCAATAAAACTAAAAGCTGGTTCTTTGAGAAGATAAACAAAATTGATAAACCATTAGCCAGACTCATCAAGAAAAAAAGGGAGAAGACTCAAATCAATAGAATTAGAAATGAAAAAGGAGAAGTAACAACTGACACTGCAGAAATACAAAAGATCATGAGAGATTACTACAAGCAACTCTATGCCAATAAAATGGACAACCTGGAAGAAATGGACCAATTCTTACAAATGCACAACCTGCCAAGACTGAATCAGGAAGAAATAGAAAATATGAACAGACCAATCACAAGCACTGAAATTGAAACTGTGATAAAAAATCTTCCAACAAACAAAAGCCCAGGACCAGATGGCTTCACAGGTGAATTCTATCAAGCATTTAGAGAAGAGCTAACACCTATCCTTCTCAAACTCTTCCAAAATATAGCAAAAGGGGGGTAACACTCCCAAACTCATTCTACGAGGCCACCATCACCTTGATACCAAAACCAGACAAGGATGTCACAAAGAAAGAAAACTACAGGCCAATATCACTGATGAACATAGATGCAAAAATCCTCAACAAAATACTAGCAAACAGAATCCAACAGCAGATTAAAAGGATCATACACCATGATCAAGTGGGGTTTATTCCAGGAATGCAAGGATTCTTCAATATACGCAAATCAATCAACGTGATACACCATATTAACAAATTGAAGGACAAAAACCATATGATCATCTCAATAGATGCAGAGAGAGCTTTCGACAAAATTCAACACCCATCTATGATAAAAACCCTGCAGAAAGTAGGCATAGAGGGAACTTTCCTCAACATAATAAAGGCCATATATGACAAACCCACAGCCAGCATCGTCCTCAATGGTGAAAAACTGAAAACATTTCCACTAAGATCAGGAACAAGACAAGGTTGCCCACTCTCACCACTCCTATTCAACATAGTTTTGGAAGTTTTAGCCACAGCAATCAGAGAAGAAAAGGAAATAAAAGGAATCCAAATCGGAAAAGAAGAAGTAAAGCTGTCACTGTTTGCAGATGACATGATACTATACATAGAGAATCCTAAAGATGCTACCAGAAAACTAATAGAGCTAATCAATGAATTTGGTAAAGTTGCAGGATACAAAATTAATGCACAGAAATCTCTGGCATTCCTATACACTAATGATGAAAAATCTGAAAGTGAAATCAAGGAAACACTCCCATTTACCATTGCAACAAAAAGCATAAAATATCTAGGAATAAACCTACCTAAGGAGACAAAAGACCTGTATGCAGAAAATTATAAGACACTGATGAAAGAAATTAAAGATGATACAAATAGATGGAGAGATGTACCATGTTCTTGGATTGGAAGAATCAACATTGTGAAAATGACTCTACTACCCAAAGCAATCTACAGATTCAATGCAATCCCTATCAAACTACCACTGGCATTTTTCACAGAACTAGAGCAAAAAATTTCACAATTTGTATGGAAACACAAAAGACCCCGAATAGCCAAAGCCATCTTGAGAACGAAAAATGGAGCTGGAGGAATCAGGCTCCCTGACTTCAGACTATACTACAAAGCTACAGTAATCAAGACAGTATGGTCCTGGCACAAAAACAGAAAGATAGATCAATGGAACAGGATAGAAAGCCCAGAGATAAACCCACGGACATATGGTCACCTTATCTTTGATAAAGGAGGCAGGAATGTACAGTGGAGAAAGGACAGTCTCTTCAATAAGTGGTGCTGGGAAAACTGGACAGGGACATGTAAAAGTATGAGATTAAATCACTCCCTAACACCATGCACAAAAATAAGCTCAAAATGGATTAAAGACCTAAATGTAAGGCCAGACACTATCAAACTCTTAGAGGAAAACATAGGCAGAACACTCTATGACATAAATCACAGCAAGATCCTTTTTGACCCACCTCCTAGAGTAATGGAAATAAAGACAAAAATAAACACATGGGACCTAATGAAACTTCAAAGCTTTTGCACAGCAAAGGAAACCATAAACAAGACCAAAAGACAACCCTCAGAATGGGAGAAAATATTTGCAAATGAAGCAACTGACAAAGGATTAATCTCCAAAATTTATAAGCAGCTCAGGCAGCTGAATAACAAAAAAACAAACAACCCAATCCAAAAATGGGCAGAAGACCTAAATAGACATTTCTCCACAGAAGATATACAGACTGCCAACAAACACACGAAAGGATGCTCAACATCTTTAATCATTAGAGAAATGCAAATCAAAACTACAATGAGATATCATCTCACACCAGTCAGAATGGCCATCATCAAAAAATCTAGAAACAATAAATGCTGGAGAGGGTGTGGAAAAAAGGGAACACTCTTGCACTGCTGGTGGGAATGTGAATTGGTACAGCCACTATGGAGAACGGTATGGAGGTTCCTTAAAAAACTACAAACAGAACTACCATATGACCCAGCAATCCCACTACTGGGCATATACCCTGAGAAAACCATAATTTAAAAATAGACATGTACCAAAATGTTCATAGCAGCCCTATTTACAGTAGCCCGGAGATGGAAACAACCTAAGTGTCCATCATCGGATGAATGGGTAAAGAAGATGTGGCACATATATACAATGGAATATTACTCAGCCATAAAAAGAAACGAAATTGAGCTATTTGTAATGAGGTGCATGGACCTAGAGTCTGTCATACAGAGTGAAGTAAGTCAGAAAGAGAAAGACAAATACTGTATGCTGACACATATATATGGAATTTAAGAAAAAAAATGTCATGAAGAACATAGGGGTAAGACAGGAATAAAGACACAGACCTACTAAAGAATGGACTTGAGGATATGGGGAGGGGGAAGGGTAAGCTGTGACAAAGTGAAAGAGCGGCATGGACATATATACACTACCAAACGTAAGGTAGATAGCTAGTGGGAAGCAGCCGCATAGCACAGGGAGATCAGCTCGGTGCTTTGTGACCGCCTGGAGGGGTGGGTTAGGGAGGGTGGGAGGGAGACGCAAAAGGGAGGGGATATGGGAACATATCTATATAACTGATTTAATAAAAATAAAAAATAAAAATAAAAAATAAAATAAAATCTTCCAACAACAACAAAAAAAAAAGAGCAACCAAACCAATAAACACATCTACCAATGATAACAAGCCTTAAAAACTATACTTTAAAAAAAAAAAGGACAGATAGAACCCTAGGAAAAATGGAATATGCAAAGCTGTACAGACATAATTACACAAAGAAGCATATACATACACAGTCACAAAAAGAGAAAAAGGAAAAAAATAGGAAGAGAGAAACCAAAAGGAAGAGAGAAAACAAATCTACCAATGATAATAAGGTCTAAATACTAAACTAAGATAAACATAAAACCAGAAACAAATTATGTGCAGAAAGCAAACCCCAAGTCTACACTTCCTCCCAAAGTTCACCTCCTCAATTTTGGGATGGCTCGTTGTGTCTTCAGGTATTCCACAGATGCAGGGTGCAGGGTACATCAAGTTGATTGTGGAGATTTACCACTGCTCCTGAGACTGCTGGGAGAAATTTCCCTTTCTTTTCTTTGTTAGCACAGCTCCTGGGGTTCTGGTTTGAATTTGGCCCTGCCTCTGTGTGTAGATCGCCTTAGGGCATCTGTTCCCTGCCCGGACAGGATGGGATTAAAGTAGCAGCTGATTAGGGGGCTCTGGCTCACCCAGGCTTGGGAGAGGGAGAGGTACGGGGTGCAGGGTGAGCCTGCAGGTGCAGAGGCCAGCATGACGTTGCAACAGCCTGAGGCATGTTGTGTGTTCTCCTGGGAGAGTTGTCCCTGGATCACAGGACCCTGGCAGTGGTGGGGCTGCACCGGCTCCTGGGGGTGTGTGGTTAGTGACCTGTGCTTGCACACAGGCTTCTTGGTGACTGCAGCAGCAGCCGTAGCATTTCATGCCCATCTCTGGTTTTCGCGCTGGTAGCCACGGCTTGCACCCATCTCGAGCTCATTTAGGCAGTGTTCTGAATCCCCTCTCCTTGCTCACCCTGAAACAATGGTCTCTTGCCTCTTAGACAGTTTCAGACTTTCTCTTCGACTCCCTCTCAGCTAGCTATGGTGCCCTAGCCCCCTTAAGGCTGTGTTCACGCAGCCAACCCCAGTCCTCTCCCTGGGATCTGACCTCGGAAGCCTGACCCTCAGCTCCCAGCCCCCACCTGCCCCGGCAGGTGAGCAGACAAGCCTCTCAGGCTGGTGAGTGCTGGTCAGCTCTGATCCTCTGTGCGGTAATCTCTCCACTTTCCCCTCTGCACCCCTGTTGCTGCACTCTCCTCCGTGGCTCCCAAGCTTCCCCCCACCCCGACTCCCTGTTTCCACCAGTGAAGGGGCTTCCTAGTGTGTGGAAACTTTTCCTCCTTCACAGCTCCCCTCCAGAGGTGCAGGTCCCATCCCTATTCTTTTTTCTCTTGCCCTACCCAGGTATGTGGGGAGTTTCTTGCCCTTTGGGAAGTCTGAGGTCTTCTGCCAGCATTCAGTAGGTGTTCTGTAGGAGTTGTTCCATATGTAGATGTATTTTTGATGTATTTGTGGGGAGGCAGGTCATCCCCACATCTTACTCCTCTGCCATCTTGAAGGTCCGCCTGAAATCTTTTTTTTTTAATGGCAGTGTTTATAGCTATAAATTTCCCTCAGAGCTCTGGTTTTGCTACATCTTATAAGTTTTGGTGTGTTGTGTTTTTATTTTTTAATTTCAAAGTATTTTCTTATTTCCTTAGCGATTCTTTCCTTGATTTATTGGTTCCTTAAGAGTTTGTTGGGACTTCTCTGGTGGCACAGTGGTTAAGAATCCGCCTGCCAATTCAGGGGACATGGGTTCAAGCCCTGGTCCAGGAAGATCCCATATGCCGTGGAGCAACTAAGCCCATGTGCCACAGCTACTGAGCCTGCACTCTAGAGCCCACGAGCCACAACTACTGAGTGCACATGCCACAGCTACTGAAGCCTGTGCACCCAGAGCCCGTGCTCCGCAAGAAGAGAAGCCACCACAATGAGAAGTCTGCGCACGGCAACGAAGTGTAGCCCCCATTTGCCACAACTAGAGAAAGCCTGCACGCAGCAACGAAGACCCAACACAGCCAGCAATAAAAAAAAAAAAGAAAAAGAAAATTAAAAGAAAAAAAGAGTGTGTTATTTCCATGTGTTTAAGAGTTTTCCAGTTTTCCTTTTGTTATTGATTTCTAGCTTTCTTCCATTGTGGTTAGTTCCACTGTAAACATCCATTGTATGATTTAGGTATTTTGAAATTTGAGAATTATTTTATGGCCTAATGTATGGTCTATTCTGTAGAATCTTCTGCATGCAGTTGAGAAGAATATATGTTTTGCCATTGGAAGTTCTGTATATGTCTGTCAGGTGTAGGTGATTTATAGTGTTGCTCAAGTCCTCTATTTCCTTAGTGATTTTCTGTCTACATGTCCTCTACGTTATTGAAAGTGGGCTGTTGAAGTTTCCAACTATTATTGGAGACTGTTTCTCCCTTCAGTTCTGTCACTGTTTGCTTCATATACTTTGAGGCTCTGTTGTTTGGTATGCATATGTTTATAATTGTTATATCTTCCTGGTGAATTGATCCTCTTGTCAGTATAAAATGTCTTTCTTTGTCTCTTGCAGAAGTTTTGTATGTAAAATCAGTTTTGTCTGAATCAGTGTACGTAGCCAGGCTTCCTTTTGGTTACTGTTTGCATGGAGCATCTTTTTCCATCCCTTGACTCTCAACCTGTTTGTGTGAGTCTCTTATAAGCAGCATATAGCTGTATCATGTTTTTAAAAAAAATTACTCTGCCAGTATCTTTTTTTTTTTTTTTTTTGCGGTACGCGGGCCTCTCACTGTTGTGGCCTCTCCCGTTGTGGAGCACAGGCTCCGGACGCGCAGGCTCAGTGGCCATGGCTCATGGGCCCAGCCGCTCCGCGGCATGTGGGATCCTCTCGGACCAGGGAACGAACCTGTGTCCCCTGCATCGGCAGGCAGACTCTCAACCACTGCGCCACCAGGGAAGCCCCTGCCAGTATCTTTTAATTGATGAGTTTAACTCGTTTACATTTAAAGTAATTACTGATAATGAAGGACTTGTATCTGCAATTGCGCTATTTGTTTTCTGTGTCATTTTTTGTTGTTCCTCAACTTCTTTGATACTGACTTATTTTGTGTTTGATTTTTTTTTCTGTGTACCATTTTGATTCCCTTTCCCTTTCTTTTTACATAGTTTTAGTTATTAGTGGTTACCATGGGAATTACAGTTAACATCCTAAATTTATAAAACTATAGTTTGAATTGATACCAACTTAGCTTCAATAGCATACATTAACAATACTACTAACTGGCTCCATCTTCCCCTTTATGTTGTTATTGTTATAGATTGAGTCTTTATGCATTGTGTGCCCATTAACATAGATTTATAATTATTGTTTTATACATTTGTCTTTTAAGGGAAATAGGAAATAAAATGAGTTACCTACCAAAAATACAGTAGTATTAGGTTTTATATTTATCTGTGTAGTTACCTTTACCATTGTTCTTTATCTCTCTGTGTGTCTTTGAATTACTGTCTAGTATTCTTTTATTTCAACCTGAAGGATTCCCTTTATCATTTCTTATAGAGCAGATTACTAGTAACAAATTCGCTTAGCTTCTGTTTGACTAGGAATGTCATCATTTCTCCTTTATATTTGAAGGCTTGTTTTGATGAATACAGATTTCCTGGTTGACATACTTTTCCTTTCAATTCTTTAAATATATTGCTCTACTGCCATTTAGTCTCTGTAGTTTTTGATGAGAAATAGGCTGTTATTCTTTTTGAGAATGGCTTCTATGTGATTAATCACTTCTCTCTTGCTGCTTTCAAGATTCTCCTGTCTTCATCTTTCAGCAGTTTGATAATAATATGTCATGGTATGGATTTCTTTGAGTTTGTCCTACTCGGAGTTTGTTGAGATTCTTGGGTGTGTGTATTTATGTATTTCATCAAATTTGGGAAGTTTTTGGACAGTATTTCCTCAAATATTTTTTTCTGCTTTGTTTTTCCTTCTCTTTTCCTTCTGGGACTCCTATTATATATATGTTGGTATATATGATGCTGTCCCATAAATCTCTGAGGCCTTGTTCATTTTTCTTTGTTTTCTTTCTACTACTCAGACTGGGCAGATACAATTGCCCTGCCTTCAGATTTGATGACTCCTGCTCGTATCTGTTGTTGAATGCCTCTTGTGAATTTTAAAATTTTATCTATTGTACTTTTCGATTCCCAAATTTCTACTTTGATCTTTTTAACAATTTCAGTCTCTTTCTGAATATTCCTTATTTATTCATAGTTTTCTTGATTTCTTTTAATTCTTTGTCTGTGATGTTCTTTAGCTCTTTTAGCATACTTAAGACAGTAAATTTAAAGTCTTTGTCTAGTAAGTTAATGTCTGGGCTTCCTCAGGATGGTTTCCATCAATTTCTTTCTTTCTTTTTTTTTTTTTCTGTGAATGAGTGATACATTCCTATTTCTTTGTGTGCTTTGTAATTTTCTTGTTGAGATATGGACATTTTGAATATTGTAATGTAATTCTGGAAATTAGATTCTCCCACTACACCAAGGACTGTTATTACTTGGTGAAGTCTGCAGTTGTTCATTTGTTTAGTGACTTTTCCAAATTGTTTTTTTGCAAAGCCTATATTCCTTGTCATGTGTGGTCACTGAAGTCTATGTTCTGTTATCTCTGTGGTCAGCTCGTGACCTGACAGAGATTTCCTTAAGTATCTGGATACAATAAGATAAATTGTAAAGGGTATTCTGTCTCTTTAACTTCCTTCAATGATGCCAGGAAAGCAGTTCAACCCATTAAGGTTGAACTAATGGCCAGCCTCTGTGCTGGCCCCTTAGTGAAGTGCCAGGCAGATCAAAACACAGAAATCTGTTTTTTTGGAGGAAGATCCTTATTGTTCACCCTCATGCCAAAAAGTTGTATCAGGAATTCAGGCCATCATCCCCATGGTTACTTTCATTAGAGCTTGAGGATTGTTGCTGCTTTGCACGATGTTGAAATTGATGACAATTTACCAGCCTCTTCCTTTGTCAAGCACTTCCCTGGGTGCTACAAGTGTTCAACTAGACCCTAGGGTTCTGAAATACTTAATTCTAACTGTTCTTACCAGCTCAATAGTTGTTTTGGTGAAGGGACTGACTCTAGAGCTTCATACTCTGTCATCTACCATAATATCACTCCCTTCCATGTTCATTCTTAAAAATGTTCCAGTTTGAACAATAAGTTTTATTGTCACCCATTGGTAATTAAATGACAGGGACAAGAGAAAAGATGAAAACAAGTTCTTACAGAAAAAATAAGCCATGAGGATCATCAATAAATATTGATTGCTCAGAGTATAAGCGGTCAGATGAATGCTACAGGGTTTTCCTAGTTTCAGTTCAATATAGTTCCTCCCCTTTAGGAAATTTTTATACTAGTCTAGCATCGGTACTGTGAATGAATGCCTTTGTTGGAAGGCTTGACAGATAACATTGATTTTCATTGTGAGTTTATTTATGGGGGTATTGTCATTGTAACACGTGAACTGAGACATGGAGTATGTGGAACAGCCTTATCTCTTGTTGCTGACATGGGTGCCATATTGTCTGTCTTTCTACTTGCTCCCCTTTTTCAAATTTGTGGGTGGGTCATGAACAATTGCTTCATGGCTGTGTGCAGTCTGCAGGCCTTATGTTGTGTAGGCCTGCTATAGACAATGCTCTTTAATTGGGCAGAAAAGTTGCTGCCTTGGCTTCTCTCCCATTTCAGAAAGCTGAGTACATGCTGTTACTGCAGCATTTCCAGTCTATGCCAGCTCAAGGAGCAAGATCCTAGGATTGAAAATCAAACTAGGAGCTTGACATGGTGATAAGTAACACTGCACTTTGACTTTTGAGTCTGGTTATAATGTAAGGAGGTACTTTTTTGAACATGCATTAATATACATTTAATTATTCTGGAAATTCACTAGACTTCAACTGCTTTTAGAGTCCCACTTTTGATGGTTCTCATCAAAGTTTTTGGTAACTACTCAGAAGAGAATAATAGAGTATAATTGGGAAATAATACTTTCAGTAAGAGATCTTGACTGTCTCTCTAGCTTTTCCACACATACTCAGAATGCTACAGGTAATAGCAAATTTAATCTTTAAAAATGTAAGTGAATAAAAGTGGAAAAGTGGAAACGAGTTGTTTACCTTTTCTCTTGATTTGTATTAAACATGACTAAGCTAGTTTTGGTAAAATTAGGTGAAACAGTTTCCTATTTCTGTAAGTAGCCACATTTTATGGTTGAATTTTAAACTCTGGAAAAAGAGGGTTGTCATAGAATGCCTGTCAAAGTATTAGCTATATCATGTGAAAGGACTGAATACAGTATCTTGACAGTATAAAAACTTCTTTGAAAATATTTTTATTATAATTAAAATATCTAAATTATAATCATCTACTAAGAAACAAATAGTATTAAAATTGCCAACACCATAGCTTTGGTAATGTACATTTGAATATTTAATTGTGTTTCTATAAACAGCTTCTCTAATGCTACATTTTCAGTGAATATGATGGGCCTTCTGTTAGTGTTGGCATTTGAGCAATTTTGCTTTCTGTTTTCCTCTTATATCTACAATGCGAAGTATTCCCACCTGAAATTTCCCCAAAGTTTCACTTGGGAAACAGAACATGATTTGAAAGATGTTTTCTGTTGTATGTTGCTCAAAACAAGCTTTGCATTGAATCAAGCCAAATGATGAAAATATAGTCCAGCCTTCTTTCCAGTAGAATGCAATTACCTCTAAGGCCTATAGTAGAAGACCAACTAATTGAGAACACTTGTCTTTGTTTTCAGCTAGCAAAGATTCTTATTAAGAATGTCCATTTTTTAAATTCAAAAAGGTGGGTTTACTTTTAATGAACTAAGAGTTGGGAGATCTGAAAATTAAAGCATGTGCAGGTTATCCTCTTCCTCAAGGGGACATATACTACTGCTGTGCTCGTGTGAAGTAATAATGAGATACCATAAGCAAACAGTAGATGATTCATGTCAGATGGTTCTTCAGTAACGTTAGGGGGGAAAAAGCAGCTGATGTATGGGATATTGAAGGCAGATTAAGTTGTTAATGTATATTAGTATATTCTTAATTTCCTTTTAATTGAAAAAGACATATTGACTTTAATTAGAACCATTTCACAGGAACTGTCAATTAGCACATGTCAAACTAGTTAATTCAGAACAGAATTCTTTTAATTAGGGTCTGCTTTCCTTTAACTATGGGGCCAATGAAATCAGCCTTTCCTTATCTAGATTTTAAATGTCTCTAAGACATATAATACAAATGTAGACTCTTATCTATTATTAGAAGCCCATATGGATAACATTAAAATGATGATGCTGGCATTGTTCATGCAGCACAAATCAGAGTCCCTTTATGACTGTTAGGAAAAAAATGGCTTTGAACAAAGACTATTTTAAATACCAGATTTATCCTACTTTAAAGAGACTACAAAATTTATGACATGCATGTTCACATTTAAAGTATTATTTAATACGTCTGCTCAAATAAATGGGCCTATTCAAACGTTTTGTGTGTTCTATCAGCCAAAGACACATAAAAAATTATCAAGCCATACAGCAACATTTTTCCCTTAAATGAACTGTAATCAAAAAGGGAAAACAGACTGAATGAATTTTTTTCCCGACATAAAAATAGCATTGTTAACTTTCATTGCATGCAAAGATTTAATACCAATAGTTGATACAGTGCCTAAACCACTGGTAGTGAGCTAATGTGATCTTAGTAATCAGACAGTGTAAAATCTGCAGCTTGGCTCTTGCTTGTAATGATGTGGAATTATAGCATTTTAGTTATAGTTGGCATGAGGATTGGCACATACATTGAGCTTGGTGGGGCAGGGCTGTGTGATGTTCACCTACAGAATAGGTATGCTCAAAATTTAAGAAAAGATTTTAAGTTATACGTAAAGAGAATTAATATGAAATCTAGCTTACTGTATCATGTAACGTTTAGTCACTATTTTACTGAGTTACAGCAAGCAAGGGTTACAGAAATTAATAAAAAGAATATTTAATAAGCTAAACTTGAGATTCCACAGAGAAATATCCCGTAAGGTATTTTATGTAACCTCAACTTGTTCATCGTATTGTAAGTACATTTAGCTTCGTAACAGTAGTGTGCCTTTCTAAAGCGTGTTATACTGTATCAGTGACTGCATTTGTGCCAGTTGAATTAAATGAAGAACTGTAGTAACCTTCTAATTTTGGTTAACATAGGCAAAACAACAAGGGCAATAAACAAACAGATGAAAAAATGCTCCCCTAAAACCCCATTCTTTTTCTTCCAGAGCTGACCTTTCTCTTCTGAACTATTTCTAGAGCTGCCCTAGCTCTCTGTGTTTGAGTGACAGCCTACATTCAGCATGTCCATATTTCGTTGAGATCTGTAGTGTTTAACTTTTTGGCGTTATATCATCATTTGAATCTGTGATAAGAGATATTAATCCTCTTCCCAGAAAAATCCACATAGGCATACATGCACTAAAATGTTCAGGATGGGAAATGTTAACTTCTTAAAAAGTTGGCACAACTCGTTGAAGGATGTAACCTCTGTTTGATATAATTAACTACTTGTAGTGTTGCAGGCACTATACTTGGCTCTGGGAGTATAACAATGAGTAAGATAAAACCTTAGCATCTGAGTCAGTGTGACAAATTATTAGCACATTTTCAGACATTACTATGTGATTCTTCTTTTAACCTTTTTTACCCTCTGAACTGTTTAAAATTTGATCTGTATTTGCAAATCTTGTACAAGTTACCAATCTGATACAATTGACAATTTTACATAAAAATTGCCTGAAAAATATAATTACTAGAACGTTAGAGGAGATTAATTTTATGAGTTTAATGCAACAGATTTTATTAATCCTTTTAATCTTATTTATAATTCTGTTTTGGTTAATAATCTCAGGTAATATTAATATCATAATTTTGACCAACCTTTTAGTTCTGTTTATTCATTTAAATTATATAATTTATAATTATTTACAAAGAAAACCAAGCCTACGAACATGACTTTTATAAATTAGTCTCATTTAAACTCAAAATAAGCTGTTGCTAATGATCTTGGGTGGGGGTGCTAATTAATTTCTGGATCATCCATGATAGGTTATCCATGCTGTGCCAGGATTTAAGTTTGAACAGTGGCTGAGCTAGGTCTGCTTTCCAGAAATACCAACACACCCAGTCTTAATTCCTTTGTATCTTAAAAGGGGTATTTTTTGGTGTGTGTGTGTATATGTGTGTGTGTTTGTTCTTTAAGAGTGTACTATAGCATTGTTAAATAAATAAATACATATAAAAATATAAATATATATTTATTTATAGACACATAAATATATAAATATATAAATAAATATATAAGCATAATACATATATATATATATATATATACACATACACTTAAGCATACTTATATATTTAGTATGTGTTGTTTTAGTCCCAAATTTGCTCTGTGATTGTCTGTAGCAATTTAAATTCCTTTGTCTTTTTTAGCTTATGAAAAGTTGACCCTTGGTGCCTTTGCCAGCAACAAACATTTTGACCTTAGGAAATTTATAGGACATATGGGCCTTAACTGAGTTTAATCATCTTTATGGTATAGATAGTAGAGGTTTCATATATTGTTAAAAATGGGCAAAAATTATTCACATCATGTGTTTGTGAATCAAAACCATAGCTATTTAACTCTGACTTGGTTAGCAGAATTTTAACAGATTATTTAAATTATTAGAAGCTATGATTCCAAACAGTTTTATCTAAACAGGAATATTCTAAAAGTCCCTAGAATGCTTCATTTAAAGGGAGGTAACTTTCAGATTAAAATATTTAGTGGTTGGATTTTAAGAGTTAAAAGGGAAACTTTCTTCATTACTTCATCTTCTTTCTAGATCCTTAATCAAGTTGTATTGATTTTATTAGGGACTAAATGCACCACTCTGAGTGTGGGATTTGTGTTTACTCTGTATATTTATAACCCCCTCCCCCATTTTCTACCTAATGATACATAAACAGTTGTCTGACCTAATTAATTATATATTATAATTTAGTAAATTTAATTTTTTGTAACTTGAGCAAGAGTGTGTTCACATATCTTTTGGAAAGTGATAGGGAGATATTTATTTACTTGTTTCTATTTTTATTATCATCAGCCAATCTCAGATTAGTTTGGTTCAGTACCATAAGTATTTGTTAAACACCTATTATTTCCAGAAACAGTTAATATTAGGCATTATCTTGTTGAACATTAGTTAAAACATTTGTTTGCTTTTCTCTTGACTATGTGGAATCTGTTAACTATTAATGATCAGTAAATTAATGGTTGCCTTTTCCAAAATTTTTTATTTAGTGCGTTACAGTTGAAATATTTTCAAGACCATTATCTTAGGCAGGATGAATAATCCCATCATTACAGTTATTAATTTAATTTCCTTCAGTGATATCTTTCGGGGGTTCTGCATAGGGAAAAACTTGGTTCAAATTCCAGTATCACTATTTACTAGCTTTGTGTACTTAGATAAGTTGCCTAACCTCTCTGAGCTTCAGTTCCCTCCTCTGAAAAATAATAATACCTACCTTATAGTATTGTAAGGATTAAATGAAATATATAAAGCGTTTAGCATCATGTCTATTAACATACTCAGTAAATATTGGTTCCTGTCCTTTTTTCAAGCAGTTTTGTTGTCCTAACTGTCCTTTCTGGGAAATGCAGCTATTTGTTAAATAAATTCACCCTTAGATGGAAATATAAATTGTTAACATGAGTGCTCTACTAATTTGATGATTGATGGATATTAACAGGGGAACTGTACCACTGTTCTTGGTGCTTGAGGAAAAGCTAGCTGATGACAGTCATCTACTTTTGACCAGCAATCTTTTCTTCACTGTCCATGTGAAATATTTTATGACTATCACTCAATGAAATGGCTTCTAACAAAACCCCTTAGTTTATAATATTCCAATGTAGAATATTAAAGTATTCTTGAATAGCAGTATTAGCTCCTAAAAATACAAAAAAAGATATATAAAAATAACCTATAACTATACCAACCATAGGTAATCACTATAAATAATTTGGTGTTTTTTATGTATTTGTGCTGAGAATTTTATTAGGTCATTACATTTTATTCATAATTGTGGTTTAAATGGCTGCATTGTATTCATTTTTAAATCTGAGGTTTTTTGAGTTTTGTATTTTTTCCTTTTGCTCCAGTAAGTAATGTTGGAATGCACATAAAAACTTTATTCGTATTTCTGATTATTTCCTTAGGTTAATTCTTAGGAGGAGAGTTACTGGGCAAAGAGAATAAACATCAGTATTTCATAAATGTTACCCCAAATTGCTTTCCAGAAAAGTGTCAATTTATACTCCCACTAACCCCAAATGTGACTTTCTAACAAAAAAACTGAGTTACTTTTTGAATATACAGTTTGGCTAGTAGTTAAGACAGTCGATTAGTGTATAGTTTTTGGCCAATTGATTCTTGTCTAATTGATTCAGTTTGGCACTAATTTAGGAAGAGGCCAAATAACATTCTAATGACCCATGAGATCTTGCCTGGGATTTTCAAAAAGATAGCTTTTAATTTAAAAGTAATGTTTAAAGTAATAATTTGTTGTTAAGTGGTAACTGGTATGCCAGTTTGACGTAGTCATATCTTGATTTTTTGGTATGTGTTATGAGGTCTCTTCGGGGCTCATTTCTATAGCAATTTTTAGAGGAAAATGAGATTCTTCTAATGTGCAATTAAAGTATTTGCATTATTGGCAATATACATTATAGAGAAACAAGGGTAAAAATCAGCTCATTTTATTTTGTAGTAAAATCAGAAATAGGAAAAATATGCTAACATGATAATATCTAATGAGGGAAATGTTCTATACAGATGTCTGTTTTTCTGTTAATCCCTAAAATGACTGTATGCTTTTATTTATATGAGTAACATCGGATACAAACATGTTGCTAGGAATATATATCCACTTACAAAAATGATAAACACAATATGAGTTTAGAATTTTAATAAATTCTGTTTTAAAGGTGAATTAAACCTTTGGATAATGTAAGTTTTGAGATTTCAACAAAGATGTAATATCTATATATGCCACTTCTGAGAGTTATTTAGGTATTTTTCTCTTGTTTAGCCTGTATCTAGTATAGCTTCTAACATAGAGAAATGAGAACTGAGTCCTGTATGATGGATCTTTTGTGGGGCACAGGGAAATATAATTTTACTTAGTTATTTTTGAAGCCTCCATCTAGGCACACTGGCAACCAATTTTATCTTTATTACAGTATGTACATAACAAGGTCATATGCTCTCAAGCTAACTTAAAGGGCATATGAAAGGAAAAGAGAACAATTTTTGTTTTTGCTGTTGTCATTAGGGATTTTCATATTTTCTTTGTACATTGGGCACCTTTTCATGTTTATTATACTATGCTGATAAGCAATGTCACATTTCATTAAGTTAACACCAAGTTAGTGAAAATGAAAAGCAGAATATTTTGCTGCTCTTACTATTGTTTCAGATTTTTATCCTGTAAATACCTAATTTTTATGGTTATGAGTTATTTCAGAATGGGAATGCCTTAGGGAGATGTATTTTGTTTTAAGCCAGATTAGGCTGCTAACCTAAATTTGGACCTATCCCTTCACTGTTGGTAAATGTGTTGTGGTACTAATATGGACAAATACAAACAGTTGTTATATTTTGCACTCTTGAATGTCAGTGAAGGCACAGCTTTGGTGAGGGGTGGGGAGAGAGACATATATGCACAAACGATCACCTTTTTGCATTGGAATTAGCATTCTTCAGTCCTGGAACTAAGAAAAACAAATAATAAAGTCACACTGCTAGTTATACATACTTTACACTAACCCTATTAGACTTGATAGTACTCTGGACTTGCATGTAGAATGACAGAGACAGGGAGTGTGGGTGTGGGGAGCTGGAAAGATGAAACAGGGAAATATGTAGAGGAGATTAATAAATACTCTAGCATTTTGATTTTTAATTTGTAGAATTAACTTTTTTTTCTCAAGTCTTGAATTTATGATTGTAATTAGAATTAATTTAAGCATAGTTACCAAAATAATGAAATAAATCATTTATGATTGAGTATCTTGTTTGTTATTGAGTATATTGATTAGCTCTAAGTAGGTCATCATGGAGTTTATAAATCTTAATGCCTTGTCACTTGTAAATATGCTTGATACTAAAAAAAAAAACATTTCTCCTTGCTTTGATTTTTCTTTGGTCTCTAAGATTAATGGGCAAAGCATGAACTTCATTATGAATTTCTCCTACAATTTTTATTTACAGTTTACTTTCTCAAGACTCATTTCGGATTACAGAGGTCATGTTCTATCTGTAAACTCCTGTGGAAGAATTTAAAATGAGTAAGTTGATGTTCTCGGATTTAATATTTTGAGAGGTATTTGACTGAAATTAATATATATTATTATATTGGCTTCTGCTAATGTATTAGAAATTATTCTTCAAAGAGTCGAGTTGAACACCAAGCCTAGTGTCATTTGGTGAGGCTGGGGAGAGGCATATATACACAATCATTTATGAGACTGATGAGACTGCTTGTCAGTTTTCATTTATTTTAACTTGAATAAGCACCAGGATCAACTTAATAAAAAAGGTAATGCTAGGCTTAGGATTTTGGCAAACATACTTTAGTGGATGTGTCATAATTTTTTAAAAGGAATGTGAGGATAGAAGTCAAAGATGTTGATTGTCTGGTGTACAACACAGTGCCTATAGTTAAAAATATGGTGTTGTGCACTTTAAAATGTTGAGGATAAATCTCATGTTAAATGCTCTTACAACAGAACAAAAAACAAAAGAATACAAGGAAATTTTTGGAGATTATAGATATGTTTATAGTGCCTTAACTGTGGTGATGTGTGTGCGTATGTCCAAACTAACTCATCAAAATATGTACATTAAATGTGTGCAATTATATATATCAATTATACCTCAATAAAGCTAAAAAAAGATGATTATATTTTAAAGATATATTCTGGAGAAAGAAAAGAAGAAAATTAAACAGTTGAAGTCCCAAAGCATTCAGAATTCTTGATGTAGCAGGTGAAAGGGAATGGCTCCATGATTCTGTTTTTCAGTCTGTTGCATTCATGATGAGTACTTGATACTGATGATGATGATGATGATGATGTTGGTGTTCTCGGCATCTAAGGCATATAAAATATACTCTTAAGAGTTTCTCATCAGAGATCTTTTCTTCTACTGAGGCTACTGTTTCAAAGGAAAAAAAAAAAACTTTGTGAAGGCAATATACAAGTGAAAAACAATTTATGACAGAGGAAGCAAAAGAGGAGGAGGAAGAGAGATGGCAAAAGTGGGTAGTACTGCTAGAGGAAACGTGAGAGGAAGGAAAATGAGGGGGAGTGAATGGGATTCAAAAAAGAGATTTTTCTCCATTTGCTCAGGCTTCAACCATCTGAGGCCTGGCCTTATTCTCTTTCCTTCCATCCTGCCTTCTATCCTCCAGCTATTAAAAATCTTACTTTAGGGCTTCCCTGGTGGCTCAGTGATTGAGAGTCCGCCTGCCGATGCAGGGGACACGGGTTCGTGCCCCGGTCCGGGAGGATCCCATGTGCCGCAGAGCGGCTGGGCCCCTGAGCCATGGCCACTGAGCCTGCGTGTCCGGAGCCTGTGCTTCACAACGGGAGAGGCCACAACAGTGAGAGGCCCACGTACTGCAAAAAAAATAAATAAAATCAAATAAAATCTTACTCTAATTCTGGTGCTGATCCATTTCCTTCAGCCTTTTACCTTTTCCATCTGTAGGTGTTCTAGGTTCATATGGCCACCACAACTGTTACTGGTCTTCTTACTTCTCCTTGCATTGTCAGTAGCATTTGCTGAAGCTTTCCTTGAATGTTCAGATCTTTCCACTTAATTCAGCAGATTCACTGTCAATGATAATTTGCTGTCGCTTTATACCAGACAGTGTTCTAGGCTCTGGAGATAAAATAGTTGAGATGAAGTCTCGATCCTCATGGAGCGTACATTACAACAGATGAATAAATATATATTTGATTTTTTATGGGAAAAACAGATTAAAGGGATAGAAAAAAACAGAGTATACTACTTTAGAAAGGGCAGTCAAGGAAGTTTTCTCTGTAGAGGTGATATTTGAGCATAAATCTGAAGTGAGGGAGCAAACCATATGAGTTTCAGGGAAGTGTGTAAGTGGAAGTGGGAGGAGTCAAGTGCAAAGGCTTGTGTTTGATGTATTCAAGGATCAATAAGAAGCACAGTGGGTGGAGGGGGAGAGTGATAGGAAATGAAGTTAAGAGTTAGGCAGAGGCAAATCATGAAAAGGCTGATAGGCCACAGTAAAGTCCTTGGATTTTATTCTAAGTATGATGGCAAGTCATTACTCTTAGAGGGTTGAGAGCAGGGAGGCAGTGTGGACTCACTTCACTTGAGGAATATTTTCTCAGATGAAAGTAGAGATGCAAGGTATCAGGAGAATTTTTAGGCACTTATCCAGCTGCATTTATTAATATAAATACTTCAGTAGGAATGGGAAGTGGTTTTTCAGGTATAGCCTGCACTGGATAACACTACTCAAGGTCTGTTTTACCTTTGGAAGAGTACTACAGTACCATGATGGAGTAGGGGACTATTTTCCTAGAATGATTTTATTGATTAGTACTTCCAGAGGCCAGTCAAAGTGAAGTCAGTGGTGGCTAATTCAGTAAATATTTCTGTGGGCTTGTTATATATCACACACTGTTCTAGATGCTCTTGCAAATGTTAGGCTGTGCAGGTATTTGTCCCCATTTTACAGAGAAGAAAACTGAAGCTCAGAGGTCCTCTTATGTCACAGCTGCTATAAGTACTTGATTAATTATCTGAATATTCTCACTAAGGTAGACTCTTTGCCTGAATTACTTGGGTAATTGCAACAGTGTAGATCTGAGTATTAATCATGTTTAATCAGGCAGTGTGCTATTAAATTTCTAAGACTGTATTAAAGGGGTAATTAAAAGACTTGTCTTCTATTTTTAAATACATACTTTCTAATTGTTTTCTGGAAATTAAAGTTCTATGTGGTCATTTTAGAAAAATAGGAAAATACAGTTTTTACACACACACACACACACACACACACATTGTGACAACCTCTCTGCTTCCTCCTTGTTAATGCCTCAGACTAACACTTTAACCAGTGTAAACCAATGGATTCTGGTCATATTGTTATTGTATTTATTTAAATAGTTTCAGAATGAGTAAGTTTTGCTCACTTGGTTCAGTGTTACCAGTCACTTAGACTTGCCCTGTGACAGTGACATTGCAAATGAGTTTCGGAAACTTAATATATTTGTTTGATAATTCAGTATGTCTAGTAAAATTATTTCAAAGGTCATCTGAAGAGCAAAATTCTATAGTATATTGAGTAGTAGTTTTTCAAAGTCTTATGCTCTGGTGGCCTATCTGTAGGGCTTAATACCAAATCCAATATTTATTTGGCATAACTCATCTAAAGAAAGTAAACAAAATAAAATGCTCCCCTCTTCTCTTGATAACTTTCTTGCTTACAGCTGACTGTAGACGTACATCTCAGTTTACAATGTCAGATATTAAAGGAATATACTTTTTGTAATTATTTTGTAGCTCAGTTTCTATTTTGAGCCCCTACTCTGCCTAGGTGGCTGAAATTTTACTGTAAATTAGAGCTATCCTACCTTTCCATGCTCTGCTAATTCTTGGGTTGGGATGGTGGGTCCTACATGATATCTTCAGCTTTTCCACAGTGGTGGCATCTGTAGAAATGTTTCTCCTTCATTTTGTTTCTGAAGTTAGTCAGTCATCACAGGTTACTGCTGGCTTATTCCTCATTCCCATCCACAAGGTTTTAGCTGGTAAACTAAAACCTTTCTGCAACTTCCATGCTATTGATAAAGTTGTAATCTTTCTGTGATCCCCACACTCCACTAACATTTGGAGAATTCTCTGAGACTGCCACTTGTCTCAGTCTCTCTGGGTCTGTAGGGCCTGGGAAATTCTATGAGGCTAATACCATTTTTGCCCATCACATTATCCATCCAGTTCTGTGAGATCTTCTTGCCTTCTTGAGTGCGTACCTAAGAAGTGGGACGCAGATTGCCTCTATTCTTTTGTAAGAACAATGTCTGTATTCATTGTTGCTTTGACTTTTATTTTCCCCATTGCAGGGAATTTCTGTCAAGTCTGGAAGGTGAGGAAGTCCTGTGGTTTTTTGTTTATTTTTTGTTTTTAAGGTGTTCTAAATCTGTCTTCTGTGCCAGATGTTGCAAATCCAGTGCGTGAATTTGACTCACAGCAGTGCCTTTTGCTTGGGAATTATTTCAAGAATTTGGAAAATTCATATAAAAATCTGAATCTCCAGATTTCTTTCGGGGAAAATGATCTAGCAACACTGGACCCACATTTTCATATGGTAAAAATCAGCTAGAGTTCCATAGTGGTTCCTTACAGGACTTGCTCACTCCAGTCTCCACATCCCCTTTTGTTTTGTATTATTCACCTTCCTAGCTTTGGTAAGCATATGTTCTAAGTCCTTTCCATTATGCTCAAGGTCCAGGATTTTGAAATTCATAGGTCAGAAAAAAGACTCCTTGTTTCTGCTTTCTGCTGTCACTGCTTTCCCTGAGGTAAGTTGAGCCTATCTACTGCTTGAATGGAGGACGACTCTAAGAATAATAGGGGAAAAAAATTGGCCAGTATTTTAAAAATGTTAAACCACTGCAAGATATTATCAGAATTTATTTTACTAATTTAAAAATGTTTTTTCAAGTTTATTTTTAAAATTCAGCTTTATTGAGGTATAAATTACAGAAGATAAAGTTTACCAATTTTAAATATATAATTCAGATTGTTTTCCAAAGTGATTGTATCATTTTACATTTTACATGTATGAAAGTTCAGTTGCTGCACAGCCCTGTTATCCTTGGTGTTATTAATGTTTTAATTTTAATCACTCTAGTGGGTACATTGTATCTAGTCATGTCTTACTGTGCTTTTTTTAAATTGAGGTATAGTTGCTGTACCTACTATATAAATTTCAGGTGTGCAACATAGAGATTCACAATTTTTAAAGGTTATACTCCATTTATAGTTATTATAAAATATTGGCTCTATTCCCTGTACTGTACAAATATATCCTTGTAGCTTATTTATTTTATACATAGTAGTTTGTATCTCTTAATTCCCTATCTGTATCTTGTCCTTCCCCACTTTCCTCTCCCTCTGGTAACCACTAGTTTGTTCTCTATATCATGAGCCTGTTTTCTTCTTTGTTATATTCACTTGTTTGTTTTACTGTTTTTAGATTTCATATATAAGTGATATACAGTATTTGTCTTTCTGTGACTTATTTCACTAAGCATAATATATTCCAAGTCCATCCGTGTTGTTGCAAATGGCAAAATTTCATTCTTTACATGATTAGTATTCCATTGTATTATATACCACATCTTCTTTATCCATTCATCTGTCAATGGAGACTTAGGTTGCTTCCATATATTGACTATTGTAAATAATGCTGCTATGAACATTGGGGTGCAGGTATCTTTTCAAATGAGTGTTTTTGTTTTCATTGGATATATACCCAGGAGTGGAATTGCTGGATCATATGTTAGTTCTATTTTTAGTTTTTTGAGGCACCTCCTTACTGAACCTTTCCCACAGTGACTACCAATTTACATTCACCAGTAGCATACAGGGTTCCCTTTTCTCCACATCCTCACCAACATTTATTATTTGTGGTCTTTTTGATGATAGCCATTCTGACTGATGTGAGGTAATATCTCATTGTGGTTTAGATTTTCATTTCTCTGATGATTAGTGATGTTGAGCATCTTTTCATGTGCCTGTTGGCCATCTGTATGTCTTCTGTGGAGATATGTCTATTCAGGTCTTCTGCTCCTTTTATAATCAGGTTTTTTTTTTATTGAGTTTGGTGAGCTGTTTGTATATTTTGGAAATTAAGCCCTTGTCCGTTGCATTGTTTGCAAATATTTTCTCCCGTTCTGTAGGTTGTCTTTTGTTTGGTTTATGGTTTCCTTTGCTGTGCAGAAGCTTATAAGTTTGATTAGGCCCCATTAGGCTCCATTTGTTTGTTTATTTTTTAACATTTATTTTATTGAAGTATAGTTGATTTATAATGTTGTGTTAATTTCTGCCCATTTGTATATTTTTGCTTTTATTTCTTTTGCCTTGGGAGATCTAAGAATGTTTTGCTATGGTTTGTGTCAAAGAATGTTTTGCCTATGTTCTTTACTAGGAGTTTTTTGGCGTCCTGTCTTATATTTAAGTCTTTAAGCCATTTCAAGTTTATTTTTGTGTATGCTATGAAGGAGTGTTCTAACTTCTTTGAGTTACATGTGGCTGTCCAGCTTTCCCAGCATGCGTGATGAACAGACTGTCTTTTCTCCATTATATTTTCTTGCCTAATTTGTTGAAGATTAATTGACCGTAGGTGTGTGGGTTTATTTCTGGGCTCTCTATTCAGTTCCATTGATCTTTATGTCTGTTTTTGCACCAATACCACACTGTTGTTTTTTTTTACATTTTATTTATTTTTGGCTGTGTTTTTGGTCTTTGTTGCTGCACGCGGGCTTTCTCTAGTTGCAGCGAGTGGGGGCTATTCTTTGTTGCATTGCATGGGCTTCTCACTGCAGTGGCCTCTCTTGTTGAAGAGCGTGGGCTCTAAGGGTGCGGGCTTCAGTAGTTGTGATGCGTACCACACTGTTTTGATTACTGTAGCTTGTAGTATTGTTTGAAGTTCTAAGGGTTATGCCTCCAGCTTTGTTTTTCTCCTCAGGTTTGCTTTGGCAGTTCTGGGCCTTTTGTGGTTCCATATAAATTTTGGGATTGTTTGTTCTAGTTCTGTGAAAAATGTCATTCGTAATTTGGTAAGGATTGCATTGAGTCTGTAGATTGCTTTGGGTAGTATGGCCATTTTAACTATATTAGCTCTTCCAATCCAAGCACATGGGCTATCTTTCCATTTCCTTGAATCATCTTCATTTTCCTTTATCAGTGTTTTATAGTTCTCATTGTATATGTCTTTCACCTCCTAGGTCACGCTTATTACTAGGTTTTTTTTTTTTTGATGTGATTTTAAACGGGATTTTTTTTTTTTTTTTTTTACTTTCTGATAGTTCATTGTTAGTGTAAAGAAAGAAATGCAAACTATTTCTGTATGTTAATCTTGTATCCTGCTACCTTGCTGAACTCATTTATCAGTTCTAATAGTTTTTGTGTGAAGTCTTTAGGGTTTTCTATATAGAGTATTATGCCATCTGCATATAGTGACACTTTTACCTCTTCCCTTCTGATTTGGATACCTTTTATTTCTTTTTCTTGTATGATTACTGTGGCTAGGACTTCCAATACTGTGTTGAATAGAAGTGGTGAGAATGGGCATCCTTGTCTTGTTCCAGAATTTAGTAGGAAGGCTTTCAGCTTTTCACCATTTAGCATTATGCTGGCTGTGAGTTTGTCATAAATGGCTTTTCTTATGTTGAGATATGTTCCCTCAGTACCCACTTTGGCAAGAGTTTTTATCATGAATGGATGTTGCCTTTTATCAAATGCTTTTTCTGCATCTATTGAGATGATCATGTGGTTTTTGTCTTTTCTTTTGTTGATGTGGTGTATCACATTGATTGATTTGCATATTTTGAACCATCCTTGTGATCCTGGAATGAATCCAACTTGATCATGGTGTATGATCCTTTTTATGTGTTGTTGGATTCAGTTTGTTAATACTTTGTTGAGGATTTTTGCATCTATATTCATCAAAGATATTGGCCTCTAACGTTCTTTTCTGGTAGTGGTTTTGTCTGGTTTTGGTGTCAGGGTGATGGTGGCTTGACAGAATGACTTTGGAGTGTTCCCTCCTCTTTAATCTTTTGGAAGAGTTTGAGAAATATCGGTATAAGTTCTTCTTTATATGTTTGATAGAATTCTCCAGTGAAGCATCTGGTCCTGGACTTTTGTTTGCATGGAGTTTTTAAAAATTACATATTATATTTCACTCTAGTGATTGGTCTGTTCAAATTATCTGTTTCTTCTTGATTCAGTTTTGTCAGGCTGTTTGTTTCTAGAAACTTGTGCATTTCTTCTATGTTGTCCAATTTGTTGGCATGAAATTGTTCATAGTACTTTCTTATGTTTTTTTGTATTTCTGCAGTACTGTTTGTTATTTCTCCTCTTTCATTTCTTCTTTTGCTTATTTGGCTCCTCTCTTCCTCTTGGTGAGCTTGGCTAGAGGTTTGTTGATTTTTTTCATCCTTTCAAAAAACCAGCTCTTGGTTTTATTTATACACACACACACACACACACATTCACACATACACACATACATACATTTTATCTCTCTTTTACTTATTTCCTCTCTGATCTTTATTATTTCCTTCCTTCTGCTGACTTTTGGTTTTGTTTGTTGTTCTTTTTCTAATTCTTTTATGTGGTACGTTAGGTTGTTTATTTGGAATGTTTCTTGTTTTTTAAGGAAGGTCTCTATTGCTGTGAACTTTCCTCTTAGAACTGCTTTTGCTGCATCCCATAGATTTTGTATGGTTGTGTTTTTGTTGTCATTTGTCTCGAGGTATTTTATTTTCTCTTTGATTTCATCCTTGACCCATTGGATTTTTAGTAGCATGTTGTTTAGTCTCCATGTAATCGTTTTCTTCCCATTTCTCTTTCTGTGGTTGATTTCATGTGGTTTCATGCCATTGTGGGCAGAAAAGATGTTTGAAATAATTTCCATCCTCTTAAATTTGTTGAGGCTTGTTTTGTGTCCTGGTATATGTTCTGTCCTAGAGAATGTTACATGTGTTCTTGAAAAGAATGTGTATTCTGTTTCTTTTGGATGTAATGTCCTCAAAATATCAATTAACTCTAATTGTTCTACTGTGTCATTTAGAATCTCTGTTGCTTTATTGATTTTCTGTCTGGAAGATCTGTCCATTGATGTCAGTAGGGAGTTAAAGTCTCTACTATTATTGTATTTCCATCAGTTTCTCCCTTTATGTCTATTAGTTTTTGTTTTATGTATTTAGGTGCTCCTAAATTGGGTGTGTATATGTTAATGAGTGTGATTTCTTCTTCTTGTATTGACCCTTTTATTACTATATACTGTCTTCCTTTTTCTTTACAGTCTTTTTTTTAAAGTCTGTTTTATCTGATATGAGTATTGCTACCCTCACTTTCTTATCATTTCCATTTGCATGAAATATCTTTTTCTATCCCCTCACTTTCAATCTATACATGTCTTTCGCCCTAAAGTGGGTCTCTTGTAGGCAGCATATTGTAGGTTCTTGTTTTATTATCCAATCTGCTACTCTGTATCTTTTGATCAGAGCATTTAGTGCTTTGACATTTGAAGTAATTATTGATATCTATGTATGTATTTATTGCCTTTTAAACCTTGTTTTCTACTTGATTTTGTATTCTTCTTTGTTCCTTTCTTCTTTTTGTTTTTCTTTTTGTGGTTTGATGGTTTTCTTTGTATTATGCTTGAGTTTTTTTTTTCTTTTTGGTTTTTGTGGTTACCCTGGTTTTCAAGTATGTTAACCCATAACTATATCTACTTGCTTTAGACTGGTAGTGATATAAGCTCAAACACATTCTAAAAGGTCTACATTTTCTTACTCCCCTCACCCACATTTGGTGATTTTGATGCCCTATTTTACATCTTCATGTTTATCCTTTTACTCTTCATTGTAGTTATAATCGCTTTCACAGAATTTTTTGATTGTTTTTTAATCTATATACTGGCTTATTTAAGTGATCTTCCATCCTTTTATATATTTACCTTTCCTATTGTGATTTTCCGTTTCCTATAGATTTTTGCTTCTTTTCTATTTAGAGAAGACCTTTCAATATTTCTTTTAGGGTAGGTTTAGTATTGCTGTATTCTTTTAGTTTTTACTTGTCTGAGAAATTCTTTATCTCTCCTTCTATTCTAAATGATAATCTTGCTGGGTAGAGTGTCCTAGGTTGCAGGTTTTTCCCTTTTAGGACTTTGAATGTATCTTGCCACTCCCTTCTTGCCTGCAAAGTGTCTGCAGAGAAATCAGCTGATAGCGTTATGGAGGTTCTGTTGTAACTGACTCTTTGTTTTTCTCTTGCTGCTTTTAAAATCCTCTCTTTTTTAATAAAATTATTTTATTGAAGTATAGTTGATTTACAATGTTGTGTTAATTTCTGCTGTACAGCAAAGTGATTTAGTTATACACATGTAAATGTATACTTTTTTCATATTCTTTTCCATTATGGTTTATCACAGGATATTGAATATAGTTTCCTGTGCTACACAGTAGGACCTTGTTGTTTATCCATTCTGTATATAATATTGGGTGGGCCAAAAGGTTCATTCAGCTTTTTTCTGTAAGATGGCTGTAGTAACACTTAGTTGTCTTAAACTTCATTCAAAACAATTTTGTTAGATTGTATGTGACAGCTGTCATATCAGCATGCATTAAAAAAAAGACTTATCTGGGCTTCCCTGGTGGCACAGTGGTTGAGAGTCCGCCTGCCAATGCAGGGGACGCGGGTTCGTGCCCCAGTCCGGGAGGATCCCACATGCTGTGGAGCGGCTGGGCCCATGAGCCATGGCCACTGAGCCTGCACGTCTGGAGCCTGTGCTCCGCAATGGGAGAGGCCACACAGTGAGAGGCCCGCATACTGCAAAAAAAAAAAAGTTGCACAGCTTTCTAAAATAAAATAGGGACTGAGGGCTTCCCTGGTGGCATAGTGGTTGAGAATCTGCCTGCTAATGCAGGGGACACGGGTTCGAGCCCTGGTCTGGGAGGATCCCACATGCCGCAGAGCAACTAGGCCCGTGAGCCAGAAGTACTGAGCCTGCACGTCTGGGGCCTGTGCTCCGCAACAAGAGAGGCCATGATAGTGAGAGGCCCACGCACCATGATGAAGAGTGGCCCCCGCTTGCCACAACTAGAGAAAGCACAGAAACGAAGACCCAACACAGCAAAAAATAAATTAATTAATTAATAAACTCCTACCCCCAACATCTTAAAAAAAAAAAACTTATCAAAATTGGTGAATTTTTGTGTAGCCATTTTAATATTGAAGATGGAAGGAAAAAAATCAACGTTTTCAGCATATTATCCTTTATTATTTCAAGAAAGGTAAAAATGCAACCGAAATGTGTGTGGTATATGGAGAAGGTGTTGCAACTGATCGAACATGTCAAAAGTGGTTTACAAAGTTTCATGCTGGAGATTTCTCTCTGGATGATGCACCGTGGTTGGGTAGAGCAGTTGAAGTTGATAGTGATCAAATTGAAACATTAATTGAAAACAATCAATGTTACACCACATGGGAGATAGCCGACATACTCAGAATATCCAAATCAAGAATTGAAAATCATTTGCACCAGCTTGGTTATGTTAACGGCTTTGATGTTTGGGTTCCACATAAGTTAAGCGAAAAAACCCTTCTTGACCATATATCTGCATGTGATTCTCTACTTAAACTTAATGAAAACATTCTGTTTTTGAAACAAATTGTGAGGGGCGGTGAAAGTGGATACTGTACAATAATGTGGAATGGAAGAGATCGTGGGGCAAGTGAAATGAACCACCATCAACCACACCAAAGGCTGGTCTTCATCCAAAGAAGGTGATGTTGTGTATATGGTAGGATTGGAAGGGAGTCCTCTATTATTGAGCTCCTTCTGGAAAACCAAACAATTAATTCCAACAAGTACGGCTCCAAATTAGACCACCTGAAAGCAGCTCTTGACAAACAGTGTCCAGAATTAGTCAACAGAAAATGCATAATCTTCCATTAGGATAACGCAAGACCCCATGTTTCTTTGACGACCAGGCAAAAACGGTCACAGCTTGGCTGGGAAGTTCTGATTCATCTGCCGTATTCACCAGACATTGTACCTTCGGATTTCCATTTATTTCAGTCTTTACAAAATTCTCTTAATGGAAAAAATTTCAATTCCTTGGAAGACTGTAAACAGCACCTGGAACAGTTCTTTGCTCAAAAAGATAAAGTTTTGGGAGGATGGAATTTTGAAGTTGCCTGAAAAATGGCAGAAGGTAGTGGACAAAAGGGTGAATATGTTGTTAAATAAAGTTCTTGGTGAAAATGAAAATTGTCTTTTATTTTTACTTAAAAACCAAAGGCACTTTTTGACCAACCCAGTAGTTTTCATCTGCTAATCCCAAACTCCCAATCCATCCCTCCCCCATCTCCCCTCCCCCTTGGCAACCACAAGTCTGTTTTCTGTATCTGTGAGTCTGTTTCAAACTCAGATTTCCAATTTGTTCCTATTTTGTTAAAACAGAATTATTAGTAATTCTGCCTCATCTAGGAGTATTTTTTAAATAGCTGGTCTATCTTTCTGAAACTGGTAGATTATCACATTAACAGTGACAGATACAGGGGGGAGATCATAAATGCAATCACTTCCTTAGTGTTTGAGACCACACAAATCAGCTTTCCAAATTGTTTTACAGAACATAAATATCCTACAATGTATTAGGTTTGTTAAAAGACTTCCATTGTTAAGTTTGGGAAACATTGCTTCCTATATCTCTTTCTTGAATATTAATTATGCACATAAAAGTTCTGGGAAACATTATAGTAAAGAAACCTGTTTGATTTTGTTTAATTCAGGATTTCCAACACTTAAACTTGACTACCACTCCTAACCACTTTCTACCCATGAACACCTCTTGACATCTCTTGAGACACTAACATGCTATAGATACAGTTTTGGAAATGCTGCCTAGATGATGGTGACATATATGATTTATATACTGTAGCTATGTCTGGGCTTATAGAGTTATGAGAAATGTTAAAGAAAAGTTAGTTGAGAGTATAGAAATATTTTGCCAAGTGTAGATTCTATTCAAACCAAATTAGTAATTCTGAGGTAAAAGTTTTTAGAGCAACTTTCTCTCTTGAAAACAAGAGTGTTTTTAAAAATGTTATAAAACCAAACCTTATTAGGAATCATAGAGAACAACTAACTCTAACAAAAAATAAACTTTTGATGAGCAAAGTTTAAATGAATCAGAAACACACACAGAAATAAATTGCTTTTGAAATGTACCTGTGTATAAAATTTGAGAAAGGGCTTAAAATGAACTTTGACCAAATGTGTTTGGGGCTTTGCTAAATTCAGACATTAAAAAAATTTAGGGTGTGCATGATCCTCAGAAAAGTCACCCATTCCTAATTTAAAATTCCAGAGAAGAGTTATAAAATGAACATTTGTATTTAGAAGGTACTTAAGAGATCTTGACATGCTGTAAGCAAGTTTTCTAAGGTTACTAAAGTCTACTAACAACCCTTCCCAATAGTCTATCTACAGAAATTCCAGGTTGTACCACTACCTTCCCAGAAATATAGACGCGACATTTTGTCTTTTATTCATTTTTGGTGATGCATATAGATAAGGTAAAGGGTCTTTAAAAAGTTCTTGTTTCCATTAGGTGCTTCCTACTCCAACTATTTGATATTTGGTCTTAACACTCAGCTCTAATAGGTATTTCCTTGTTTATGCAAAACAATAATCAGTGATATCAGCAGGCCTCTGCAAATAGGATTTCTTAGCCCGTGTTTACTCTGTTGGTTTCAAAGCAGTAGAACAGAAAATATTGTATCGATAACTCTGTAAAAAACACTTGCTCTTGCTTTTTATAAAATAGTAAGATTTACAATAGAATTGTTTAATAAGGTGGTAAGATTTACAATTAACTGTCTATAATTGATTAGCTTCTATAATCATGGTACCTTACTATTATCTCTAAAATATTCACAGGTGAAGAAACATTAGGCTTAATAAACACATTAGAAGGTGAATATTAGGAAAATATAGTCAATGAATGGTCTGATGTTGGTATTTTATAAGGTTAAAGCAGTTTTTTTTTTACTGAGTTTTTGGAGAAAAGGAGAAGAGTAAGATGATCTACATTGTTGCTGTATCTAGGCTGTAACAGTTGTACAAAGTGTTTGGAATGTTAGTTGAAAGAAAAAGAATATTTTGGTAAATAACAGCCTCTATTCAAATCTAATGAGAGTTTTTTGTAACTTCAGGAAATACTAATTCCAACATTGAATCCTAGTTTTATAGTATGTAGAACTGCTCCCTTAGATATTTTGTGTAAGTAGTTTTTAAAACCCTGCATTTTGTATCTGTTTATGTAGCAGCAGTAAAAAAAATCTTACAGAATATTACTTGTGTATATGAGAGTCCTGTATTTTCTACCTAATAGAAATATTTGGTTTTTAGCTGCCTGCCTGCAGTGATGGTTAATTTTATGTGTCAACTTGACTGGGCCAGAAGTACCCAGATATTTGGTCAAACATTGTTCTGGGAGTGTCTGTGAAGGCTTTTTTGGATGCGATTAACATTTGAATTGGTAGACTAGAGTAAAGAAGACTGCCCTCGCTAATGTGGATGGGCCTCATCCAATGAATTGAAGATATGAATAGAACAGAAAGGATGCATAAGAAGGACCTGTTGAGCTGGCAGTAGGTCTTTTACTTTTTAGACCAGAACTGAGAAGTTGGCTCTTCTTGGGTCTCAAGTCTGCTGGCTTTCAGACTAGAGCTTAACACCACTGGCTTTCCTGGTTCTCAGGCGTTCAGACTCAGACTACATCTACAACCATCAGTTCTCCTCGTTTTCAGGCCTTTGGGCTTGAACTGGAAATACACCATCAACTGTCCTGAGTCTTTAGGTTGGCAACTGCAGGTCTTGGGACTTTTCGGCCTTCATAATCACACAAGCCAATTCATTATATAAACTCTCTTTATATATAATCTCTCTCTCTCTCTTCTATTCTGTTTCTCTCATGTTCTATTTTTCTGGAGAACCCTAATCCCCTGCCTTCCTGTCTTTTTCATTAAGCCTAGAATATAGAAGTGCAGGTGGTATACTTAAGCTATCAGGTTGTTACAAAGAGTTATATTTTTTGCTTATTATTTTGTATAGCCATCCCTATCAGACTTTCTTCTAGCCACGTCCAGTCACTGTTGAGGATAGATGAAGAGAAAGAGCCATTAGATCAGCCATTATCTTTGTGAGACTGAATGTAGTTCCCTTAATTACAAAGTTTTGAGTATATTAAAGCCAGGAAAGCTTATTTGGTTTATTAATGGTATAAAAGGTAATAATATTATTTTAGAAGTTTTAGTGAAACCTATTGTGAGTAGGAGTCAGCAGACTTTGTAAAGGGCCAGGTAGTAAATATTTTAGGTTCTGTGGGCCATATGGTGTCAGTTGTAACTGTCATTACTCTGTCTGTACAGCTTTGTCATTGTAGCGCAGAAGTAGTCATAGAGGATACATAAACAAATGATTGTGGCTGTGTTCCAATAAAACTTTATTTATGAAACAGTGATGGACAGGTTTGGCCTGCTAACCCATGTTATAAAGAACCTTATGAAAATTATGACTACCATTTGTTGCGCATCAACAGAGTAGTGGGTAATGTTATAGGCACATTGTATTGTTATTTAGTTAATCTTCACCACAAAGAGGAAGCTGAGGCTCAGAAGTTTTAAAATTATTACTCCAAGTTCATATAGCAAGTTGCAGGGTCATTACTACAACGCAGATTTATCTCCAAATGTGATAATATACTTACTTATATGAAGGAAAATGCTCTGTGAGTTTAAGAACTTTGCTTTCAATAATCTAAAAGAACCAGGTCATAAAATATAAAGCTGAGCTACAGTCTTACTGGAAATCATTACTGGAAATCATTTTATAACTGATGGTTCAGCTGTTGGCCAAAGAAAACTCTGAAAATTTAAATTAGGGTAACCAACTAGTGATTACCAGGACCCCAGTGTCTCCCTAAGCTATTCACACTGTGAGATCATAGGCATTCTTGAAACCTGCCGTGCTGCACCAGTTGCTTAAAGGTCTCTTTTTTTTTCTTTGTTGAGGGGCTGTGTTGGCTGCTCTAAGGTCTTGGAAGAAAGCTTAGCAGCATTCTAAGCTTCTCTTCTCAAAATTCAAACCAGGGGCCAAAAATACCTCAGCTCTTTGGAGAAGATAGTAAGCAAAGATGAGGATCTTTCATCCTAAAAAATTGGATGAAGTAATTGTCCAGTTAAACTGTCATCTTACCTTCACCATCTTTGTGCTCCTGGCCTGGAAGCAGACTTGATTTATGTATAGATTACATTAAAGACTGCCTTAACATGAATAAGTCTTTGGAAAAAAAATGAATTTTCTCTTTTCTCATGAAAGCTTCTAATAGCTCTGAAGCTTCAAACCTAGGAGTGGGACGACTATTGAAATTAGGGAAAACTTCAGTGATATGGCATGTCAGTATGTGTGTATGTGTGTTTGACTATGTTTTAGAAGATAAGAAAAGCTCTACAACCTAAATCCCTCTCCTCCTACTATTTTCCCCTTCAAGATTACAATTCTCTTTCTGACTTTTAAAAGTGTGATCTGATTATTTGTTTATTTAAACTAAACAGTTATTTATTGGGTACCTACTATGTGCCAGGCATGATGCTAGCCTTGAGGATACAGATAACGAGTTAAACATACTGTCTTCAAAGAGGTTACCGTGTAGTTGCAGAGATTAATACTGTGTATTAAATGCTAAAACATGAGTAAACGCATAGGAAAGACATCTAACTCAACTTTGGGAGTCAGAGAAGTTTTCCTGAAAGAGAGAAAATCTGAGCTGTTACGAAGAAGAGCAACTAAACCAGACAAAAAGCAGGAAGAAGCTTATCTGAATTTTCCCAAGCCCAATCAGCATGATACATCTGAATGTATCATGCTTAGTTTGTGTCATTTATAAAGAAAAGAGGCCTCTTTTTTGAGTGCCATGAACCAGAAAGAAAAGATAGATGTGACACCAATCACCTATTCTAAATCTAGTAACAGGAAGGCCATATTTGCTTACAGCCTGAGCATTCCCTTTATCAGAATAAATGTGGCTGGAATGCCCTTGACTGTGTTCACCCCCTTTTTCGTTACCATTTCTAACAGAGGGAAGCCATAGAGTTCAGCTGCATTCAACTCTTCATGAATAAGGAAGAGAGGAACTATGATGATTCCACTGAGGTCTACCCCACCCAACTTATGTTTTGCTCCACAGTCTTTTATATTAGATGTGGTCTAATCTCTCATTTTCTCTTTCCTCCCCCCCCGCCCCGCCCCCCCATGATATAATCACAAATAGAATTTCAAGAAACATTCGATATAAGTTCTGACCTTAAAATACCTTGTAATCCTAAGAAGTTTAGACTTTATCCTGAAGGCAATGAAATGACCAAAAAATGATCATTACAGCTGCAACGTGAAGAATGGGTGAAATAGGGCAACACTAGAGACAGTGACACAAATTAGGCATCTGGGTGAGAGAGGGTAATGACGTGAACTAGGGTAAAGGCAGAGGAAATAGAGAAGTGATGGTTTGAGAGAAATTTAGATGGTAGGACATGGTGACTTGACTGGATATGGTGGGGCCAGTGAATGAGGGGCAGGAGTCAAGACTGATGGTCATGTTTCTGACTTGGGCAGTGGAGTAGATAGCGGTGCTTGTATGAAGACTGAGGACATAAAAGGAGGAGGAGTGTTAAGCACTTCCTGAGCAGCAGTCAGCTGCTAAGCTGGCTCACCACACTTCTGCAGATTCCTGTCATAAGGAAACAATGAGCCCAGTCAGATAGATTTAGATAGTTTATTGCTCAAAACACAGTAGGCAGCATGGTCTTCATGTTCATATAGGTTCCCCAAGTCCCGTAGTACAGAATGAGGCCCAGGTAGATGCTGTGCACACAGTGGATCTGTGTCCTCCCAGTCTTGTAAGGGCCTGCTAGCAAACCTGCCCAACCTTTGCCTCGGAGGATGACACTATCTTTATTATCCTTGTCAGGGAGGAATATGACCTCTAACCTGGAGGGATACACCATATATAGTCTGAGACACACAGAAATATCTATCTATCTATCTACCTACCTACCTACCTACCTACGTATCTTATCTATGGCTGCATTGGGTCTCAGTTTTACGTGGGATCTTTCGTTGCAGTGTGCGGGCTCTTCCATGTGGCGTGCGAGCTCCAGAGTGCACGGGCTCTGTAGTTGCGGCACGTGGGCCTAGTTTGCCGAGCGGCACGTGGGATCTTAGTTCCCCGAAGAGGGATCGAAACCACATCCCCTGCATTGGAAGGTGGGTTCTTAACCACTGGGCTACCAGGGAAGTCCCTAAAATGCCCATTATATCTAAATAAAGGTATTCAGTACATAGTAAACTGTTTGTAAGAATATTCAGTATAGTATTTATAGAAATGAGGTAATAAAAAATAAAATCTATAAACTTTAGCTATGTCAAAATAATAGTATTGATAGTCTTTTTTTAAAAATTATTTATTTATTTATTTATTTTTGTCTGTGTTGGGTCTTCGTTTCTGTGCGAGGGCTTTCTCTAGTTGCGGCGAGCGGGGGCCACTCTTCCACGGTGCATGGGCCTCTCACTGTCGCAGCCTCTCTTGTTGTGGAGCACAAACTCCAGACGCGCAGGCTCAGTAGTTGTGGCTCACGGGCCTAGTTGCTCCGCGGCATGTGGAATCTTCCTAGACCAGGGCTCGAACCCGTGTCCCCTGCATTGGCAGGCAGATTCTCAACCACTGTGCCACCAGGGAAGCCCGATTATCATTTTTAAGACAGTTACAGCAGGTGGTTACCAAGTTGCCTAATTAACCACTATGATATCATTACCATGTGTAAAATTTATTACTGAATTCATTACAAACGGAGTTCACCTAGACTTAGTCTTTTGTTGCCCTTGGGATTTGATGATCTGCTAATAACCTCAAAAACTTAGAAAGTAGTGTGGTTGCAGGTTATTTATGACACACTATGGAACTGGCCTCTGATTATGACTTTTGCCCACTTTAGTCTAAATAAGTCCTCTCCAGTAGAAATAAAATGTGAGCCACTTGTATAATTAAAAAATTTTTTGTAGCCACATTAAACAAAGTAAAAAGAAACATATGAATTTAATAAAATTTTATTTAATCCAATATGTTAAAATACTATTTCAATATAGAATCAACATAAAATTATTTGTGGTATATTTTACATTTTTTTCATACTAAACTTTGAAATCTAATGTGTTATCTTACACTTATGTGTGTCTCAATTTGGACTAAGTATATTACAAGTGCTCAATAGCCACATGTAGCTACTGGCTACCATATTGGACAGCTCAGGTCTAAACCTCAAGAACAAGAAGCTATATTGCATCATATGTGATGAATATGGTTCTTTGTATGTTAGAAGACTAAATACTATGGTATGCCTTTTATCTTAGATAATTGAATACTACAGGATAACTAACATTATAATGAAAAAACAAATGGCCACTGAATTTATATGGTATTTTTGTTTTTTTGAGGAGATCATGAGTTTCACTTACAGTCAGCTAATTCTCGCAGTGCCTAAAATAGGCACCTTTGAAAGTGAGTTATGTCTTTAGATGTATCATTGGTAAATCACTCAAGGATTTCACTAGATGGATTAGGTAGCCAGAAGTTTTAAAGTGTAATTCAGTTTACATGACTTACCCTTGGAAAATAAGTTGCATGTTGGGAGAATTTCTTCCATTATATAGTGAGGTACCTCATCATTTTATGGCCTGTAAACATTTACTTATTTGCCATGTTGACAAATATATTGATCCTGCTGTACAGAAGCATCTTGAAAACCTAAAAGATGACTGTTATGTAATTTAATGAAAAATAGATGTTGAGGGGAAAAGTCAGCCACCGTATATGACCTCAGTATAGGAGCTAGAAATAATATACTTTGGAAAGTCTGAAGTATGTTATTAGTTTTAGAAAAAGACTAGTTAAGTAGTTTGAAAAACTTAAGATCTTCCAAGAAACTGATGATGCATACTGATGATGACTTACTGAGTTTGCTTTGGGAAAGCCCTGTAAGTCATGGAACTTACTGTGTATTTTAAGGACACCTTTAACCCTATCTATGAAATTCAGTCACCTTGAATTGTATATTGAAGCAGCGTGCTCAGGGAAAAATGAATTTCTCTGCTGCATGTGAGTGAAAGCACTTGATTACTTGTAAAGTCTTGGCCATCTCTGATGGTGATTATTATCTGTGGTTGTTTGTTGAGGGTTTTTTGTTTGTCTTTTTAAAGACTTATTTGGGATAAGCAAATGTTAAGTGTTACATAGTTAAAAAGATGTTCTTTTAGAGAGTATTCCATAAGAAAAGACAAGTAGTTCTACATTATTCTTGTTTATTGATACTTTTCTTTAGGAACAAACAGTTTTAAAAATTAGACTAATTCATAGCAGAGTGATAGAGAAGTGGATATGCTGTGTGTAATAAGGAAGTGAATTGAATAAGGAATCAGTAAGTCAGAAGCAGCAGAGAAGGTAACATCTATTTTGTTTCCATGACCCAGGACTGTGTGTATACCAGTAAACACTTCAGAAAGTTTGTCAACCCTCTATGGTGAAATAGATCAGTGAGGGTTAAGATCATGTTTCTGACTTAACCATTCATGGGTTAAACCTATTGTCATTTTATATCTTGCTTTGAAATGAAGCTTTGGGAATTAAGGGTTACCATCAAAGGGTTTTCAAAGGGTGCTTTAAAAAGTTTGAGAACCATTGTTCTGTTATAATAAAAGTGGTCATGGGAGCCTCCTGAGAAAGCGATGTTTGAGCTATGGCTTAAAGGAGATGTGGGAACAACTATGGAGCTGCATTGGGAGGAAGTTTCCAGGCCAAGGACACAAGAAATGCCACGCCTTTAATGCAGGAACATAGCTGGCAGGTTGGAGGACAGCATGGTGGCCAGTATGGCCACAGAAACAAAAGGGTTACCATCATTTATTCTCAGTCTTCTCTGTATTCTAGATACTTTTTATACAAACCTGACTTGAAATAAGGAAAATTGGAGAAAAAAATGTTACAGCAGAACAATGAGTTTCAAACTTTTAAAATCATTGTTGGAAACAAATCCCAAAATATGAAATAAATAAAAGTGATGTTGCAGCTCAAAAAATGATAGGGACATGTCCAAAAGCCTCAGTTGTCAGCTCAAAGGGACTCCCACTGGCCAAACTGAGAGAATTTGAGCTTCAAAATAATGAGAATAATAAATGTTAATCTATTAAAGTAAAAAAAAAAATCTATGAGTCCACACTTATAGTAAACAAAAAAATAAATAAGGGAATAGGGTACCATGTAATAAATGTAGGAGGAATGATAATGTTAGAAAGTCACCATTTACAAACCATTTTAAACCACCACAAGAATCATCAAGTTGGATGAGGGCTAAGATATTTACAAACTCTTAAAAGTATCTTTCCATGAATTATTCTTTAATTACTAAGGAAAAAAAGATATTTTACAGTGGAGTAACCTGGTAGACACTACTTTTAACTATGTTAAGTAATTATCAAAGTCAATATCACCAATAACTGGACAAACCCAATATTTCGCTTCCCAGATTAGGTGATACACTGAATAAGACAGTATCATTGTATATAAATATTTGCTGCCAAAATTATATAACCTAAATCGAGATGTAGAGAAATATTAGACAAAAACCCTAATTGAGG